>NC_134353.1:425291737-425595908 GCF_048569485.1 Anomaloglossus baeobatrachus
TTTTTTAATGATTTATTTATTTTTACAGTACTGTGATGTCATACAATCAAAATACAGGGAAGTCCATTTTTTTTTAGTTATTTAAATAAATAATTAAAAAAAATATGCATGGGCTTCCACTGCATTTTCTATTACTAGATAAGGGTAATCCAAGCAGCTACTGGCTGCTAACCCCCACTGCTTGTTGTTACCTTCACTGGCAATGGAAAATCCAGGGAAGCCCTTTTTTTTTTTTTAAGTTTTTTTTTAAGTTTTTTGCCAAAAAACTAAAAAAAAAATGACGTGGGCTTTGCTATATTTTTGTATGCTAGCCAGGTACAGCAGGTAGGTAAGGGCTGCCCCTAACCCCCAGTTACCTATTTTTACCCATTTGGGAACCAAAAATATAGGGAAGCCCTTTTTTTAATTATTTCATGAATTTCATGAAATAATTAAAAAAAAACGACAAGGGCTTTGGCCAATTTTTGTGTATAGCCAGGTACAACTAGGCAGCTGGGGATTGGAATCCTTAGCGCAGGTTGGCCAAAGCTTTCTGTGCCTCCCTGCTGCGAATTGCAGTCTGCAGCCGCCCCAGAAAAGGGCGCTTTCATAGAAGCGCCATCTTCTGGCGATGTATCCAACTCTTTCAGCGGCCCTGGTGCCGGGTGACACGCTGGGTAATAAGGGGTTAATGCCAGCTTTGTTTTACTAGCTAGTATTAAGATAGAGATTCTTAATGTCAGGCAGGTTTGACCCGGCCATTAAGAATAAAGGGTTAAAAAAAAGACACCACACAGAGAAAAAATACTTTATTAGAAATAAATACACAGACACATCTTTATTACTCCCTCTCACCCCTACACAATCCTGGTCTTCTGTCTTCTTTCTCCTTCAATCCATGCAGCTCTGCTATATCAGGCAGCACGGGATGGGAAGAAGAACGCTGCTGCTCCCCGTGCAGTCTAATCACTCAATGAGTGAGCAGAAGCAGCGGGTTGGTAAGCGGTGACGTCACTGCTGCCACCTTTGCCATAGTAACCTGACTGGCGGGTTACTATAGCAATGGTGATCTCCGATCACCTGATTCCCGGCGCCGCTATTCATCACCGGCTAATAGTATGTACTGGATGATGACTATCTGCTCGCAATATTGTATTGCCGCTTATTGGCTTTCTATAGTTCTGATAATTAACTTTCTTGTGTGCAGAATCACCTGACAGTTCCAAATTGCACAAAATTGGTGCATTAGTTCATCATCTGTCATGTTTTTAGAACCAGGGCAATAAGTAATGAAAAAAATGAAACCTATTGAAAACTAATCACCACCGAGCTTCTTTCGGACACTTAGCCGACTCAAGGTAAACAAGGTTTATATGGTCAGTAATTACTGTAACAGGATGAGTTGCTCCCTTCAGTAAGAGTTGCCATTCCTCAAATGCTAACTTGATTGGCAGCAATTCTATTACCAATACCGCAATTACGTTCAGCCAAAGATAATTTCTTAGAAAAGAAAGCACTTGAGACAATGCAGCTCCCTTCCCTACTTCTGATGCATCAACCTCCACTGCAAAAAGCTAAAGCCTGCTTTACACGTTGCAATTTCGCATACGATATGCAACGCCCCCATCGTATGTGTGGCATGTTCAATTTGTTGAACGTGCCGCACAAACGATTAACCCCCGTCACACGTACTTACCTTCCATAGGACCTCGATGTGGGCAGCAAACGTCCACTTCCTGGAGTGGGAGGGACGTTCGGCGTCACATCGACGTCACGCGGCAGCCGGCCAATAGAAGCGGAGGGGCGGAGCTGAGCGGGACGTAAACATCCCGCCCAGCTCCTTCCTTCCGCATTGTGGGCCGGGAGCCGCAGGACGCTGGTAAGATCTGTTCATCATTCCCGGGGTGTCACACACTGCAATGTGTGCTACCCCGGGTACGATGAACAACCTGACGTGCAATTCTAGAGAAAGGTACGATGTGTATGCGATGAACGTTTTACCGTTCAATCGCAATCGCACGTACCTGTCACACACTACAATGTACCTTACGATGCCGGATGTGCGTCACTTACGACGTGACCCCGCCGACACATTGTAAGATACATTGCATCGTGTAAAGCAGGCTTAAGATACATCAGGTTGTATTAATACAGGTGCAAAGGAGAAACATTTTTTAAGATGGTGAAACCTTTTTTAGTCATGTCAGTGAGCGGTCTTTCTATGGCAGAAAAGTTCTTAATAAATGTTCTGTAATAATTTGCTTTAAGGGTTTCCTCTGTAATTGCAAACAGAGGTTTTTGTGCCAAATATTAAAGAAACAATCACAGGATGTGTTGATAAAACAAATTATTTTACTATTGAGGCCTCTTTTTGACACGTCAATACAAAACACACGTTTTGCATGGTCCTTGTTGTAGGTGCGTATGTGTGTAGGTGGGTCCGTGTGTGTGTTCATCATGTGGTGTCAGTGTGCTATATATGGCTAAACATCTCTCATTTCTATTATTCATAGCAGTTATGCACATTCCATTTTCATGTTTTTCACTTTTTTCAGATAGTCCATTGTGTTTTTCAGTCTAGTATTCCCATAGCAGTTCTGCTTTTTATTATTCCCCTATACATTGTGACTGGTGTGCAACTCTTTATCCTATTATTTAGTTGTATATTTTTGAGTCTTGCACCTTGTTCACACCATGGTGTTCCAGACGTCCATTCTTTAATTAGTGTGCTATATATGTGACATCCGCATAGCACAATGACAGCATGAACTTCTATACTTACCTGTCCATGGTGCTGCTGTGTCCAGCGCCGCTGTTGCTTCCAGTCCGAGGTGCAGTGAATATGCAATAAGCATAATGAGCGTGAGTCGGAAGCAACTGACAGCAGTGTTGGAGGCATGAGCGGTGAGTGTACAAAAGCATTTTATTTCACGGACATGTGTTTAATCCGGTATGTGTCACACTGATGTCACACTAAGAACATCAGTGTGCGAGCTGTGTGACATCCATGCTACTGGAAAAAAACAGATATGTCAATGTGTGGAGCACATGGACACATGTATGCTCCACACGAACACACAGTCTGTGTGAAAGTATGAAGCACATGTGAGCAGACCCATTGATTTTAATGGGTTTACGTGTGTCCGTGTCTCAGGTACGTGTGAAAATAGATGTCATAGGTACCGAAAACATGAAGGTGTGAAGGAGGCCTAACACTGTATTAAATAAACAAAGAGCAAACAAAAAGCACATTTCAGATAAGATAATTGTAAATATGTGCCCAAGTACATGGATAAAGGCTAATACAGAAATCAAAGTGAAAGAACGAAAAAATTCTGTACAACAGCAAACAAGTCATTAAAAAAGTACAAATCTTTATTAGAACAATGTTAAAAATAACAATTACAAATATCGTGAACAGTGGTCAGCAGGGGGCACCAAAGAGCCATAACATGAGAACTTTAGTGTTCTGACAAAATAGAAAAATATGAACTAAAAGTGGTCTAAGAGTCAAAGCAGTACAGAGACTGCCGTCACTGTCAGAGTGGAGTAAGGAAGAAGGCGTATACCGATACGTGCATGTAGGGACCATGTCAGCGCTCTCACCTATACGAGGTATTCACTGATATTTACTTTGTGTTTATTTAAATATATATATTTTTTTTTGCTGGGATCCTCCTTACTCCGCTCTGACAGTGACAGCTTTGACTCTTAGACCACTTTTGGCTCTTATTTTTCTATTTTGTTCTTGTCAGGGGTTTTTGGATTGAGGAGAATCCCTACACTAATCATTATCCTATGTTGTAGTTCTCGTGTTATGGTTCTTTGGCACCCCCTGCTGACCACTGTTCACAATATTTGTAATTGTAATTTTTAACGTTCTAATAAAGATTTGTACTTTTTTAATTACTTGTTTGCTGTTGTACAGAATTTTTTCTGTTCTCTAACACTGTATTAGTACAGTACACTTGATAGAACAATGGGCTTGATGGTTGAATACACTTCAAGTGGCACAGATCAACTGGTTGTTTCCTAGTTAAACATTTAGGGTTCTGTAGACTTGCATGATGTAGAACACAATTTTTTTCCAATGTAATATTTTATTGATTTTAAGAAAGATATTAAACCAGCATGCCAGGGAACGAAGGAAAACAGAACCCCCACGTGATAGCCATGTAGCGGGCTCAACAACAGTACATATGTAAATGCAAAAATGCACGGTCAACAAAATAGACCAAGCATAACAAGACATATGCAAATAAACATTATAAGAGAAAGGGGTACAGGTAAAGGGAAAGGGAAGGATAAGGATCATGTGGGCCGGGTCTAGAGTGTCGTTTGTAAGACTATAGGCAAAAAGAAAAATGGATCATGTAAATAGCGTATGTCAAGGGAACAATCAGTTAGGGGATTAATGTTGTAGGAGAAACTTTGGTCCAGAAAGGAATGCTTCCCAGTAGAACCACTTGGTGACCGTAGCCGCAACCTTCCCTCGCGACTGAGCCAACACCATCTCCATGTGGTGTTTCACATTCACCTCCATTACCCACTCCTCCAAGGATGAGGGGGGTCAGATGTTTTCCAACGATGTGGGATCACTGTCTTGGCGGCCTGAAGAAGATCCTGTAAGAGGGTTTTCTTGTAAGTCCTCTCCAGCACATATAACAAGACTGCTTTGAGGCGCTTAGGGCCTGTAATCTCCGTAACCTCCTGTATACCCTCCAAGACCTTTTCCCAAAAGGCCGCTAAGCCCGGGCAATACCACCAAATATGAGAAATAGTGCCCTTTTGCGCTCCACAGCACCAGCAAATATCAGGTATGTCTGGACACCATGCATGGAGAGATATCAAAATCCGATACCATTGAGAGTATATTTTATAACTGGTCTCTTGCGACCTAGTGGCTACCGTAGACTTATGAGTCAGGCCGAAACCACATTCCAAATGATCTTCAGGAAACACCTGGTTGAGTTCTGCCTCCCAGGCTGAGCAAAAACGAGGGAGGGACCCCACCACCGTAGAAGTCAGCATTTTGTAAACCTGTGATATCGCATGGTGAGTGTAAGAGACAGTGGTATAAAGATTTTTAAAAGGAGTCTGAGGTGGAAGGTGGCCCACAGCATGTCCTTCTGAGACTAGAAAGTGCCGTAATTGGGCGTATTCAAAGTGGAACCGCATAGGGGATGGAGCAAGCGGTTATGTAATTTCAGGGCATGTATCGTTTTCAGTGTTTGCTTAGTGCTGTAGGACATTGTAATGTTATGTCGATTGAGAAGGGGCCATGTCCACTGCAGGGTTGGCACTGACAAGGGGCACAAGTCTTTAGCTAAGTGAACTCACTGCTTTGATTTGGAATTATGTAATAAGTCCATAATTCTAGTGTGAGCAGCCGCTAGGTAGAATCGCCGACAGTCTGGCAGCCTCACACCCCCTGCATTCTTAGATCTAGTCAGGATGCTACCCCTGAGTCGGGATTGTCCTTTTGACCATACAAACTGATTATATAGATGCTGTACCTTCACCCAGTAGTTCGTCGGTATGTAAACCTGGACCGTCTGCAGTAGGTACAGCAGTCTGGGAAGGGCTGTCATCTTGAGAGCGCTAATCCTACCAAACCAAGACAGATTACCCTGATAACAGGTAGAAAAATCTTTTTTGAGTTTGAATAAGAAAATTGAGATAGAAGAGCTTGGATAGGTTGGATTGGATGGCTATGCCCAAGTATCCAATGCAGTTGTGGGTTGGCCAATTAAATGGAAAATTTAGTTTTATGGTATTGACTATTGTCTGCGGTAGGGAAACATTTAAAGCTTCTGAATTATCAAGGTTCATTTTGAAATTGGACCAGTTGCTAAAGCATGTTATTTCTGACATTAGGGATGGGTGGGAAGTGAGGGGGGTTTGCATATAAATGAGGAGATCGTCAGTGAATGCAGGGCATTTATATTCCTGATTAGCCATCTTAATCCCTTGGACGTCAGGGGTTTGCTTGAATGGCCGTTAGTAGGTGCTCCATAGCTATAATCTACAGCAGTGGGTACAGGGGCAACCCTGTCGAGTCCCATTGTGAATGAGAAAGGGTTTCGACAGAATGCTGTTAATTTTAAGACACGCAGTCAGGGAACTATATAGGGCCAGTATTTTGTACGAAAAAATGGGGCCAAGACCTATGTGGGTTAGTCTCTGCGACAGTGAGTGCCAAGATATTCTATCAAAAGTCTTCTCGGCATCTACTGATAGTAACATCAGAGGGATCTTTTGGGAATGCGCATAGTGCATCAGGTACAGGGACTTTAAAGTATTGTCCCTTGCCTCTCTGCCAGGGACAAAGTCAATCTGGCCTGGGTGTACCAGGTCAGGAAGAAGGGAGGTGAGTCTATTCACAAGAAGCTTGGCATAGAACTTTAAATCAACGCTGAGCAGAGATATTGGTTGAAAACTGCTGCAGGTCTTGGGGGTCCTTCCTGGGCTTACAGATCAAGTCAACATTTGCGGCCGTGGAGTGTGGTGGAAATGGGGTAGCATCCGATATTGAATTTAAGGACATGAGTGTTATGCCCCTGAACTACCAGGTCGTCACAGGGTATTGTGCAATCTGCTCTCCTGTGCAATATCCACCTCCTTCTTGGTTATGGGTCCCCAACTACCTGGTGTTGCCTACATCAGCAAATTAAAATCCTAGGTACACTCTGCACCACACCCACCAGACACACCAGGCTATGAATTGTTTAAACACAATTTCATAGTTTGACACAAGAACATAGTTTGAAATTATCCTTATACGTTTCCCATTGTTTTGTTTTTTTCTTTGTTTTTCTACTTTACTGTTTATCCCCATTTAATAGGTGCTCCATGGACAATGCTACCAGGTGTGTATCTTGTCAGATGTATGCATGCCTGGAACAGCCGTTCGAGGGTGAATATGTCTGCACTCGATGCAAGCATGTTCCATATTTGGAAGCCAAGGTAACTGATCTAAATAAGCAGCTTGCAACACTCAGGGGCATTGCAAACCTGGAGAGGAGTTTAGAGCTCACTGAGCTTTCTCTGGCTGGGGCCAGTGATATGGAGGAGGGTGGAGGTGTGGAAGATCAGGACCCAGAGGTAGGTAGCTGGGTAACAGTTAGAAGAAGAGGTACTGGGAAAAGTGTCAGGGAGCCTAGTCCTGACCTGGCACAACCTAGTAAATATGCCTGTTTGGCTGATATTAGGAATGCAGGGCCAGGACTAGGGTCACTACAGCAGGACGTTGCTCCTAGCAACCAGGAAAACGACTGCTGTAGGAAGGAGGGAAATAGGAGTGCAGCAAAGGCCAGACAGATGTTGGTGGTAGGGGACTCTATAATTAGGCGGACAGAGAGTCATCTGTCGCCGAGACCGTGAATGCCGAACAGTGTGTTGTCTGCCGGGTGCTCGGGTTCGGCATATTGCGGATCGGATAGACAGATTGCTGGGTGGGGCTGGGGAAAACCCAGCGGTCATGGTGCACATTGGTACTAATGACAAAGTTAGAGGCAGGTGGAAGGTCCTTAAAAATGATTACAGGGAACTAGGAGAGAAGCTGAAGTCCAGGACCTCCAAGGTGGTGTTTTCAGAAATACTACCGATGCCACGAGCGTCACTAGAAAGACAGCGGGAGCTTAGGGAGATAAATACGTGGCTTAGAAATTGGTGCAGGAAGGAAGGGTTCGGGTTCATGGAGAACTGGGCCGACTTCTCAGTCGGCTACAGGCTCTACGGTAGGGACGGGCTGCAGCTCAATGGGGAAGGTCCAGCTGTGCTGGGGGAGAAAATGGTCAGACGGATGGAGGAGCTTTAAAACTAGGATCTGGGGGGAGGGAGGGTAGTGGAGCAAAAAAGGGGATAGATAGAGTAGATTCAGACAGTGAGACGCTAGGGGTAAATGAAGGATTAGGGGGGGATGGGACATGCAAGGAACGTAGGGAGGCTAGGAGTAATAAAGGTGTTAATAGTATTAAACGTCTACAGGCAAATGCAAGAAGTCTTGCAAACAAAATGAATGAATTGGAGACTCTTATGTCAACCATGGATTATGATGTGGTGGGCATTACGGAAACCTGGCTGGATGAAAGCCATGACTGGGTGACAAACATACAGGGTTATAGTACATTTAAGAGGGACAAGAAAGACAAAAAAGGTGGTGGGGTGTGAATATTTATCAGATCTAACCTAAAACCTGTGTTTGGGGGGAACTGCAACAATGTAGAGTCAGTATGGGTAAATGTACATGGGGAGGGGAAAAATGGAAAAATGCTAATTGGAGTTTGCTATAAGCCTTCTGACATACCTGAACAAATAGAGGGTGAAATGCTGGAACAAATTGAAAAGGCAGCTAATAATAATAATCGGGTTCTTATTATGGGGGATTTCAACTATCCAGACATACAGTGGGACAAAGAATCTTCTGGTTGTGCTAAAAGCTGTAAATTCTTATCTACTATTCAATACAATTTCCTCTCTCAGATGGTAGATGAACCGAGGAGGGGAGATAATTTGCTAGATATGGTACTGTCAAATAGACCAGATACAAATTTAGATCTACAGGTTCGGGAGCGCGCAAAAGAGAAGAAAAACTGTACACAGGGCTTGGAAAAAGAGTATAAGTTTATTTTATCCAAAAAGGGTACAGAGGTAATAAAAAGGTTAAAACAGGACTTTTAGTGGGAGGACCAGCAGGTGGCGTGCTCACACCATAACTCAGTGAGTGGAGTGGTTAATAGTGAAAAGATGGCTGCACAAAAGCACCATACAGAAATGCCCACCAAGCACTGCACATATATTTATATGTAAATGGCTGCCATAAGGCATGCTCTAAGGACCATATGTCCAAATAACGACCAGATATGCAGTGCTAGGGGACACAACAGTCGGCGCAATTGAAAGAGCTATAGCGCTTCTCAGCACAGTAATGAGAAAGATCATGTACCTGAGTTGTGGGATGAGGATCCAGGAGTGCCCCGACCTATAGGTTTCGATCTAATGCCTTCTTCCAGGGGTGGCCTCATGTTCAAAAAGAGAGCCCTTTTATATCAAAATGCACCAATAGAAAGACTGGAAGGAAAGGCCAATCAGCACAGTCCTTGCATCAACGAGTGTGTCAGATTATAACTCTGGTTCCTGATTGGCATTCAGAGAGGCGTGCATGTTCAAAGGGGTGTGCATAATAGATGACGTATAATGTAGCTATAGTAGCAGCCAAACATAGTTTCAGGCCACCCACACTCCTCCCTAGCTGCACAGAGTATAAGCAGAAAGGGGAGTGTAGCGTAAACCAGCCAATTGGAATGCCAGATAGAAGCCAGGCTGCCGTGATCAGCCCTCAAGACCGCTCACCATTGGTGTATAAAGGTGGGCGTATACATTGTGATGTCACCGCTTGAGGTCATAACCCGGAAACCAGGGAAACAACCACAGCGTCCCATTTAGGAAAGAAAATTCCAAGACAAAAGATCTGACGGTACATCACACCGCCGAACAGAGTCCCATGGCCTAAACGGCGCATGCACGGGTGTCCCGAGGCCCGGTACTCACTGCGGGCGCATCCGGCCGTCGCCATAGAGACAGCCACCCCCACAAGGGGAGTGGGCGTCACAAGGGCGGATGCACAATGGGCGCGCCCCAGGAGAGGCCGAGCCATCCGGTCAGGCACGCAGGCGCACAGGAACACGGAAGACTGTTAGGATGCACAGTGATTATATGTAGAGGATTACAGCCTGCATGGCATATCAAGCTAAAGATGTATAACAAGTATAGAAAAAGCGACACAATAAAAGGACAATTTTACATGAATAGGATCATATGTATAATAAACATATTATATACATCCAAGCCTGCGGCGTAGTCCAATGTACATTACGAGATGACATCTTAAAGGCGTAAGTGCTTCTGTGTAACCCGTCATAGATCCATTGCTATAGAAGATAAGTCCAGTCCAAGAATTGAAGCCACCATAATTGTAAAAGAACGAATTATTACCAAAGGGCGCATACTAGAATATAAAAAAAATTAAAAACAAATTAAAAAGAGACCAGTATAGCAGTGAACAAGGGAAATGAATTGAAAAATGCAAAGTCAAGCAATATATATATATGTATATTTACAGAAATGGAACAAAGCTCATGCATTCATTCAACCCGAACGGCTGAACAGTTTTAAGGGTCCAAATCCATTTCGTTTCACGTTGCGCGAGAAGGCGACTTACATTGCCCCCCCGAATATTCAATATTATTTGATCAATCCCACGTACCTTCAAAAGTTGAGGATTACATTGATGGAATAATTTGAAGTGTTTAGGTAAGGTTTTTAAACCTTCTTCGTATTCCTCATCTTTTGCGGCCAAAATGTCACGTACGTGTTCTCTGACACGGACCTTGAGGGCCCGTGTCGTAAGGCCAACATAAATGCGGGGACAGGGGCATGTCGCATAGTAAACCACTGCTTTTGATAAACAATTGATCTTCTTCTTAATTAAAAATACCTTACCGTCCGAGGAGGTGAAATCACTAGCTACCTCAATGTTGGGACACGCAACGCATGACCCACATGGTGAACAACCACCCCTATTGTTACGCAAACTAGGGGCAAGGGAGGAAAAAGGGGTAGCGGGTTTGTCACGTTTGTCATAATGACTCATAGTTAGTAGATCTTTAAGATTCCTTGCATGTCTAGCGACAATTGATGGTTTCTGTGGGAGATAGCGACACAGAATTGGGTCGATGGTCAGAATAGACCAATATTTAGACAGTACCTCCGTCATCCTGCCCCAGTGCGAATGATATGGAGTAATCATTCTTACAATATTGTCAGATGTTTGTATTTTCCCTCCAAACAATAGGCTGGCTCATGAGGCTTTTTTTGCCCTATTATAAGCTCTTTTAATAGAGCGATTGCTGTAGCCCCGAACTTGAAATCTTTTTTTAAATTCAAGAGCCCTCAGTTCAAATTCAGATTCCAACAAATGCGTCGAATGCGCAGGAATTGTCCTACTGGTATAGCACGCACAGTATGGGCAGGGTGAGCGGATGTAGCGTGGAGAACAGAATTAACTGAGGTAGAGTTTCGGTACAAATCCGTTTGTAGCCGTCCACTCTCATCACGTGTGACCAATACGTCGAGGAGTTCAAGGGACTTCTCATGGAACTTGTATGTAAGATGTAAGTTTATATTATTGTCATTCAAGCCCTGAAAAAATAATCCTAAATCAACGGGGTTCCCCTGCCAGATAAAGAAGATGTTGTCGATGTACCGCGTCTAAAAAGGGACGCGATCCATCGACGCCACTGAATCTGACAGGAGAAGGTCCCTCTCCCACAGCCCCAGGAACAGATTTGCATAAGAGGGCGCAAATGCCGCCCCCATTGCTGTCCCCTGGAGCTGTAGGTACAGGGACCCCCCAAAAAAGAAAAAATTATGGGTCAGGGCGAATTTCAAAAGGTCCATGACGAAGTCCCTTTCGTTCCCAGACATGTTAGACATAGACAAAAAAAATGAAATGATGAGGTTCGGGAGCACTTGGGCACCAGCGATCATAATATGGTAAGCTTCAAAGTAATATTCAATAGAACATTTCAAAGGGGAAATGCTAAAACCTGGAATTTTAGGAAAGCTGATTTCAACAAATTAAGGGAAGAGCTTAAATGTGTAGATTGGGACAAAGTCATGGTAACTGGGGATACTGAGCATAAATGGGGAAAGTTTAAGGATATACTGCTAGAGTCCTGTAAAAAACTTATACCCTTTGGTAATAAAATGTCCAGGAATAAAAAGAAACCACTATGGATAAATAAGACTGTACAAAGTATAATAAAACAAAAACAAAGGGCGTTTAAAATCTTAAAGGCTGAGAATACAGAAATAGCATTTCAGAAGTATAAAGATTAGTGATGAGCGAGCATGCTTGTAACTACTCGGTACTCGCACGAGTATCGCTGTACTCGGGCTGCTCGGCGGGGACCGAGTAATCTCGCGATACTCGTGCTGTACTCGTGGTCTTCATTTCTGCATGTTGGCGCTCTTTTGAGAGCCAGCCCTCATGCAGGGATTGGCTGGCAGACCACTGCAATGCCACAGCCCTGTTAGTTGTGGAATTGCAGTGATTGGCCGGCCTGCACAGCGTGACCGAGCCTTTATACCGGCCGGCGCGCTGTGCTCTGCTCACAGCTATCCAGACAGTCAGTGCAGGGAGAGTGTCGCTGATTCAGGGAAAGCTTTGCGGCCCTTTATAGCTTTTTCAGTTGCAGGGCTGCAAACAGTGTGACCAAAAGTCCTTCTCAGGACTATTCTAGTTGTATACAGGCAGGCAGGGTATAGCCAGGTCGGAGTACAGTAGCAGAGTCCTTCTCAGGACTATTGTTGCTATATACAGGCAGGGTATAGCCAGGTCTGAATACAGGCTAGTGACCAGAAGAGTCCTTGTCAGGACTATTGTACCAGTATACAGGCAGACAGGCAGGCAGGGTAGTGGTGACCGTATACCAGCCTTCATCATATCTGGGGCTGGTGTACACAGTGTAAAACAGTCCAGATAGTGTCTGACTTGTCTGTAATTGTCGCTCCCCAAAAAAACCTGTTAGGTTCTTATTGCGTCCGTGCTTGGTTTTTAAAACCGCACGTGTGTGCCTGTTGGTGGCAGCGTACAGGTGCACTTGTGTGCAATTTCCACAAACTTTGATATAACGCACAAGTAGTGAATATACACGTCAGCAGTGCACAGCATTGCAAAATGCGCAAGGGCATTGGCAAGGAACAAGGAAGTGGACGTGATGGTGGTGCAGGCAGAGGCCGAGGTCGTGGGCAAGCTCTAATTTCGCCACAACAAAGGGCCACATCTAGTCGCTCGCACGTTCTGTCCCAAATTCTTGGGGACCGCAGCAGTACACCGCTCTTGAACCAAGACCAGTGTCAACAGGTTGTTAGTTGGATAGCAGATAATGCTTCCAGTCAGATTGGCACCACCACAAACACTCTGTCTTCCACACGGTCAAGTGTCAGTAGCCGTGATACTGCACCGCACATTTCTGAACCTGATCCTCCTTCCTACCACCAGGCTGAGTACACGTCCTCCTCGGACATTAATGATCCCACACTTGGACACTCGGAAGAGCTGTTCACGTTTCCATTCACACATTCTGGCCTCTCGCCAGCTCATATTGAAGTGGGTCATGAGGAGATCGTCTGTACAGATGGCCAAATATTTGAGCAGCCACGTTCTCACGAAGTTGGCAACGTGTCTCAACAAGTGGTGGACGATGATGAGACACAATTGTCAGGAAGTCAGGAGGAGGAGCAGGGTGCGGAAGAGGAAGACGACGTGGTGGATGATCCAGTAACTGACCCAACCTGGCAGGAGGATATGCAGAGCGAGGACAGCAGTGCACAGGGGGAGGGAGGCGTAGCATCACAACAGGCAGTAAGAAGCAGGGTGGTGGCCCCAGGCAGAAGTCAGGCAACCGTTCCCCGGAACAACACGACGACACAAGGTGCCTGTACAAATGTTAGGTCTTCCCGAGTCTGGCAGTTTTTTAAGTTGGATCCAGATGATTCAAAAAAGGCCATTTGCAACACCTGCCGTGCCAGCATCAGCAGGGGTACCAAAACTAGCAGCCTGACCACCACCAGCATGATCAGGCACATGTCAGCCAAGCACCCGACTTTGTGGGAAGTACAACAGAGTCGAGGAGCAGTGCTTGCTGATGTCACTGCTACGTCTTCGCTGGTTGTGCATGCGAGCCAATCCCCTGTCCATGCTGCCTGCGAACAAGCCTCCTCCACTCCTGCACCTGCAGTTGCCTACGCAGAAAGAACACCATCATCAAGCACGTCCTTGTCCCAGCGCAGCGTTCAGTTATCCATTCAGCAAACCTTTGAACGCAGGCGCAAATACACTGCCAACACCCCACATGCCACAGTTCTAAATGCTAACATTTCGCGACTGCTTGCGCTGGAAATGTTGCCTTTTAGGCTGGTGGAGACAGAAGCATTCCGTGACCTGATGGCGGCAGCTGTCCCACGTTACTCGGTCCCCAGCCGCCACTATTTCTCCCGGTGTGCCGTCCCCGCGTTGCATAACCACGTGTCACAAAACATCACACGTGCCCTGAACAACGCTGTTTCACCCAAGGTCCACCTAACCACAGACACATGGACAAGTGCTTGTGGGCAAGGCCGCTACATCTCGTTGACGGCACACTGGGTTAATATTGTGGAAGCTGGGACCCAGTCTGAGCGAGGGACGGAACACGTCCTTCCCACACCAAGGTTTGCAGGCCCTACCTCAGTCAGTGTTTCACCCACACTCTACAGCTCCGGAATGTCATGCTCTTCAGCCTCCTCCTCCTCCTGCGCATCCTCATCCACTGTACCCTCCACACCAGTCACAAGCTGGAAGCACTGCAGCACTGCCTCGGCGAAGCGGCAACAGGCTGTGCTGAAGCTAATCTGCATAGGTGACAAACCCCACAATGCAGAAGAGCTGTGGACAGCTCTGAAACAGCAGGCAGATCACTGGCTTACACCTCTGAACCTAAAGCCAGGAAAGGTCGTGTGTGACAATGGCCGGAACCTGGTGGCTGCTTTGAGGCGAGGCCAGCTGACACATGTTCCATGCGTGGCCCATGTGCTCAACCTCGTGGTTCAGCGGTTTCTAAAGTCATACCCAGAGCTGTCTGATCTGCTGGTAAAAGTTCGCCGCCTGTCTGCACATTTTCGAAAGTCACCTACTGCTTCAGCCGGCCTTGCCGGCTTTCAGCGCAGTTTGCATCTTCCGGCTCACAGACTGGTGTGTGATGTCCCCACGCGTTGGAATTCAACTCTGCACATGTTGGTCAGGATATGTGAGCAGAAGAGGGCATCACCTAAGCCGTCGGGAAATGGGTCAAACTCCACACATAACACCTGAGGAGTGGAGATGGATGTCAGACCTATGTACCATCCTCCAAAACTTGGAGGACTCCACCAAGATGGTGAGTGGTGATGACGCCATTATTAGCGTCACCATACCGCTACTCTGCCTTCTAAAACGGTCTCTGCTGAAAAACAAACATGATGCATTGCAGGCGGAGCGCGATGAGTTGCAGCAAGAAACAGTAGTGGGTGTGGGTGATAACGCACAGCCCAGCCTCGTCTCATCACAACGTGCAGTGGAGGACTATGACGAGGAGGAGGATGAAGACATGGAGCAACTCTCCGGCCAAATTGAGGATATGACATGCACACCAGTCATATCCTCGGTTCAGCGTGGCTGGCCAGAGGACAGGGTAGATGAGGAGGAGGAGGAGGAGGAGGAGGAGGACAGCATGTTCAGTCATCTTGTTGGTCAGGCTACTGAAGTCCTGGCTGTTAAGAGTCTGGCGCACATGGCTGACTTTATGGTAAGCTGCCTGTCTCGTGACCCTCGCGTTAAGAACATCTTGGCCGACAATCATTACTGGTTGGTAACACTGTTAGACCCACGCTACAAGGAGAACTTTTTGTCTCTTATTCCCGTGGAGGAGAGGTCAACCAAAATGCAGCAGTTCCGGAAGGCCATAGTCACGGAAGTAGGCAAAGCATTCCCCTCACAAAACGCTAGCGGCATAGGTCAGGAATCAGTGGACAACCGAGGCGTACAGCCGAGAGAGGCACAAGTCCAATCCGCCAGAGGTAGGGGAACAGTCTTTAAGATGTGGGACAGTTTTCTCAGCCCCTCACGTACCACAGCCCCTGAGGTGCGGGGTAGTGCCACAAGAAATCCTAAGTTTGCCCAGATGCTGAAGGAGTACCTTGCAGATCGAACAACTGTACTCCGACATTCCTCTGTGCCTTACAATTATTGGGTATCCAAGCTGGACACGTGGCATGAATTGGCTCTCTACGCCTTGGAAGTCCTGGCCTGCCCTGCTGCTAGCGTTTTGTCAGAGCGTGTTTTTAGTGCCGCAGGTGGAATCATTACAGATAAACGCACCCGCCTGTCAACTGAAAATGCTGACAGGCTGACTCTGATCAAGATGAACAAGGGTTGGATTGGGCCAGACTTCACCACACCACCAGCAAATGAGAGCGGAATTTAAAGTTTGCCATGTACCTCCACTCACCCATGGGTACACACTTCTGGACTTTGGATAATCGCTGGACTGCTCCTCCTTCTCCTCATGCGCCACCATGATGATGACCGTTACAAATTGCAATACTTAGGCCTTTGTTTCAGGTATACCCCCAGTGGTAAATTTTTTCGCCCATTCTTTGCAGAATGGACATTACAACGACAGGAGACCCGCTCCTTTGCAATGGGAACAATGTTTTGAGGCCCTCATGCACGTCTCTACCCAGGGACAACGAGGAGCCTCCCAATTTTTGGCTGCCCTGCCTAAGGGCTATACTATAATACACCCACTTCCTGACAATGGACACTTAATGTTTTGAGGCCCTCATGCACGTCTCTACCCAGGGACAACGTGGAGCCTCCCAATTTTTGGCTGCCCTGCCTAAGGGCTATACTATAATACACCCACTTCCTGACAATGGACACTTAATGTTTTGAGGCCCTCATGCACGTCTCTACCCAGGGACAACGTGGAGCCTCCCAATTTTTGGCTGCCCTGCCTAAGGGCTATACTATAATACACCCACTTCCTGACAATGGACACTTAATGTTTTGAGGCCCTCATGCACGTCTCTACCCAGGGACAACGTGGAGCCTCCCAATTTTTGGCTGCCCTGCCTAAGGGCTATACTATAATACACCCACTTCCTGACAATGGACACTTAATGTTTTGAGGCCCTCATGCACGTCTCTACCCAGGGACAACGTGGAGCCTCCCAATTTTTGGCTGCCCTGCCTAAGGGCTATACTATAATACACCCACTTCCTGACAATGGACACTTAATGTTTTGAGGCCCTCATGCACGTCTCTACCCAGGGACAACGTGGAGCCTCCCAATTTTTGGCTGCCCTGCCTAAGGGCTATACTACAATAGACCCACTTCCTTCCAATGGGCACTTCAGGTTTACAGGCCCTCATGCACGTCTCTATCCAGGGACAACGTGGAGCCTCCCAATTTTTGGCTGCCCTGCCTAAGGGCTATACTACAATAGACCCACTTCCTTACAATGGGCACTTCAGGTTTACAGGCCATCATGCACGTCTCTATCCAGGGACAATGTGGAGCCTCCCAATTTTTGGCTGCCCTGCCTAAGGGCTATACTATAATACACCCACTTCCTGACAATGGACACTTAATGTTTTGAGGCCCTCATGCACGTCTCTACCCAGGGACAACGTGGAGCCTCCCAATTTTTGGCTGCCCTGCCTAAGGGCTATACTATAATACACCCACTTCCTGACAATGGACACTTAATGTTTTGAGGCCCTCATGCACGTCTCTACCCAGGGACAACGTGGAGCCTCCCAATTTTTGGCTGCCCTGCCTAAGGGCTATACTACAATAGACCCACTTCCTTCCAATGGGCACTTCAGGTTTACAGGCCCTCATGCACGTCTCTATCCAGGGACAACGTGGAGCCTCCCAATTTTTGGCTGCCCTGCCTAAGGGCTATACTACAATAGACCCACTTCCTTACAATGGGCACTTCAGGTTTACAGGCCATCATGCACGTCTCTATCCAGGGACAATGTGGAGCCTCCCAATTTTTGGCTGCCCTGCCTAAGGGCTATACTACAATAGACCCACTTCCTTACAATGGGCACTTCAGGTTTACAGGCCCTCATGCACGTCTGTATGCAGGGGCATTGGTGAACCTCACAATTTTGGACTGCCCTGGCAAAGGAAAATACTACAAAGACTCACTTTCTCAAAATGGGCACATTAGACTCAGAGGCCTTTATGTACGTCTCTTCTCAGGGACATCGGAGTGCCACACAATGTTTTCACGTAAAATCTTTCATGTATTAATCTCAAAAAGTAACATACACCAGCTCTATCTCACTATTGGGTATGTGCCCTTAACATTTCCGCCATGAAAAATCATTTTGGGGTCATTTTGGAAGGTTTTCTGGTGAGTCCGTAAAAATGGCGTAAAACGCGGACAAAATTGTTCACAGCTGTGACTTTTCAGTGATAAATGCTTCAAGGGGTCTTCCCCATGCTGTTGCCATGTCATTTGAGCACTCTTCTGAGACTTTTGTGACATTTTTAGGGTTTCTCCATGCTGCCGGGGGGTCATTTCACAAAAATACTCGGGTCTCCCATAGGATAACATTGGGCTCGTTGCTCGGGCCGAGTACACGAGTATCTTGGGAGGCTCGGCCCGAGCTTCGAGCACCCGAGCTTTTTAGTACTCGCTCATCACTAATAAAGATATCAATAGGAAAAAAGAAATCAAACAAGCAAAACTAGCTACTGAAACAAAAATCACCAATGACATTAAAATAAATCCCAAAATCTTTATAAATATTTATAAATACAAAGGATAGTATTGGCCCCTTAAAATATAATAACAAGTTAGTTATAGAGGACAAACATAAGACTGAGATATTAAATAGGCATTTCTCATCTGTGTTCACCAAGGAACTGACTGTACCAGGGATCATTCAACAAGTAAAAAATCAAAGTTCACCACCCGATATAATTAATTTAACACAAGAAGAAGTACGCCTACGTCTGAGTAAATTAAACATTGACAAATCCCCAGGGCCAGATGGCATTCATGCACGAATATTGAGGGAATTGAGCTCCGTAATCGACAGACCACTGTATCTCATCTTTTTACACTCGCTTGTAACAGGGTTGGTTCCTCAGGATTGGAGGATTGCTGATGTGGTACCGATATTTAAGAAAGGTAAGAGGGTAGATCCAGGCCACTACCGTCCAGTAAGCCTGACATCAGTAGTATGCAAAGTTTTTGAGGGCATTTTAAGGGATGACATGCAAAAATATATTGCAGAAAATAATATAATAACTGACAGACAGCATGGATTCATGACAGATAAGTCGTGTCTAACCAACCTGTTGGAGTTCTATGAGGGGGTAAGTGCAAACTTGGATATTGGTAATGCAGCTTATGTGATTTATTTGGACTTTGCAAAGGCATTTTATACTGTACCACATAATAGCCTTATACTAAAGCTCCAGAGGCAAGGACTAGGGGAAACTATATGCAATTGGGTGAAGCAATTGGCTAAAAGATAGGAAACAAAGAGTAGTCATAAATGGTACATTCTCTAAATGGGCTATAGTGAGCAGTGGGGTGCCGCAGGGATCTGTGCTAGGACCGATTCTCTTTAATCTCTTTATTAATGACCTTGTCGAGGGGATTGATAGTAAAGTGTTAGTCTCTGCTGATGACACCAAACTATGTAGGATATTAAAAACTGATTTTGATAGTACAATATTACAAAAAGATCTGGATAAGATGTCAGAATGGGCAGATACTTAGCAAATGAGATTTAATGTTGATAAATGTAAAGTAATGCACCTAGGACGGAGTAATCCTATAACTGAGTATACATTAAATGGAAGTAAACTCGGGACTACAGAACAGAAGAAGGACTTGGGTATTCTCATTACAAATAACCTGAGCAGCAGTACTCAATGTCAAGCAGCAGCTGCTAAAGCAAACAAGATTTTAGGGTATTTAAAAAAAGAGATTAGATCCCGTGATCCCAACGTATTGTTACCCCTCTATAAATCACTTGTAAGGCCACATCTGGAATATGGGATCCAGTTTTGGGCTCCACATTTTAAAAATAACATTCAGAAGTTAAAGTCAGTTCAAAGGCGGGCAACTAGACTACAACAAGTAATGGAAGGCCTCCCATATGATGACAGGTTGAAAAAGTTAGATATGTTTAGCTTAGAAAAAAAGACGTCTCAGAAGAGATCTCATTTATATGTATAAATACATGTGTGGTTAATATAAAGGACTGGCACATGACTTATTTCTTCCAAAGACAATACTAAGGACCAGGGGACACTCACTGCGAGTGGAAGAAAAGCGATTCCGGCAGCTAAATAGGAAAGGGTTCTTTACAGTTAGAGCAGTCAGACTGTCGAATGCCCTACCACAAGAGGTAGTAATGGCAGATACTATAACAGCTTTTAAAAAATGGCTGGATGATTTCCTCAGTACACAAAACATTGTTGGTTATAAACGACTTAGTGACCAAATGTAGAGCTGGTGGAGGAAGGTTGAACTAGATGGACCTAGGTCTTTTTTCAACCTAAGTAACTATGTGTATGCTGCAGTGTCCTAGAAGCTCCTTTTGCTCTGTTGCTCCTCTCTCTGGCTCAACTTACATGTACCCCTGGCTAACGTAGCTTTAGAGTCAGAGAGAGGAGCTTTGAAGACAGGCAGGTGCGTGGCAGCCATTGGTGGTTGTACTGCTCATGGATGGCTCAGCACAGTGTCTGCTCCTGGCAGAAACTCAGACAGGCGCATCGCACACAGTCACAAAACAGGCAAATAGCAATGCCTAGACTGGTCCTCAGCAGACAGAGGCGGACCAAGTAATAGTCCACTTTCTGGATTGGTAGATGTATAGCCTGGCTAGAATAAAGATTAATTTATAATGTGTATACAGTACAGACCAAACGTTTGGACACACCTTCTCATTCAAAGAGTTTTCTTTATTTTCATGACTCTGAAAATTGTAGATTCACATCGAAGGCATCAAAACTATGAATTAACACATGTGGAATGAAATACTTAACAAAAAAGTGTGAAACAACTGAAAATATGTCTTATATTCTAGGTTCTTCAAAGTAGCCACCTTTTGCTTTGATTACTGCTTTGCACACTCTTGGCATTCTCTTGATGAGCTTCAAGAAGTAGTCACTAGAAATGGTTTTGACTTGACAGGTGTGCACTGTCAGGTTTAATAAGTGGGATTTCTTGCCTTATAAATGGGGTTGGGACCATCAGTTGTGTTGTGCAGAAGTCTGGTGGATACACAGCTGATAGTCCTACTGAATAGATTGTTAGAATTTGTATTATGGCAAGAAAAAAGCAGCTAGGTAAAACGAGTGGCCATCATTACTTTAAGAAATGAAGGTCAGTCAGTCCGAAAAATTGGGAATACTTTGAAAGTGTCCCCAAGTGCAGTGCGAAAAACCATCAAACACTACAAAGAAACTGGCTCACATGAGGACCGCCCCAGGAAAGGAAGACCAAGAGTCACCTCTGCTGCGGAGGATAAGTTTATCCGAGTCATCAGCCACAAAAATCTCAGGTTAACAGCAGCTCAGATTAGAGACCAGGTCAATGCCACACAGAGTTCTAGCAGCAGACACATCTCTAGAACAACTGTTAAGAGGAGACTTTGTGCAGCAGGCCTTCATGATAAAATAGCTGCTAGGAAACCCATGCTAAGGACAGGCAACAAGCAGAAGAGACTTGTTTGGGCTAAAGAACACAAGGAATGGACATTAGACCACTTGAAATCTGTGCTTTGGTCTGATGAGTCCAAATTTGAGATCTTTGGATCCAACCACCGTGTCTTTGTGCGACGCAGAAAAGGTGAACGGAAGGACTCTACATGGCTGGATCCCACCATGAAGCATGGAGGAGGAGGTGTGATGGTGTGGGGGTGCTTTGCTGGTGACACTTTTGGGGATTTATTCAAAATTGAAGGCATACTGAACCAGCATGGCTACCACAGCATCTTGCAGCGGCATGCTATTCCATCCGGTTTGCATTTAGTTGGACCATCATTTATTTTTCAACAGTACAATGACCCCAAACACACCTCCAGGCTGTGTAAGGGCTATTTGACTAAGAAGGAGAGTGATGGGGTGCTACGCCAGATGACCTGGCCTCCACAGTCACCAGAGCTGAACCCAATCGAGATGGTTTGGGGTGAGCTGTACCGCAGAGTGAAGGCAAAAGTGCCAACAAGTGACAAGCATCTCTGGGAACTTCTTCAAGACTGTTGGAAGACCATTTCCGGTGACTACCTCTTGAAGCTCATCAAGAGAATGCCAACTGTGTGCAAAGCAGTAATCAAAGCAAAAGGTGGCTACTTTGAAGAACCTAAAATATAAGACATATTTTCAGTTGTTTCACACTTTTTTGTTAAGTATTTCATTCCACATGTGTTAATTTATAGTTTTGATGCCTTCAATGTGAATCTACAATTTTCAGAGTCATGAAAATAAAGAAAACTCTTTGAATGCGAAGGTGTGGCCAAACATTTGGTCTGTACTGCATATGCCCCCCAGTAACTTGTATGCCGGCTGCCAGTAACTTATATGTCACTCCCAATAACTTGTTTGTCCCTCCAGTAACATGTAGCCCCCTCCCCCCCCCAGTAACTTCTATGCTGCACCCAGTAATGTGTATGCTGTTTATGATAATATTTTATTGTATTTTCTATTTATCCGGTAGGGGGGGCCCATTCAGGCTTTTGCTATTGAGTCCCATGATTTCTATGTACGCTCCTGCCTTAGATCACATCAGTCCATAAGTTTCACAGGAGTAAAATTACTGTGACAGTCTACAATAGAGAACACAGAGCTATCAACCTTCCTTTTTACCAGTGATCACAGACCCAGCTACATCTCTCTCTAAGACCAAAGATTTCACATACCAGCTTTGTCTCCCAAGGTAGTTTTCTATATGAATATAGTTATTAATCAGCCCACACCATATCACTAGTCCTAACAGGACTACTTTAAAGTGGCAATAGTTTATAAATCCAAAACCTCCCAAATAGAGCAGGACAAATCCACCCAGATGTGCAACATAATATATGCACATTGTATTACTGTATATATAATGAATAACAATAACCAATGCAAATAAATGCACTCATAGTTCTTTATAAAGAGGAAAGATAATGTATATCCCACTACACATGGGCCATAAAACGGATGTGCAAGGGATCTTAGCTTTGTAAAAGTAGATGAACCAATTGTATTTGGAAAGATTATGCAACTTTTGTCAAATGATCCAACAATTAGATATGAAATCATTACAGTATATATATTTATTTTTTTGCATTTCAAGTCATTAATCCTGCTTATGTACTTTTATATACACAGGATTTCAAAGCATTCAAGCAAGATAGTATGGAGAGTTTGGAGCTTCTAGATTTACTGTTTGATTGCCAAGATGGCATTCTTCGCCATGAATGTTCAACTGCTGAGACCATGTGGACATCTGAGACAAATGTTAGTATATATATATATAGTAGATATATATATATATATATATATATATATATATATATATATATATATATATATCTTATTTAGCTACTTGTTTTTTGTTTCCTTATTTTTATCTGATATAATTTTATAATTTTTATATTTTCTGGAGCAGAACCCTACCAAGGATGATGAGGCATTTTTTACTTTCCTGCTGGCACCTAATGATTCCTCCTCAGACTCAAATCTCTGGTCACCTGCTGCCAGTGACAGTGGTCTTTCCGAAGACAACCAGTCAGACCAACAGGATAGTCCTGACCAGTACAACTATACAGACTCTTACCATATGATGCATCATCAAACAGATTTAGAAGGACCTAATGTGTCCATTGACCTGGGTGAACAATCAGGTAATTTATGTAGAATAAAAGAGGACATTTGTTTTAGGTTAATTAAGACATCAAAGAACTCAACATTGAAATTACAACATCAGGAAGGAAACATTGTAGAATTATGGAAATCACAAAATTGACATGTTAATAGTGTGGATGTAGTGAAAAAATGGAAATAAAATGTTCAAAACATCTTGATTTATTTAGTGTCTAGCATGAGCTCCACATGCAAAAATACATGAACCTACGTATTTTGGCATTTATTGGTTGTCTGAGGAATGTTCCACGATGATGAGCCCACATTAGCTAGGATATCATCAAATGAAGATCCACTGCTGGCAGCTCCCTTTGCAATTGTTGACCAATGACCTCTCAGCTAATGTGCTTCATGAGCAACAAATCCGGATGCGCTACTGGAATTTGTAGCACGTTTATTCGTCACAGGCTACTCACAGAAACAAGAGTTACAAGCAGCATCACATTATTATGTTGCATAACAGCTCAAGGGACACTTTGGAGAAATGGCGGTAACATTGGTTCCACAGCAAAATCAATGTAGTGCTGAGCTATTTGGGCACCTGGAGTGAAGGCTACAGGGATCTGGCTAATGTACATGATGCCACTTTACACCATACTCCCAGAAGTAGGACCATGTGATTTTCTGTTGTGAAGTCTTCTTCATGGCATAGCCTATGTGGTCTCCAGAAAAAATCTCTGACTATCATTGTTTCCAAGACAAAACTGGCACTCATCAGTGTAGAAGATAATAATAATAATATTTATATAGCACAATTAATTCCACAACGCTTTACATACATTGCCAGAGTATCCGGAATAAACCCATACAAACACAGGAAGAACATACAAACTCCTTGCAGATGTTGTCTTTGGTGGGATTTGAAACAAGTACCCCAGCGCTGCAATACTGCAGTGCTAACCACTGAGCACTGTTATAGACTCCATTTCCATATTGCTTGGCAAGCTGATACTTTTTGAGAGCGGTGGTATGAGGTCATTTAAACCCCTAAGCTGGACATCTGTAGCCCACTGTCGCACAAACACATAGCGATTTGCTAGAGAGATAAACCAAGGTCTCTCAGTTCAAGATTATTTATTCATAAATTGTAAAGCGAGACGATCGGTGGGGGTCCAACCTCTGGGACTAAACAGGGCAGGGTCCCATCATCATTTCTCTTCATCATCTTCTCAGTTTGCGACAAGTGCTGATAACTCGCATGTCAATAAACAAGAGGTATCTCACAATCATCCCACAAGAGTTGATCTAATTTTTGAGGTTCTATATGGCTAAACAATTCTTTCAATCTGGCTTAATGCAGCTCTCACAAGCAACATGTTGGAGCTAGGTGCTTGAAAATGTGATAATTTGCACAGATTTGGACACTTTTCACTCCCTTGATTCGAATAACCTTTACAGCTTGTCATTCTTAATGAGGCAATTTCAATGTTGAGCAGTGTAATAAAACTTTAGGTTTGCTGTATTGTATTTATGATGGAAGTATAGCATATTCCAATAATTTTAATTTGAATATATTGAAATATATTTAAGCAGGGCAGTGGCTGTGGGCGTCTCAGAGGGTCGGAGTACCACCAATCAGAAAGTGATGCCACATATTGCTTTTATGGGACAGTAAAATACTTTCATTATAGATTGAATATATACAGTTAGGTCCAGAAATATTTGGACAGTGACACAAGTTTTGTTATTTTAGCTGTTTACAAAAACATGTTCAGAAATACAATTATATATATAATATGGGCTGAAAGTGCACACTCCCAGCTGCAATATGAGAGTTTTCACATCCAAATCGGAGAAAGGGTTTAGGAATCATAGCTCTGTAATGCATAGCCTCCTCTTTTTCAAGGGACCAAAAGTAATTGGACAAGGGACTCTAAGGGCTGCAATTAACTCTGAAGGCATCTCCCTCGTTAACCTGTAATCAATGAAGTAGTTAAAAGGTCTGGGGTTGATTACAGGTGTGTGGTTTTGCATTTGGAAGCTGTTGCTGTGACCAGACAACATGCGGTCTAAGGAACTCTCAATTGAGGTGAAGCAGAACATCCTGAGGCTGAAAAAAAAGAAAAAATCCTTCAGAGAGATAGCAGACATGCTTGGAGTAGCAAAATCAACAGTCGGGTACATTCTGAGAAAAAAGGAATTGACTGGTGAGCTTGGGAACTCAAAAAGGCCTGGGCGTCCACGGATGACAACAGTGGTGGATGATTGCCGCATACTTTCTTTGGTGAAGAAGAACCCGTTCACAACATCAACTGAAGTCCAGAACACTCTCAGTGAAGTAGGTGTATCTGTCTCTAAGTCAACAGTAAAGAGAAGACTCCATGAAAGTAAATACAAAGGGTTCACATCTAGATGCAAACCATTCATCAATTCAAAAAATAGACAGGCCAGAGTTAAATTTGCTGAAAAACACCTCATGAAGCCAGCTCAGTTCTGGAAAAGTATTCTATGGACAGATGAGACAAAGATCAACCTGTACCAGAATGATGGGAAGAAAAAAGTTTGGAGAAGAAAGGGAACGGCACATGATCCAAGGCACACCACATCCTCTGTAAAACATGGTGGAGGCAACGTGATGGCATGGGCATGCATGGCTTTCAATGGCACTGGGTCACTTGTGTTTATTGATGACATAACAGCAGACAAGAGTAGCCGGATGAATTCTGAAGTGTACCGGGATATACTTTCAGCCCAGATTCAGCCAAATGCCGCAAAGTTGATCGGACGGCGCTTCATAGTACAGATGGACAATGACCCCAAACATACAGCCAAAGCTACCCAGGAGTTCATGAGTGCAAAAAAGTGGAACATTCTGCAATGGCCAAGTCAATCACCAGATCTTAACCCAATTGAGCATGCATTTCACTTGCTCAAATCCAGACTTAAGACGGAAAGACCCACAAACAAGCAAGACCTGAAGGCTGCGGCTCTAAAGGCCTGGCAAAGCATTAAGAAGGAGGAAACCCAGCGTTTGGTGATGTCCATGGGTTCCAGACTTAAGGCAGTGATTGCCTCCAAAGGATTCGCAACAAAATATTGAAAATAAAAATATTTTGTTTGGGTTTGGTTTATTTGTCCAATTACTTTTGACCTCCTAAAATGTGGAGTGTTTGTAAAGAAATGTGTACAATTCCTACAATTTCTATCAGATATTTTTGTTCAAACCTTCAAATTAAACGTTACAATCTGCACTTGAATTCTGTTGTAGAGGTTTCATTTCAAATCCAATGTGGTGGCATGCAGAGCCCAACTCGCGAAAATTGTGTCACTGTCCAAATATTTCTGGACCTAACTGTATATTATAGATTTCATTATAGATTGAATATACTACAAAGTGCTCTGATAACACATGCTGTACTTTGTCCATGTTAGCTATGAATAAGATGCAAAAAATGATCAAATTATTTATACACTTATCATAGAGTTGTAAACAACTTATGGGGATAAAAAAAACTGCTGTACTCTCAAAAATAGAAATGAGTACCTTAATGTGAATTTGTGAATCCAAAATAGTATATTGAAAACGTAAACACTATCAGAAATTCTTTGGTGCTGTTTTATATAAATTCTTCTTTAGTCAGTTTCAGGAGCTGCAGGAAGGAAACAATTTTACCAGCCAGTTTTAGGCCTCCGTCACACATCCGTGCCGCAGGTACGTGTTTGCCATTTTTTACACGTGCTGGCGGCACAGAGACACGTACACTAATGCTACCCTATGGTAGCAGGCACACACACGTAAAACAACACGGAACGTACATGTCCAAGTATTCTCCGGCAGCAAGGGTGTCACACGGCCCGCACCCGTACCACACGGATGTAGTGTGGATGCGGTTCCGTGTGACACACGTCGGAGAAAACACACGTGTCAGAGAAAAAAGTAAAATCTTAACTCACCATCTCCTGCCCTCCTGTCTCTTCCGCTTCTGTCACTTGCTGCCGACCGCTGCTCATTATGCTCATTTTTCACTGTGGCCGGCAGCAGCAGCAGCAGAGAGATGGCAGGGCTGGAGCTGAAGATCATTACCCTGGACAGCAGGAAGGACCACGTGAGTATGCAAATTACCGGTTCTCCGTGTGTTATCGCGGATAGCACACGGAGATACACGTGGCCCGCACGTACCAGAGACACGTACTTACCTACACGCAACACGCAGGGTAAATACGTGTCTCGCGGCATGTGCGTGATTTTCACGTGAGTGTGGCAGAGGCCTTAAGTTGTATCCATACATCATAATTAAAGGAATTTGACAGGTTTTTGCTCCCATTTGAGAGTACTATAATGTAGAGACAGAGACCTTGATTCCAATGATGTATCACTTAGTTTACTAGGTGCAGCAACTGTGACACAATCAGAGTTCTTAGATGTAGCAGTGCTGAGAAAGCTAACCCGTCCACATTATTGCTTATAAACAGTGCTAGGGGCGTGATTGGTCAAGGTCTCATGAGGGCACCTAGTCCCGGCAGTGATAATCTCCTACTGATAGACCACTCATTGTATTGAATCAACACCACAGAGCCTAACAAGTTACACATCCCTGAAATCAGTGTCTCATACCCTACCTCATGCTGACGTCAGATTACATAGTAAAAACATGCTGACAGATTGACAGATTGCTTTTATGGGAAATAAGGAGAAGGGAGAGGTAACCCATCTTACGGTAAAAGACAGTACAAGTTGTCAAAGTAATCCTGAGAACGGACACACAGTAATTGCAATTTCGTAATCATTAGTATAATTTTGGGCTGCAAAGGAAACCAGACTAAATATACAGTACAAACTATATGTAGGAGTCTCAAGTCAAAACTAAACCTATTACCCTAGTGTCGAAGTTAACAGTGCAAACCACTAAGCAGTTGTGCCATTCATAGTGTTAATTAGACGAAAGGGAACCTGTTACAAGGATTCTCCCTTGTAAGCTGCGGCCACCAGCAGTAAGCCATACACAGAGCGGTGACTGAACCATCGCCATCGCCACCCCAGTGACTGCAACCCAAATGCTGCTGGAAGAATTAGGGTATGTCCACACGCTGCATTCTTGATTTGCAAAAAGAAAGCACTCTCTAGAAGACTTGACATCTGTAAACACTGTGTTTGAAGAAAAAACCCCACGGTAAAAGCGCATGCATTTTCAATGCCTTCTGATGCGTTTTTGTAAGTGTGTGTTTTAAAGGAGAAATAAAATATAATAGGATAAGATAGGATAGGATAATTGATAGATACAGTTAGGTCCAGAAATATTTGGACAGTGACACAAGTTTTGTTATTTTAGCTGTTTACAAAAACATGTTCAGAAATACAATTATATATATAATATGGGCTGAAAGTGCACACTCCCAGCTGCAATATGAGAGTTTTCACATCCAAATCGGAGTAAGGGTTTAGGAATCATAGCTCTGTAATGCATAGCCTCCTCTTTTTAAAGGGACCAAAAGTAATTGGACAAGGGACTCTAAGGGCTGCAATTAACTCTGAAGGCGTCTCCCTCGTTAACCTGTAATCAATGAAGTAGTTAAAAGGTCTGGGGTTGATTACAGGTGTGTGGTTTTGCATTTGGAAGCTGTTGCTGTGACCAGACAACATGCGGTCTAAGGAACTCTCAATTGAGGTGAAGCAGAACATCCTGAGGCTGAAAAAAAAGAAAAAATCCATCAGAGAGATAGCAGACATGCTTGGAGTAGCAAAATCAACAGTTGGGTACATTCTGAGAAAAAAGGAATTGACTGGTGAGCTTGGGAACTCAAAAAGGCCTGGGCGTCCACGGATGACAACAGTGGTGGATGATCGCCGCATACTTTCTTTGGTGAAGAAGAACCCGTTCACAACATCAACTGAAGTCCAGAACACTCTCAGTGAAGTAGGTGTATCTGTCTCTAAGTCAACAGTAAAGAGAAGACTCCATGAAAGTAAATACAAAGGGTTCACATCTAGATGCAAACCATTCATCAATTCCAAAAATAGACAGGCCAGATTTAAATTTGCTGAAAAACACCTCATGAAGCCAGCTCAGTTCTGGAAAAGTATTCTATGGACAGATGAGACAAAGATCAACCTGTACCAGAATGATGGGAAGAAAAAAGTTTGGAGAAGAAAGGGAACGGCACATGATCCAAGGCACACCACATCCTCTGTAAAACATGTTGGAGGCATGGGCATGCATGGCTTTCAATGGCACTGGGTCACTTGTGTTTATTGATGACATAACAGCAGACAAGAGTAGCCGGATGAATTCTGAAGTGTACCGGGATATACTTTCAGCCCAGATTCAGCCAAATGCCGCAAAGTTGATCGGACGGCGCTTCATAGTACAGATGGACAATGACCCCAAGCATACAGCCAAAGCTACCCAGGAGTTCATGAGTGCAAAAAAGTGGAACATTCTGCAATGGCCAAGTCAATCACCAGATCTTAACCCAATTGAGCATGCATTTCACTTGCTCAAATCCAGACTTAAGACGGAAAGACCCACAAACAAGCAAGACCTGAAGGCTGCGGCTGTAAAGGCCTGGCAAAGCATTAAGAAGGAGGAAACCCAGCGTTTGGTGATGTCCATGGGTTCCAGACTTAAGGCAGTGATTGCCTCCAAAGGATTCGCAACAAAATATTGAAAATAAAAATATTTTGTTTGGGTTTGGTTTATTTGTCCAATTACTTTTGACCTCCTAAAATGTGGAGTGTTTGTAAAGAAATGTGTACAATTCCTACAATTTCTATCAGATATTTTTGTTCAAACCTTCAAATTAAACGTTACAATCTGCACTTGAATTCTGTTGTAGAGGTTTCATTTCAAATCCAATGTGGTGGCATGCAGAGTCCAACTCGTGAAAATTGTGTCAGTGTCCAAATATTTCTGGACCTAACTGTAGCTAGAACAGATCGCTAGAATAGATAGCTAGATAGATAGATATAAAGAATAGATAGAACATATAGAATAGATAAAAAGAACATATAGAATAGATACTAAGAAAGAACATATAGAAAGGATAGAAAGAAATAACAGAATAGCTTGATAGAGGGATTGCTAACTTGGACAGCTGTTTTTTAAAAATTTGTTTGGTAAAAAAAATGATGTGGGGTCCCCCCCCATTTTTCATATCCAGCACAGGAACAACTGCAGCTGCTGGCTGCAAACCTCAGCTGTCTGCTGTACCTTTGCTAGTTATAAAAAATAAAGGGGATCCCACACTTTTTTTTTTAATTATTTGATTTATTTTTTTTAAACAAAAAAGGACATGGGGTCCCCCCATTTTTCTAAAAATAAAAGCCAAGGTGCAGCAGACAACTGGGGGCTAATATCATTAGGGTAGGAAGCCCATTGTTATTTGGCCCTTTCCAGTCTAACATTAGCAGCCCACAGCCGCTCCAGAAGTGGCACATCCTTAAGTTGCACCAATTCTGGTGCTGGACACAGTTATTCCCGTTGCGGTTGCAATCGGAGTAATAAAGAGTTAATGGCAGCCCACAGCAGCCACTAAGTCCTAGATTAGTGAATGCAGTCGTCTATGAGAACCTGCCAACATCACTAATCTGTAAGTGAAAGTAACTACACATACACCCCCAAAATTCTTTATTTGGAATAAAATACAAAAACACACTCTTTCACCACTTTATTAACCCCCTAAACACGCCTGCAGGTCCAAAGTAATCCACACGAGTTCCAATGGTGATTCAGCTCTGCTACATCTATGTCCTGTCACAGCAGCACAATAGAGCATGACTGGCCGCTGACAGCAGACAAAGACAGTGCTGTGCGATGAGAACGAACTCAGGTGAACCTTTGACGTAAGTGCCATGACACAGGCAGTAGCAGCTCTGACTTCAGAGATTCACCCGAATTCATTGTCATCGCGCGGCTCTGTCTCTGTGTGCTGTCATGATCTCGTGTGAACCTCTGACGTCAGTGCTGCGACACAGGCAGTAATGCGGGACTCGCAGTTGTGATGTCAGAAGTTCAGCTGAGTTCATTCTCATCTCGCGGCTCTGTCTGTGTCGCGGCCTGATATGCGGTCACAGGTGAAGGACCTGAGTTATGGCACCGCAGATCGAGTAGCTCACTTGAGTCACTCGGGTGATTTGCTGTCACAGGTGGAGGACTCCAGCTGTGGCAGTGGCTAACCTGAGTGACGTCACCACTGATAGCGCGACTCACTTCAGTTGCTGCGTGGAGTTAACAGCGAGCTATCATGCTCTACAGCTTCTCGCTGTGAGTGTCAGTGCTGGAAGCGTCATGGGACCTTGTGTGGATTACGTAGGACCTAGAGGGTGTTTGGGGGTTAATAAATTGGTGAAAGAGGGTGTTTTTTTGTCTTTTATTTCAAATAAAGGATTTTTGAGTGTTTGTGTTTATTTACTTTCACAGATTAGTGATGGAGGGTGTCTCATAGACACCTGACAAGAAATCTAGGACTTAGTGGCAGCTATGGGCTGCCATTAAGTCCTTTTTACCATGATTTCCACTGCACCATGGCAATCGGGATGAGCCGGGTAAAGTCCCAGGACTGTCGCATCTAATGGATGCGGCAATTCTGAGCGGCTGCTGGCTGATATTTTTAGGCTGGGGGATCCCAATAACGTGGGTCTCCCAAGCCTGAGAATATCAGCCCACAGCTATGAGACTATATCTTGGGTAGCAAAATTGAGGGGGACCGCAAGTCGGTCTTTTTAATTATTTATTTATTGTACTGTACAATATAGACCTTTGACGCCCTGGACTAGTCAGGTCGTCCCAGGTAGTCCCACGCACACACACCCCCTCCCTAAGAAGGTGACAGCAGCCAAACTACAAAACCCTTGTCACCTCCCTCCAGGTTTGATGTCCACACCAGGGGGGTGGATCCAGGCAGTTGGCTCCGCCCACCAAGGAGTTCACAGGCCTGGAGGCGGGAAAAAAAACAGTAGTTCTAGGTAGATTAGCCTTGACAGTGGATGGGAGTAGTCAAGTTCAAGGGCAGACCTGTGACCAGGCCTGCCATAGTCTACCAGGTGTCTGGGTTGGAGCCCAGTCACCTCTGGCAAGGAGGCAGACGGTGGTGGCCGCCTGCAGGAGCTGGGATTACAGCCGGTGGAACCATAGGGACTGGGGTCGGGCGGTGGCCTGCCGGTACCGAACCGGGGAACCAATTGGAAACCAGAGCACCAGGAGGGGTACTCAGACCAAGTACGAGGCCCAGAAACAACTAGGCTAAGTCGAATCAACTGATTGAGGACTGGACTTTAGGACCTTTCCCACACAAGACCCGACTGAAGACAACAGCCCAACAATTAGAGTAAATCCACCACCAAGGCATAGAGACTCAAGGGGCCAGCATCTGCAGGTAAACAGGTCTCTCCCGACACCCAGCAAGCCAGGGAGCGGACTACCGTTGCTTAGGCATAGGAGTCATAACGTTCACATTAAAGAGCTGCAGGAGAAAGGCGGAAACCACCAACCTGTTAAGGGGAAGCTTCAGCCGGCTGTGGGCACCGTTCATCATCCTGTTTGGTTTACCAGAGACTTCAGTGTGTTCTATGTTAGTGAGTACACCAGTGCCTTCGGGCCGCGCACCGTGCTGCACCGCACCGACACGCCAGCACCATCCATTCCCTTGCCTCAGCGCCACCCTCGGGTCCCCGGGACCATCACTCCCCTACCCACGGAGGGGGTCAACACCAAGCTGCACAACACCGTCCCCGGGAGGCCTAGTCAACGGCAGCGGTGATGTCCATCCATTCACCACAACCCGTGGATGGCGTCACGAACTTAAACCACCCCCTACAAAACACTGTGGTACCGGCCGTGGAACTCCCCACCGAAGACCCTGCGTGTAGCGCCAACCACCCCTTTCGGAGCGACGTGACCCCCGGGTCCATGGAGAGCTCGAGCCACCCACCGACGAGCACGGATCCGAGCGGCTCGGCAGCCGGCCGAGCCCGCAGGGCGGTACAGATCCATCCACCGGCGGCTGTGATTGGTTGCAGTCAGACAGCTGTCACTCAGCGTGGGGGCGCGTCTGACTGCAAACAATCATAGGCGCTGGTGGGCAGTGTAAGCAGTGAATATGAGATGAGCCTAATGAGCGGCACTTTCAGAAGCAGGAGAGGCCGTGGGAGAAGTGTGACGGCCGTACCGGTCATCGGTGATCGGTGAGTATGAAGCAGAGAGAGAGAGAGAATGGAGAAAAGTTGGTGACCTGCATTTTTGTTGACGAAAACGGATCCAAAATGCAACCAAATGACAATGCAAGTATAAAACTAACATTTTGGTTGCGTTTTGACACACCTCATTCATTTCAATGGGTGGAAAATGTTCACAAAACGCAATGAAGAAATGACATGCTACTTTTTTTTATGCAACAATTTTGACAAATATTTGTCAAGCAAAATGCTTTAAAAAAAGCAACGTGCGGATGGAAATTCTGATTTCTCATAGACTTTGCTGAGGAAGCACAATGCATGCATTTTGTCAATAAAACAGTGGAGTTTAAAAAGCAACCAAAACGCAAGAAAAAATGCAACGTGCGCACATGGCCTTAAAGTTCTTTTCCTCGCAGCATTAGAATTCAATGTGCAGGCGCCGGTCAGATTTCAAACGCTTTTAACCTGCAGATTAACCCCATATCTGCAGGTTAATAAAGGTTTGAAAATTGAGATTCTGATCTGGCTTAAATCCTATACGATAAGGCTCAATAACGGGTCAATTTTGATGATTAGGATTACTACTTCGAATACATACCGTAGCACTAGAGTTCGTCTATTCCTGCTTGAAGAGACAATTCGCAGGTTCCCTTCAAGAACTTATTTATTATATTTGAACTATGTCATATATACTGTATATATATATATATATATATATATATATATATATATATATACATATATATATATAAAATCTTGCAGTGCTCTTAGAAATATAAAGACATAAAAGCATGGATGAGTGATTGGATAATTACACTGTTATCTCCATGTCTTCCTTTTTAGACTTGTGGACAGGACAACTTTGTGGTGAGGAGAATATAAAAATTCAGTCTCAGGGCAGAGACATACCATATTCCCTGACAGTAAAAGATCTTTTACTATCAAATAACTTCGAATTGGTAAGCTATATATTAATTTTAAGGGAACCTGTCATGTCAAAAAACGCTATTCACATGTAGATATGAGGTTAATTTGCAGGTTAATAGCGTTCTTAGGCTGCCCAGCTGCTGCACTTAAAGCCCAGCTATAGGGAGGAAATTAACTTTATTCCTCCCTAATTCCTCCGGCCTTCAGTAATGGAAGCAAAGCTAGTGTGGCCTTAGTCACCCCTCAGTACATGGGGACCATTGACTATGACCACGCCCCAGTACTAACAGCTGGCTCAGCACTGTATCACTAAAGAGGCAGCTGCCAATCAATGTGGTTACAGCCGCCGCTCACCATGTACTGTGACTGAAACTGCTTAGGTTGTGCTGATATGACTGAAAGCCTGAGGATGTGGAGGGAATAAAGTGAATTTCCTCCCAGCAGTGGCACTCTCAATGTGGGTGCCACAAAGGTTCAGAATGCTATTATCCTGCAGACTAACCCTATACTTACAGATTAATAGGTTCCATTTAAATGTAAACATGTGTTTAATCAGAATGACATATTATTTGCTCATTAATGCTCTACACCTATTTTTTTTATTTGCAATGATTTTTCAAAAAACAGCAGTCTAGCATCACATCAAGTGGTCGGAATTCAGGAACTTATGGTGAATTATTTCTGACTGAGGATGAAAAAAAACTTCTCTCAAAGGAAGGAGTGACCCTGCCTTCCCAATTGCCACTCACAAAGGTACTATGAAGGTCAAAGTATTGTGATAATGATGATTTTTCTCCTAACCATAGTAATGGAAATATATATATATTAATACATACCATATATGTGTCCAGGCTGTTTCATTGTACCTTACAGTACATTGTGATACGGTTATTTCTCATTATATCAAGACATTGAAACACATTAAAAATCCAATTTAGGTCATCACTATCACAATAAAGGCAGAGATGGAAGTACAAGAAGTGTAGAAGGTCAATCCAGCCATTCATCACTAATCTACAAATTAGGATTGCAACAATACAATGCCATAGTAGTTTCAGAGATGGAAGTTACACCTGGGCTCAAGTGCAATAGAGGACCCAAATGTTCAGGTTCGGACTGGCCTACCGGGGAATCGGTGAATTCTACGGTGGGCCCTGCTGCAGGCCAACACTGACAAGAGATTGAAGGCTCATCCCCTTCTCATCCTAGCACAGCTATGCACTGTTTGGCCAATCTGCATCCATAGTGGCACACTCATTCCTTCCCCTGCTGGGCTGGAGCTAGGGATTGGAATCAGACTGACATCTATTTAAGTGAATTACCGCTAAGGCCCCTTTCACACATCAGTGATTCTGGTACTTTTGTGCTTTTTTTAAACGTACAAGAATCACTGACATACGCAGACCCATTATAATCAATGGGTCTGCTCACACATCAGTGATTTTTCACTGCACGTGTCTCCGTGCAGCGTACCCGCGTGTGAGTGATTGCCGCACGGAGACATGTCCATTTCTTTCTGGCATCACTGATGTTCCACGGACCACGCAGTGGTGTGGTCCGTGAAACACGTGCCAGAAAAAAACGTGCTTTTAAAATAAAAATCATTTTTACTCACCCGGCGTCCAGCGATGTCCTCTGCAGCCCGTTCTCCCTGCTGTTTCTGAGCCGGCTCATTATTGTCGCACATATTCATTATGCGCGACACAGCCGACCCGGAAGCAGCTGCTGCGGGGGTCACTGCCGGCCGGATGCTGCACCGCGGGAGCAATCAGCACCATGGACAGCGGGAGCGCGCACAGGTGAGTTGTTTTCTAAGTGCAATCACAGGCCACGGAGAACGGAGTCCGGATTGTACTTAGACAACCCACGTGTGCCGTGATTCACGGCACACGCAGGGACATGTGCGTGTTTTACACGCCAGTGAAAAACGTCAGTGTTTTTCACTGATGTGTGAAACGGGCCTAACAGTGATGCCTCTCATAGACAGGTGTTTGTCTGACTCCAACACCTAGTGCCAGCACAGCAGGAGAAGGAATGAGTATGCTACTGTGGATGCAGATTACCTGAGCAGTGAATAGCTGTTCCAATTACATCTCACCTGCAGAAGTGTCAATTTGAGCAGCTTCATTGTCCCCAGCCCTCACCCCCCCAGCAGGGTCAGAATTCAGGGATCAGTGAGGTCAGTGAGGGTACCATAGCAGTCACATACTGGGGTAGTCTACATAGGACACTCTTGGTCCTCTCTCGTGCCTCAGAGTAGGGGTTTGGTGAGGCTGTGATGTGATTGGAGCTGGGTCATTGCAGCAGCTGCATGGACCTCCTCTCATCACTCTTCTGCTAATGTTATCACCAACAATACTGCTTCCTGGAGCTCAGAAGACTGTGAGGAAAAAAGTTTTCATTTTTAAACATTATTTTATGTGAAATGGATATGTGTTATAGAATAGTGGATCAATATACATTTTGGAAGAGGGGGCTTGGCAATGGAGTTGAAACCAGAAGTTTACATACTCTCTCTATATAGAGATACATCTGCAGGTTTTTCTCACTATCTGACATGAAATCAGAATACAAATCAAAAAAGGTCCGTGGAGCCTCTGTTAGGAGTTTCGACACAGAAAATAGCCAGATATGCCTCCGGGAAGGACCTAGCCAAGGAGTGGTTCTTTTTAGGAGACCACCATAACCACCATATTAAGTCCCAGGATTTCACTGTGTTGAGCGCCTTTGTTGGCTGCCGACAGAGTTTTTTCTGGCTGGTCTCCCCGAGATCAGTGATTGTTTTGTCTTGATGAAATCAGAATAAACATTTCCCGTTTTAGGTCCATTAGGAACCAAAATTATTTATATTTGCCAAATGCCAGAATAATGAGAGAGAATGTTTTAAAGTATTTTTATTAAGAGTAAAAGTATTTCTAATACGAGTACTATGCCTTTAAACAATATGGGACAGCCCATATGATGATGTCATGTCTTTGGAAGCGTTTGGTTTATTGGCAACATCTGAGTTAATTAGAGACACATATGGGGATGTATTTTAATGCACACCTGAAACATACTCCTTCTTTGTGTTGCATAATGGGAAAGTCAAAAGAAATCAGCCAAGATCTCAGCAAGAGAACTGTGGACTTGCACAAGTCTGGTTCATTCTTGGATGCAATTACCAGATACCTGAAGGTGCCTTGTTCATTTTACAAACAATTATACACAAGTACAAACAAGATGGGAATGTCCAGCCATCATACCGCTCAGAAAAGAGACGTGTTTTGTGTACCACAGATAAATGTACTTTGGTCAGACATGTGCATATAAACCGAGGACCAAAAGCAAAATATCCTCTGAAGATGCTGGTTGAAGTTGGTAAGATTGTGTCATTCTCCACAGTGAACCGAACACTGTATCAATATGGGCTGAAAGGCCATAAGGACTATCGTGACATTTGGAGGAAAAAGGGAGAAGTTTTGAAGCTTAAGAACACTATCCCAACTTTAAAAACATGGGGGGTGGCAGCAGCATCATATTGTGGGGTTGTTTTGCTGCGGGAAGGATTGGTGCACTTCACAAAATAGATGGCATCATGAGGAAAGTAGACTACAGTATGTGGCAATACTGAAACCACCTCTCAAGACATTAGCCAGGAACTTGAAAGCTTGCGCAGAAATGGGTCTTCCAAATTGACAAACACCCGAAGCACATTGCCAAAATGGTTACAAAGTGGCTTAAGGATAACAAAGTCAATATTTTGGAGTGGCCATCAGAAAACTCTGATCTCAATCCTTTTGGAAATGTATGGACAAAGCTGAAAAGGCAGATGCAAGCAAGACAATCTACAATCATGGCTCAGCTACACCAGTCCTGTCAGGAGGAATGGGCCCAAATTCCTTCCAACAATTGTGAGAAGCTTGTGGTTGGAAGCTCAAAACATTTGACCCAAGTCATACAGTTTAGGGGCAATGGTACCAAATACTAATGAGAGGTATATAAACTTTTAACTTTGCAGAAGGTAAAATAATTACCTTTAAACATTCTCTCTCTCTCTCTCTCTTTCATTATTCTGGCATTTGGCAGATATAAATAATTTTGATTCCTAATTGACCTAAAATGGGAAGGTTTATTCTGATTTCATATCAGATAGTGAGAAAAACATGCATATGTGTCTTTTAGTTAGTTTATGTAAACTTTTGGTTTCAACTGCATATAAATATATACAGTATATATATATATATATATATATATATATATATATATATATATATATAGATATTACATATGCGTGTATATATATATATATATATATATATATATATATATATATAGTGTATGTATGTATATATATATATATATATAGGGAAATGCATATATTATATAGAGTCATTACGCACAGAGTGATTTCACGTGTTTATTTCTGTTAATGTTGATGATTGTGGCTTACAGGTGATGAAAACCCAAAAATCATTATCTCAGAAAATTAGAATAATTACCACAAAACATCTGCAAAGGCTTCCTAAGTGTTTAAAATGGTCCCTTTGTCTGATTCAGTAGGCTACACAATCATGGGGAAGACTGCTGACTTGACAGATGTCAGAAAACCATAAGGAAAAAGCCTCTAAATAGCCTCTAAAAACATTAATGTTTAATTGTATGTATTAAAATCCCAAGCAAACATACCATACAAAAGAAAAAAAGTGGTGTGTAAGTGCTACACAAGGGTATGACATAATACTGACCTTAATGGGGACCTAGGTTACATGTCCGCACTATAGCCAAGTATAACTCTCGGATGTATTGGAGAATTAAATTCCCAATTCCGCCCAAACTTTATTCTGAAGACATAAAAATGTGCATTTTTAATATCTTCAGGATGACAGGGTCCTTTGTTGTGCCTCACAAGGCTTAGGCTAAGTTCACACATCCTGTGTTTTCAATCCATCAGGTCCGTCAGCAACGGATCAGTCATTTTCAAGATGTCAACTGATGCAACTGATGTGTTTTTCACAGGATTCCTTTCACAGGAATCCTGTGAAAAAACGGATCAGTTGCGTCCGTTACATCCGCTGTGCGTCCGTTTTTTGACGGATCAGTCATGATCCGTCTGTGTTTGGGACAGCCCAGTGGGCGTGCCAAGCATGCTGGGCATGCTCAGTAGAGCATGACGGAATCCTGCGCTGGATTCCGTTGTAAGACGGATTACGACGGAATCCAGCACCATAGACATGCATTACAAGCTTGACGGATGGCGACGGATTCCTGCGCGGCGCGTTAATTTTGACGGCCCGAAAAACGTTACATTCTGCGTTGCTCCCCGCTCGGCGGTCAGTCAAAAACGACGGACCGCGACGCAGCGGATGCAACGCAGGGTCATCAGTCGCAATCCGTCGCTAATAGAAGTCTATGGGGAAATACAGGATTCCTGCAAAATATTTTGCAGGATACCGTAATTCCCCAAGGCGACGGATTGTGACTGATGCAAAACACAGGATGTGTGAACTTAGCCTTAGACATATCAGTATCTTTGGGCATTATACCGTATTTTTTGGACTATAAGATACACCGGACCATAAGACGCATCCTGGTTTTAGAAGAGGAAAAGATGAAAATAAAATTTTAAGCAAAAAATGTGGTCATGACACACTGTTATTGGGCGAGGATCTGCTGCTAACATTGTTATGGGGGTAATGTCCCCAAATTTTCTACTAAGGTACCCCATCCTGGTAATGATCCTCCTGCCCTGTATATACAGTATATGTCCCTCATCCTGGTATAGCCCCCATCCTGCTATATACCGTCATCCTGGCATATGGCCACATCCTGCTATATACCCCATCCTGGCATATCGCCCCATCCTGCTATATAACCCATCCTAGCATATGGCCCCATCTTGCTATATACCTCCATCCTGCTCATATACCCCCATCCTGCTATATACCCCCATCCTGCTTATATACCCCCATCCTGCTCATAATATACCCCCATCCTGCTCATATACCCACATCCTGCTATATACCCCCATCCTGCTCAAATACCCCTATACTCCCATCCTGCTCATATACCCCCATCCTGCTCATATACCCCCATCCTGCTCATAATATACCCCCATCCTAGTATATGTCCTCATCCTGCTATACACCCCCATCTTGCTATATACCCCCATCCTGGTATTAGTTTACAAAAAAGAGAACAGAGTACTTTCGCATGATATAATTAGTAGACATATTTACTTTATTTGTGAGACAATACATAAAAATGATAGACAGACTACATTAACATTAAAAAATGCAGTGTTACAGTGTGCAGAAAGACACAATGATGCGGGGGCAGAGCGTGCTGATTGGGTAATCAGTATGACATTAATACATATTGCCGATGTTGGTACGGGGTGCAATTATAATAATCCAGCATTTCCTCCAAAAACACTTATATAATTATGACTGTGCCATTAAATCACATCATATCCATCAATTTAGTATAAATATACATATGTATTAATGTGAACAGAGTATCATATTAGACCCTGCATAGCAGGAGAGAAAATTGCGTAACCACAGTTTATATTAAGGTGCTTTGAAACGCTGAGACAATAGTGGTTGTGGCCAGCCTCTCTCAGAATGTTTAACTACAAGGTGTGTACTTGCTCAACCATTATATCCTTGTCATGTACAAAATTTAGCAAGCATGCAGACATGAGGGGACTAGCAAGCCACAAACCAGGGCTAAATAACCCGGTGACCCATACTACACATCAGCATGTAATGGGACGGTTCCTATTATTTACCCATGGTGACATCAGTGATTCAGCTGCGCTCCACCACCACCCCTATGTACATTTCGCCAAAACCACTTCCTCAGGGGGCTCCCCTCATGTCTGAATGCTTGCAGAGAGAGGCTGGCCACAACCACTATTGTCTCAGCGTTTCAAAGCACCTTAATATAAACTGTGGTTACGCAATTTTCTCTCCTGCTATGCAGGGTCTAATATGATACTCTGTTCACATTAATACATATGTATATTTATACTAAATTGATGGATATAATGTGATTTAATGTCACAGTCATAATTATATAAGTGTTTTTGGAGGAAATGCTGGATTATTATAATTGCACTCCGTACCAACATCGGCAATATGCATCAATGTCATACTGATTACCCAATCAGCACGCTCTGCCCCCGCATCATTGTGTCTTTCTGCACACTGTAACACTGCATTTTTTAATGTTAATGTAGTCTGTCTATCATTTTTATGTATTGTCTCACAAATAAAGTAAATATGTCTACTAATTATATCATGCGAAAGTACTCCGTTCTCTTTTTTGTAAACTAATGGCTATTTGGAGTTAGCATAAAATGGTTTTCACTATAAAAATCTAGTCTTATTGGTTACCCCATCCTGGTATACGGCTTGCATCCTGTGGCACAAAAAAAAAATAAACGTTCATACTCACCTTACCTCACTCCTTGCAGCATCGCTCCTCCTCTCGTCTGTGCCAGCAGCAGCGCCGCAGTGTGGAGCTGGCCGCGATCCCTGCAGCCCCGCGATGTCCTCCTGTCTGTGCCGGCTGCGTGTGGACATGTGCGCAGTACGCACAGCAATGACATCATCGCTGTGCGCACCGCTAGTCTCCACACAGCGCCGCCGGCACAGACAGGAGGACATCGCGGTGCTGCAGAGATCGTGGCCGGTGAGTGTACTGATTCACTGCACCCCACGCTGATGATGATGCGCGGGAGGCAGTGACTACAGCCGCACATGATCACTCCAGGCTGTAGTTGCCAGGGGTGATCATGTGGGCAGGCTGTTTAATATGCGCACATTCCCCGCCCATCACCCCGCCCACCTGCCAGCGCCGGCTTCAGCGCTGAGAGATGATGGGCGGGATGATGGGCGTGCATATTAAATGAGCAGGTCCACGTGGTCATGGCAGGACGCTACAGCCTGCTCGTGCCGCCGATGACCTGCTCCACCGCAGCACCCTCATTCACCGCAGCCCTACATTCAGACTATAAGACACCCCCCCACTTTCCCCCAACATTTGGGGGAAAAAAGTGCGTCTTATAGTCCGAAGAATACGGTATCTTTGGATTGGAGACTGCTTTACAGGTGGCCTTTATTGGGGGACGCTTGTAGTCCCCTGACACCTGATGAACCCCAGTCCTTGGGGGAAACGCGTCGGATCTGTGAGGAACACACATGGGGATCTAAGGCCTGGAACAGGCATCTTGAGAGCACACTTACTTGATGAGTATCCCGTTTCTGGGTCTATTTATATATTTATGTGCATATGTACATTAACATCTTCTGTGCATGAGTTTGGGTGGAATTGGCAATTTAATTTTCCAATACACCCGAGAGTTATAGTAAGCCATAGTGCTGACATGTAACTTAGGTCCCCATTAAGGTCATTATTTGCTACTCTTTCACCATTAATCAATTGCTTAGGGTCTGAATGACCTATTAAATGGTGATGTTTTACATTTCATGTATATACTAAATATATAATATGTACCGGAATGTATGTAAATGTATGTTGTCTTTTATCTGCACTTTTTGAGGTTGGTGGATGGTGATTTTTAGTGATAGTGCAGGGTACAAGAAGGATAGCCACCGTGGAACGGGGGCGCCAGAAAAATTAGGGCGAATTAACCTCCGTTGAAGGGCAGGTTGTGGCTAGGGTAAGGCCCACGCCACTTCTGTCTATATTGAGCAATACTCTCATTTTCAGTCACTCCCTGTTGCCCCAATTCCCTTTATGTCACAAATTACCCTTGTGTAGCACTTACACACCACTTTTTTTCTTTTATGGGGTATGTTTGCTTGGGATTTTAATACATACAATTAAACATTAATGTTTTTAGAGGGGTTTTTTTCCTTTTGGTTTTCTGATACTAGCACACCTCTGGTACTTTGAGTACAATTTGGTTTTTTACTTGATAGATGTCCAGAAGGCAGTCATTGACACACTCCACAAGAAGGGTAAGCTACAAAGCTGGTTGTTCACAGAGTCATGTATCCAAACATGTTAATGGAGAGTTGTGTGGAAAGAAAAAAGTGTGGTAGAAAAAGGTGCACAAACAACCTGGATAACCGCAGCATTGATAGGATTGTTAAGAAAAGGCCATTTTAACAATTTGGGGGAGATTCACAGGGAGTGGACTGCTGCTGGAGTCAGTGCTTCAAGAGCCACCACACACAGATGTATCCAGGACATGGGCTACAACTGTTGTATTCCTTTTGTCAAGTCACTCATGACCAATAGACAATGCCAAACGCGTCTTACCTGGGCCAAGGAAAAAAAAAAACTAGACTGTTGCTCAGTGGTCCAAAGTGTTGTTTTCAGATGAAAGTAACTTTAGCATTTCATTTAGAAATCAAGGTCCCAGAGTCTGGAGGAAGAGTGGAGAGGCCACAATCCAAGCTGCTTGAGGTCTAGTGTGAAGTTTCCACAATCAGTGATGGTTTGGGGAGCCATGTCATCTGCTGGTGTAGGTCCACTGTGTTTTATCAAGACCAAAGTCAGTGCAGCTGTCTAACAGGAAATTTTAGAGCACTTCATTTTTCCCTCTGGACTTGGCATCGGTCCACACTGCCAAAAGTACCAATACCTGGTTTAATAATCACAGTATCACTGTGCTTGATTGACCAGCAAACGCACCTGACCTAAACTTTAGAGACTCTATGGGGGTATTGTCAAGAGGAGGATGAGAGATACCAGACCCAACAATGCAGGCGAGATGAAGGCTGCTATCAAAGCAATCTGGGCTTCCATAACACCTCAGCAATGTAACAGGCTGATCGCCTCCATGACACGACACATTGATGCAGTAATTCATGCAAAAGGAGCCCACACCAAGTATTGAGTCTATTTACTAAATATACTATTCAGTAGGAAAACATTTCTGAGTTTGAAATCATTTTTTCAGTTGGTCTTATAAAATATACTAACTTTCTAAAATAATGATGTGCTGCCCCCGTGCCAGCAGCCGGGCTGCTCGAATCCGGATCCGCAGGGTGGCTCAAGGGATCTTCCGGACCCGGGGGTCGCGCGGACACTTCGAATAAAAGGCGACGTATTTGTACGGGATTTACCGTAATCACTTTGTGACGCCACCCACGGTGTGTGGTGAGATGTGGCACCACCACTGCTGTTATGGGGTACCTGAGGGGCGATGGGATGGCAGCTGGATATTAACCCCTCCGTGGGTAGGGATGGATGCCCCGGGGCGCAGTGTCTCTGTGCTGAGGATGGTGATTGCAGGGGCCGGCGCGCCCGGTCAGACCGGGGGATATTGGTGTACTCACAGTCAATGAATCACACAAGTCCAATCGGTAAACCAAGGTGTTGGTGGCCGGCCGCGGCCGGGTGTATTCTGGTCCCTCACCCGGGGTGATGGTGTGTGTCACTTTCCTCTGCACGGTTTTTGGTGTTTGTGGACTTCCCGGTGTGGAACACGGGAGTCCTCTCCCGGTACTTTTGTTGGGAGCCTTTTCCGCTGACGCTGGCCCTTGGGATCTACCGGGCCCTGGCGGATGCCCTATCCCCCGCGGTGGGCTGTTGTCTGCTTTTGGGACTTTGGTTGGGACAGGACCTAAAATCCTGCCCTCAATTGGTTAATTAGCTAGGCCTTTGGTTCCGGTCCTGGCTTCAGGGTCCAAGTACCCCCTCTGTGCACGGTTTCCGGGTTGGTTCTCCGGTGTCAGTACCGGCAGGCTCCAACCCTGCCCCGGTCCACCTCGGATCTCTGGCAGCCACCTTCCCGTCTCCTGACAGACACGGACCACCGTCTGCCACCCAAACTCCAACCCCGATGCCTTTCCTTTCTGACTTCCACTTCATTTTCTCCTCTCAACTACTCCACTCCTCTAGACTGACACCTTTCCACTTGAACTACTACTTTCAACTACTGCTTTTCCCACCCCGGGCTCTCCAGACCCCTAGGTGGGCGTTCTCCATCCACCTGGTCCCACCCACTGGTGTGCCTTTCCCTCCCTGGAGGGGGGTGACTGGGGTTTTTGTTGGCATGATGTAACCTGGTGAGTGATTGTGTTATGCGGGGGCCAACTCTGTGTGACCACCTGGCGGCGCCAGGGCGTTACAATGACTTTTGGATTTTCATTGGCTGTAAGAAATAATCATCAACATTAACAGAAATAAACACTTGAAATAGATCCCTCTTTGTGTAATGACTATATTATATATAATGAACACTTGAAATAGATCACTCTGTGTGTATGATTCTATATAATATAGGTGTTTCTCTTTTTGTATTGAATTACTGAAATATATTAACTTTTTGATGATATTCTAATATTTGTTTTGTCCCCGTTTTCTATTGAAATGGAGCCGGTCAAGGTTCAAGCCATTTATGACTGGGTTCAGCCTTCAGAAATCTTTGGGTTTTGCAAATTTCTACCGTAAATTTATAGGCAATTTCTCTAGTATTGTTAAGGATTTGACGGATTTGACCAAAAAGGGAGCTAATGTTGAGAATTGGACCCCAGAGGCCATTATGGCCTTTCAGGAGCTTAAAAAGAGGTTCACTTCTGCCCCAGTCCTGCAGCAACCTGATGTTTCTTTTCCGTTTCAATTGGAGATAGATGCCTCAGAGATTTCAGCAGGAGCTGTTTTGTCTCAAAGAGATCCTATAACTTCCAAACTGAAGCCTTGTGCCTTCTTTTCTCGAAAATTTTCTCCATCTGCACGAAACTATGATGTGGGTAATCAGGAATTAGTGGCTATGAAGTGGGATTTTGAAGAATGGAGACATTGGTTGGAGGGGGCTAGACATCAAATTATGGTGCTCACTGATCATAAGAATCTGACCTACCTTGAATCTGCCAAGAGACTGAATCCTAGGGAGGCCAGGTGGGCTCTATTTTTTACGCGTTTCAATTTTGTGGTCTCTTTTCTACCGGGCACCAAGAATATTAAAGCACATGCCCTCTCTAGAAGTTTCTTTTCTGATTCTCTTGATGTTGCTTAGCCATTTACCTTCCTGAATGAATGTGTGGTCCTCTCTGCCATTTCGCCCGATTTGAGGTTAGCACTTCAGAGATTTCAGGGGGACAAACTTGAGAGATGCCCTGTGGGGAAACTGTATGTTCCTGATCAATGGAGGAGTAGAGTTATGTCCGAGATTCATTGTTCCATTTTGGCTGGTAATCCTGGGATTTTTGGTACTAGGGATCTAGTGAGTAGGTCTTTTTGGTGGCCTTCTTTATCTCTGGATGTCAGGAGTTTTGTGCAATCTTGTGGGGTTTGTTCTAAATCCAAATCTTGTTGTTCACGTTCTAGTGGGTTGTTCTTGCCATTGCCTACACCTAAGTGACCTTGGACTTATATCGCTATGGATTTTATTTCTGATCTTCCTGTTTCTCAGAGGATTACGGTTATTTGTGATAGATTTTCTAAGATGGTCCATTTGGTACCATTGCCTAAGTTGCCGTCTTCATCAGAGTTGGTGCCCTTGTTTTTCAACAGGTGGTCCGTTTACATGGTATTCCTGAGAATATAATATCAGTCAGAGGAGTTCAGTTTGTGTCCAGATTTTGGAGAGCATTTTGTTCTATATTAGGAATTGGGCTGTCTTTTTCTTCTGCGTTTCATCCTCAGACCAATGGTCAGACTGAGAGAGCAAACCAGACCTTGGAAACTTATTTGAGTTGTTTTGTATCTGCGGATTAGGATGACTGGGTTTCGTATTTGCCATTGGCAGAGTTTGCTCTCAATAATAGCGCTAGCTCTGCTACTTTGACGTCACCTTTTTCTGCAATTTTGGGTTTCATGCCAGGTTTTCTTCAGGGCAGGTTGAGGCTTTGGCCTGTCCTGGAGTTGATTCTGTGGTGGAGAGAATGCAGCAGATTTGGGGTCAAGTAGTGGACAAATTGTTTCAGTCCCAGGAGAATGCCCAAAGGTTTGCCAACCGGTGTAAGATTGTTGGTCCCTGGTTTAAAGTGGGGGACATGGTTTGGTTGTCCTCCAAAAATATTCTTATGAGAGTTTCTTCTCCTAAATTTAAGCCAAGATTTATTGGGCCTTATAAGATTTCAGAGATTATTAATCCCGTATCTTTTCGTTTGGCTCTTCCTGAGTCTTTTAAAATTCACAATGTTTTCCATAAGTCTTTGTTAAAGGAACATGTGGAAACAGCAGTTCCCACGGCAGCGCCTCCTGATCCTGTGTTGGTAGATGGGGATCTAGAGTATGAAGTAGAGAAAATTTTGGATTCCCATCTTAATAGACGAAAGCTTCAGTACCTTGTTAAGTGGAAGGGTTATGGTCAGGAGGACAATTCCTGGGTTTTTGCTTCTGATATTTACGCTGACAGATTGGTTCGTGCCTTTCATCATGCCCATCCTGACAGACCCAGTGGCTCTGGTGAGGATTCGGTGAACCCTCTTCAAGGGGGGGTACTGTTGTGAATGTCATCAGAGTGGGTGCTGGTGTTGAGCTCCCTCTGGTGGCCAGGAATAGTAATGAAGCTGAGTCTGAATCTGTGACTCAAACAGGTGTTGGTATTAATTGGGAACCCAGGAAGTCCTATTGCTGACCAGCCTGGTGTATATGTTTAGCTGCTACCGGTGATAAATGTTTGCTTCTGCCTCTGAAGATGGCTTGGAGTTTGTCCTTCAGTTTCCTCTATTTATCCTGCACCAGGATCCACTCCAGATAAGTCTGCAGGTTTTCTTTTCCTAATTGCTGGTTTTGCACCTACGGGTGTTTGTGTTTATTTTCCATTTTGTTCTGTGTTTGTTTTCTTGTATGTGAGGATCTGGCTCTCTGCTATTTTTGAGAGGGCAATTCCTTCAGCAAGAAAGGAGTTTCTCCCTGTTCTGATTTTGATTATTTGCACTTGTGAATCTTATTTGTTCTGTGATTTTGTTTCTTCCCATTATATCTGCAGTTCTGTTTAAAGTGTCTGGCACAAGAGTACCTGATATAGTGGGGGAAAGACTGTGTGGTCTTAGGTATTTTTTCTATCAGGAGTTTGCTATTTTTTGCAGGGTTTTTTGCTGGTCGCAATCCGTTATCTTTCCTGTTTTGTTGTATTTAGTAAATCGGGCCACACCTTTGCTAATCTATATTTACTATCTGTGCATCGTGTTTTCTTACATTACCATCGTTACATGTTGGGGGCTTGCTATTCCTTTGAGGACTGCTCCGAGGCAAGTTAGGATTCCTCCTTTCTATCTTTGAGGCATAGCAAGTTTCTCCGGCAGTGACGAGGTGTTTAGGCGTGTTAGGGACATCCCACTGCTACTTCTAGTGTTGTCCAATAGTTAGGAAATCGTGGTCAGCTTAGTTTCCAACTACTCTTGTGGGATTTTTTGTTTTTTTCCTGATTAATGGGATTTTTTGTGATCATCCACGGTTACCAGTTTATAACAGACATTCATAGTGTAAGAAGCTTATGTGTGAGGTAATATGATGTTGTTGAGAGACGGACAGAGAGAGAGACAGGGAAAGAGACAGCTAGGGAAAGAGACAGAGAGGGACAGACAGGTAAAGAAACAGAAGTAGACAGACACAGACAGACAGGCACAGACAGATATAGGCACAGAAAGACAGAAAGAGACAGGAAGACAGAGACAGACAGAGACAGGTAGACAGGGAAAGAGACACACAGGGAAAGAGACAGACAGATGTGATGCCCTAAACACCAGGGGTCACAGGTTATTATGTGGCGCCCTGGACAAGCCAGGGGCCACAGAGAACAACACAACACACCCCACACTCCCGGTCAGGCACACCGAAGTCAAACACAAAACCCTTGTTGCCTTCCTCCAGGGGCTGATGTCCACACCAGGGGGGTGGGCCAGGCGGTTGGCCCCGCCCACCGAGGAGTTCACAGTCCTGGAGGCGGGAAAAGTAAACAGATCAGTTTTGGAGGTGAAAGTGGAAGGAAGTGAAGTGGTAGTGGAGCAACTAATTGACAGCGTCCGGGTGTGTGGCCCGGGCGGTACAGCAAGGTTGGCAGACGGTGGTGACCGTCTGCAGGAGTGACCGATTGGAGTCTACCGTAAAGACCGTGGACAGGCGTTGGCCCGGCGGTACCGGACCGGTACACAAAGAGAAGTCAGCACCATCTAGCAGGGGTTTACAGACCCTGACAAGGCTAGGAGTCGCCGTGAATTTGTCGAATCCGTCAGCGAAGGGAACCTCCTGGGTTCCCCAGCAGCCAAGTCCCGACAAAAGGCAACAGCCCAACCGTGAGAGGGAGACACCGCCATCGCCAAGGCAACCGTTTTCCAGGGCCAGAGCCTGCGGGCAAAAAGGGGCTCCTCCAGCCCATATCCAAGCTGGGGAGCGGGTTACCGGTGGGAACCCATCGTAACCATCTACCATACATAGGTGCAGGGAAAGGCAGTCACCATCAACCTGCCGGGAGCAGAAACCACCGCAGCCGTCAGTGGGACCCATCCATCCAGCCGTGTGTTTTACCGAGAACTGTGTCTTCATCATTGGCTGAGTGAGTACCACCGTGCTGTGCAGCACAGCGCTGCCCCTGCTTCCCTGCACCTCACCAGGCCCCGTAACCCGCCTGCCATCCATCCCTTCCCCCATCAACGGGCCCCGGGACAACCAACCCCCTACCCACGGAGGGGAGAACTAACAACAAAGCTGCTCCCTGTCACCGCTCCCGGTATCTCCGTCCAGAGCAGCGGGGGTGTCACCAATATCAGCAAACCATGGGTGGCGTCACGGACAATACTCAAATCCACCATCCAATCAATCCCTACCCCTTTTCACTCACGGGCGAGGAACGCCGCTCGAGTCCCCGGGATCCGGCCCACCGCTCGAGCCACCGCCGAGCAGCAGCAGCCGGACCCGAGCAGTGGGAGAGCGCAGCGTCCCCTCCTCCGCCCGCGACAACTTGGCGTCACGAACAGGATCTTACCGCTCTGCCGTCTGGTAGAGGTGCGCCTTGTTACCGCCGGAGGTGTCCGGCCGGAAAATTTGTGAAGCCGCCATCTTGGGCGCGAAGAATTCCCGCTCGAGCGTCTCCTCGAGTAGTGGAGGCGTGAAGGCCAAAACCCCGCCCCTGTAGAGGAGGAGCCAGAAAAAAAGACTAAGGGGGACTGATGGCGTCTGGCCGCATGTAGCCCGCGGCTATAAAAGCAGAGACGCCAGAACTCTGCAGCGATACTGGGTTCCTGGAAGACTTTATTGCCAAAATGCACAGTCCGACCACCAATGAGGACGCCCCCGCGCCCGGCACGGCGATTTGGCTGAGAGACCGGACCGCCCCGTTGAACAATCGTCTGGAAGCCCACATGCAGCTCCTCCTGGAGGAGTGGGTGACTGACATGGCGGACGTGGTAGCGGCTATGCGGAGACGTGAGGTGGAGGAGGATTTGGAAGGGAGGGTGAGTGACCCACGCCCCTGTGCCCCTAGCGGGTCGGTCATCGTGGCCGAGGGACCCGGTCCAACCCCGCTCGCCCTGCCTCCTCCCCCACTACCCGTGTTAGCTGCTGCCGCCCCGCCACTAGGCCCGCTACCTATTCAACCGGTAGCGATACCCTGCCAATCCGCCTTGGCGGACCGACTGGCTGCAGACACATGGAGCTGGCCTGAATCACCCCTGTGGAAACCGCCAGGATCGCAGCCCCTTATCGAAGACATATCGGAGGCCCTGGCCAGGATGGCACCAGGCGCTGTGCCTGAGCCCGGGACCGTGGAGTGGATGAAAGCCAGAATAATTGAGTTTAACCAATGCCAGCAGAACCAGATATGCCTTATGATGGAGCAGTGGGCCAATGAGGTGGAGATGCTGATTGCGACTGCCCCGATGTACGGGATGGGAATAGATGTGACGGAGCCAACAGGTGACCCACGTCCCTATGTCCTAACAGGACCGGCCACTGCGGCTGAGGGGCCTGGCCCAGTCTTGACTCACGCGTCGCCCTTACCATTACTTATGGGGCGCCTCAACGTGAACCCACCTGACCTACTGCCCCACACTACCGCAGAAGAGTCTGATGTGCTGGATACTGGGAGCCAGGAGGCTGCGGCAGCTGGCGGTAACCCGCCTGACACAGAGATGAGTGATATTGACTCCAGTGACTCCAGCTCTGGTGCTGAGCCCACCCCTGAAAGTGGGGAGGCAAGTGAGCGTCTCCGCTACGTGGGAGAACCGGTGGTTTATTACACTCCACGCAATGGTGGAAACGGGTACCAGGCACCCCTTTCACAGCAGGCCTGTCACTGCATGTTCGATATGCTGGTGGCGGAGGATGAGGCCGATACCGAAGAGTCGGAGTAAGGGCAGCGGAAAACCGTTGTCACTGTCCCCGTTGGGACCACAGCAACCGTTTGAAAGTTTAAAAAGTTTTGAAAAATGAAAAAAGAATGATAAGTAAATGATACCGCGAACGTTCACCTGATTTACAGCTTGATTGAGACCGGTCATTGCCGGCACCGTTGTCCCCGTGGGGACTGTCTACAAGAGTTGCATAAGGGACTCCTTATGGACAAGCCTGAGAACTAGCAGGTCAACCACAAATTTAGTGGCTTGTAAATAAAAATGTTGTTGTGGCTTCCACCGTTACCGCCTCCGGAGAGGCAGATTGGAGGAAGGGCCCGCAGTGGAGCAGGCTGGGGCCCAGCCACCACCGGAACCGGTGGCAATCCTCTGGGGGTTTCAGGGGTTCCCCATGGACGTGGGTCCCCTGAAAAGGACAGAACCCGCTCGGGCAGCTTGTGCTGGACTGGGGTCAAGGGGTGCTGCCTGTTGCTTAGGGGCAGCATCAGGGCCAGGTTGCTTGGGTGGGAGAGAGCGGAAGCCGTAACCGTAATGTTTAAGTAAGAGTACCTCCCTATGTGGGAAGATGTTAATATAATTGTAATGTGTTACCGTTTTACCTTTTCTATTTTTCAGTTGTGAAAATAAAACCGGTGATGGACGGGCAGCCCGCGGACGGTCTGCATTTAACTAAGGGGGAATGTGGCGCCCTGGACAAGCCAGGGGCCACAGAGAACAACACAACACACCCCACACTCCCGGTCAGGCACACCGAAGTCAAACACAAAACCCTTGTTGCCTTCCTCCAGGGGCTGATGTCCACACCAGGGGGGTGGGCCAGGCGGTTGGCCCCGCCCACCGAGGAGTTCACAGTCCTGGAGGCGGGAAAAGTAAACAGATCAGTTTTGGAGGTGAAAGTGGAAGGAAGTGAAGTGGTAGTGGAGCAACTAACTGACAGCGTCCGGGTGTGTGGCCCGGGCGGTACAGCAAGGTTGGCAGACGGTGGTGACCGTCTGCAGGAGTGACCGATTGGAGTCTACCGTAAGGACCGTGGACGGGCGGTGGCCCGGCGGTACCGGACCGGTACACAAAGAGAAGTCAGCACCATCTGGCAGGGGTTTACGGACCCTGATAAGGCTAGGAGTCACCATGAATTTGTCCAATCCCTCAGCGAAGAGAACCTCCTGGGTTCCCCAGCAGCCAAGTCCCGACAAAAGACAACAGCCCAACCGTGAGAGGGAGACATCGCCACCGCCAAGGCAACCGTTTTCCAGGGCCAGAGCCTGCGGGCAAAAAGGGGCTCCTCCAGCCCATATCCAAGTTGGGGAGCGGGTTACCGGTGGGAACCCATCGTAACCATCTACCGTACATAGGTGCAGGGAAAGGCAGTCACCATCAACCTGCCGGGAGCAGAAACCACCGCAGCCGTCAGTGGGACCCGTCCATCCAGCCGTGTGTTTTACCGAGAATTGTGTCTTCATCATTGGCTGAGTGAGTACCACCGTGCTGTGCAGCACAGCGCTGCCCCTGCGACCCTGCACCTCACCAGGCCCCGTAACCCACCTGCCATCCATCCCTTCCCCCATCACCGGGCCCCGGGACAACCAACCCCCTACCCACGGAGGGGAGAACTAACAACAAAGCTGCTCCTTGTCACCGCTCCTGGGATCCCCGTCCAGAGCAGCGGTGGTGTCACCAATATCACCACAACCGTGGGTGGCGTCACGGACAATACTCAAATCCACCATCCAATCAATCCCTACCCCTTTTCACTCACGTTCGAGGAATGCCGCTCGAGTCCCCAGGATCCGGCCCACCGCTCGAGCTACCGCCGAGCAGCAGCAGCCGGACCCGAGCAGTGGGAGAGCGCAGCATCCCCTCCTCCGCCCGCGACAACTACACTCACCTCACACCCCCACACTAGAAAGGTACCACCAGTCAACCACAAAGACCTGATTGCCTCCCTCAGAGTCAGACAGGCACATCAGGTGGGCGGAGTCAGGCGTAAAGACACGCCCCCGAGGAGTCTGCTGGCCTGAGGCAGGAACACAGTGCACAAGGAGTTCAGTTCAGTACAGTGGAGTGGAGAGCAGTGGAGTACGGTTCTGTGCAGGGCCTGGGTTGAAACCTAGGACCCCATATCAGTTAAGCAGGCAGACAGCAGTGGCCACCTGCAGGAGACCGGGAATACGACCAGTGGAACCGTGAGGGACCGGGACAGGGTAGTGGCCCGCCGGAACCGAACTGGGGAGCCAACAGGCATGGTACTCAGACCCCGAACTAGGCTATACGCCACCACCATTGTCGAATTAACTGATTGCAGTCTGGACCTCAGGGGTTCATTCCCACCAAAGTCCCGATTGAAGGCAACAGCCCAACCCGTCCAGATAGTAGCCACCGCCAGAGGCCAGAGATGCAAGGGCCAAGGCCTGCGGGCAAAAGGGGCTCCTACGACACATACACGCCGGGGAGCGGACTACCAGTGCCCAGGCACAACAGTGGTCACACTACAAACACAGGTGCAGGAGAAAGGCGGACATTGCCAACCCGACTAGGAAACTGCAGCCGGCTGCAGACCCCATCCAGCCCTCCGTTTGGTTTACCAGTGACTCTGTGTGGTTTAATCGTGAGTACACCAGTGCCATCCGGCACCACACCGCACCGCAACCCTGCGCCCTGCACCTTGACCCTCGCACAACCGGGCCCCAGGACCAACATCCCCCTACCCACGGAGGGGTCAACACCTAGCTCTGCCCCTACACCGCTCCCGGGAGTCCCCGTACCTTTACCGCAGCGGTGATGTCCACCATCACCACAACCCATGGGTGGCATCACGAACTTTACAATACAACCACCCCACCACCCCCTGCGTGCACCGCCACTACACCCTTCCAGAGCAACGTGACCCCCGAGTCCGGAGGCGCTCAAGCCACCGACACACGCGAGCCCGGACCCGAGCGGCTCGGCGGTCGCAGCCGAGGCCGCGGGGCGGTACACAGACAGGGAAAGAGACAGACAAACAGAGAAAGAGACAGACAGAGGCAGACAGACACAGACAGACAGGCACAGACAGATATAGGCATAGACAGACAGAGACAGGCAAACAGGGGAAGAGACAGACACAGAAAGGGAATGAGACAGACAGGGAAAGAAGCAGACAGACAGAGAGTCAGACAAAGGAATACAGGGAAAGAGACAAGACAGAGAGATGAGGAAAGAGACAGACAGGGAAAGAGACAGACAGGGATATAGACATAGATAGACGGACAGAGGCAGACGTTCAGAGGTAGACAGGGAAAGAGACAGACAGGGAAAGAGACAGACAGACAGAAGCAGACAGGGAAAGAGGCAGACAGACAGAGAAAGAGACAGACAGAGGAAGACAGACAAAGAGACAGACATACAAAGAGACAAACATAAGAAGACATTCAGAGCCAGACAGGGAAAGAGACAGACAGGGAAAGAGACAGACAGGCCAAGATGCAGACAGAGACAGACAGATAGATAGAGTCAGACACACAAAGAGATAGAGAGACAGACAGACACTGGGAGAGACAGAGAAACAGTTACTATCCCAGGCAACGCCAGGTACTACAGCTAGTCTAATATATAAAGCTGAGTGTATGTGTATGTCTATGTATGTATGTGTGTGTGTGTGTGTGTGTGTGTGTGTGTATGTCCGCTAAAGGAATCCACACTGTCGCATTTACAATCACAAAAGTTTGCACAGACGCCTCATGTGACTCAGGGAACGTCATAGACTATGTTTTCACAGGAAAATTTAACCCCGCGTTTTACAGTTACTCTCTAAAAAACCTGCCTCCATTAAAGTGAATGGAGCTGCGAGCTACAGGCTATTGATAGAAGCTGTGATCGGTTGCTATAGGAATGAAAGGAATTGTTAGTATAAGCAGCTTATGTGTGAGGTAATATGATGTCAGTTGGGAGACGGATAGAGATAGAGAGATAGATTGAGAGACAGACAGACAGGCACAGACAGACAGGGAAAGAAACAGAGACAAACAGACAGAGACAGGAAAAAAAAGGCCATATGGGAATGAGACAGACCTGGAATGAGACAGATCTGGAAGGAGACAGACGGGGAAACAGACAGACGGGGAAAGAGACAGACCTGGAATGAGACAGGAAGGGAAAGACACTGACAGACACAGAGATACAGAGAGACAGACAGACACAGAGAGAGACAGACAGACACAGAGATAGAGACAGAGAGACAGACAGAGAGATAGACAGACAGAGAAATCGACACAGACAGACAGACATGGATAGAGACAGAGACACACATAGATAGAGACAGACAGACAGGTAGAGACAGACAGAGACAGACAGAAAGACAGAGACAATCTCACAGAGACAAACAGACAGAGACAGACAGACAGAGACAAACAGAGACAGAGACTGGGAGAGAGACAGAGAGGCAGTTACTATCTCGGGCAACGCCCAGGTACTACAGCTAGTCTAATATATAAAGCTGAGTGTATGTGTGTATGTGTGTGTGTATGTGTGTATGTTCGCTAAAGGAATCCACACTGTAGCATTTACAATCGTGAAAGTTTGCACAGACGCCTCATGTGACTTTAGGAAACGTCATAGACTATGTTTTGACGGGAAAATTTAACCCCGTGCTTTACAGTTACTTTCCAATAAACCTGCCTCCATTAAAGTCAATGGAGCTGGGAGCTACAAGTCATTAATAAGAGCTGCGATTGGTTGTTATGGGAACAAAAGACATTCATAGTATAAGAAGCTTATGTGTGAGGTAATATGATTTCTGTTGAGACATGGACAGAGAGAGAGACAGATAAGGAAAGAGACAGAGTACAGACATGGAAAAAGACAGAGAGAGACAGACATGGAAAGAGACAAAGGTAGACAGACACAGACAGACATAAACGCAGACAGACAGACAGACACAGGTAAACAGGGAAAGAGATGGACAGGGAAAGAGACAGACAGACAGGGAAAGAGACAGACAGAGGCAGACAGACACAGACAGACAGGCATACAGGGAAAGAGACAGACAGGGAATGAGACAGTCATACACAGACAGGGAAAGAGACAGACAGGGAACGAGACAGACATACACAGGCAGGGAAAGAGACAGACAGATGCAGACAGACACATACAGATAGGCACAGACAGAGACAGGCAGACAGGGTAAGAGACAGACACAGACAGGGAAAGAGACAGACAGGGAAAGAATCAGACAGACAGAGTCAGACAAAGGCAGACAGGGAAAGAGACAGATAGGGAAAGAGACAGACAGGGAAAGAGACAGACAGGGAATAATCAGACATACAGAGAGTCAGACAAAGGCAGACAAAGAAAGAGACAGACAGAGAGACAGGGAAAGACACAGACAGTGAAAGAGACAGACAGACAGGGAAAGAGGCAGACAGACAGGGAAAGAGGCAGACAGAGGAAGACAGGGAAAGAGACATACAGATACACAGACAGACACACAGAGACAGACAGACACAGCGACAGACAGAAAAAGAGAGAGAGACAGACAGAGAGTAACTTTTTTATGTTTGGGGGTCGGGGGCTAAGTGATTTCTATTTTTTGCATCATAAGCTAAAATTGTTACAGACACTATTTTTGGCTAGTAATGTTGTGGTGGCCCAAAAAATTTATTTCTGGCATTTTTAATTTTCTCCATTACGCTCTTTAAGAATGGATTCATTTATTTAATATTTTCATAAATCAGCCATTTTTGAACACAGCAAATCCAAATATGTATATTTTTTTTAAATTGTTTTATTTTCAATGGGGTAAAAGGGGGGATGATTTGAACTTTTGTGGGGTTGTTTTCATATTTTTAAAAACTAGTTACTAGTCTCCTTTTGGGACTTGGAGCTGTAATTGTCCAATCACTTCTGCTTTACAGAGTCATGCATTAGCACTACTCTGTATAGCTGAAATCATGATCTCCTATGAACCGGGAAGATCGTCATGACAAACACAGGAGCCATCATCTGACCCATGGCTGATATGACAAACTATCGGCAGCCCGAGATCACCTCAGGGACTCGCTGATGGGAATGGGGAATGATGTCAGAGATTAACAGTGGGATTTAACTGGTTAACAGCCGCTTGCGGATCTCTGATCCACCTGCAATTGGTAAAGGCACATGACGGCTGATCAGATCAGCCATCATGTGCAGTGAAAGATGTGTGCTCAGCATGTGACCCCGAATCAAAAGCAAAAGTAGAGACAAAACCTTTGACATAAATGTAAGGGTGTGAAAGGGTTAAAATATATCAACCATTATTTAAAAGTAAAAAATAGTAAATAATAATAGGAATGATCATGTGAAAGTGATAATATGTAAAGAAAAACGGATTTTTAAAAATATAAATACCGGTATATGTCGATGTGCTCCAGAGAGAACAATTCAGGTGCCCACTGAGGACCTTACCTTTTGAGCAGAGAGTACAATAGAATCTTCAAAGGAAAAAAAATGTACTGAGAAAAACATAATTACAATTTTAAAAAAAACTGATACAAAGGTAAATTAACTGAAAGAACAAAACTAATTTTTGTTTACTCCTTGAGGCTTTTAAGTCACTCTATGTGACTGCAGACTTCTGAGTTCTTCCAATGACAATGCATGCTGTCAGGATTCTTTGGTGCTGGCGGTGAGAGTGGGAGATCACAAAACTGCAAGTATGCAATTTACATACATGTGATCATGTGGCGACTAGACATATGTGGCCTCGCATTATGAAAATGAATTGAGTGAGGATGGGCACATCTAGTTCGAACGTGGCCAAAAGTATACAAATCGCATACTTGACTGTCCACTCTCGCCACTAGCAGGGAAAAATAGAAAAGTGTGCAGTGCACACGTTGTGAGAATTCAGAAGTCTGCAATCACCTAGAATGACTGCAGACTTTCATCTCAAACCTGGAAAAGCCCTTTAATTCTAAAAGTAAACAGTGTAGCATGCCCAATCCCAACACCGTGTAATATACTAACTGTCAGAATTCATCTCTGCTTGCTGCAGTCTTCAAATGGCTACTCCGCTGAAATGCAATTATCAGACTTACAGTCATGTGACAACTGGCTTTTTTCCTAATTTTCTCTTTTTTTCACTGAATATTGAAAGAATTAGGAAGAGCAGCTTGTCGGCACATGACTGCAATTGTGCAAATCACTTATGCAGGGCTGCCACCATGAATTTAAGGGCCCCTTACTGCCAACATTTTTGGGCCCCTCGAGACTTCCGCGTCCACCCCTCGAACCTTCCACAGTCCTACCACCACTCTTGGAAAATCTCCAATTTTGCAAACAGTCCTCACCAATCAAACATTAACCGCTAGTTGTCATTATTTTGACAGCTTGAAAAAAGCTCTATGTAAGTTTTCCAGGATATCAAAATGACAAGCCTCAGACAGAATCGCATATGCATGTGTATACATATATCTATATATATATATATATATATATATATATATATATATATATATATATATATATATATATATATATTTATCCAGTCATATGAAAAAGTTTGGGCACCCCTATTAATGTCAACCTTTTTTCTTTATAACAAATTGGTTTTTGCAACAGCTATTTCAGTTTCATATATCTAATAACTGATGGACTGAGTAATATTTCTGGATTGAAATGAGGTTTATTGTACTAACAGAAAATGTGCAATCCGCATTTAAACAAAATTTGATCGGTGCAAAAGTATGGCCACCCTTATCAATTTCTTGAGTTGAACACTCCTAACTACTTTTTACTGACTTACTAAAGCACTAAATTGGTTTTGTAACCTCATTGAGCTTTGAACTTCATAGGCAGGTGTATCCAATCATGAGAAAGGTATTTAAGGTGGCTACTTGCAAGTTGTTCTCCTATTTGAATCTCCTATGAAGAGTGGCATCATGGGCTCCTCAAAACAACTCTCAAATGATCTGAAAACAAAGAATATTCAACATAGTTGTTCAGGGGAAGGATACAAAAAGTTGTCTCAGAGATTTAAACTGTCAGTTTCCACTGTGAGGAGCATAGTAAGGAAATTGAAGAACATAGGTACAGTACTTGTTAAGCCCAGAAGTGGCAGGCCAAGAAAAATATCAGAAAGGCAGAGAAGAAGAATGGTGAGAACAGTCAAGGACAATCCACAGACCACCTCCAAAGACCTGCTGCATCATCTTGCTGCAGATGGTGTCAATGTGCATCAGTCAACAATACAGCACATGTTGCACAAGGAGAAGCTGTATGGGAGAGTGATGCAAAAGAAGCCGTTTCTGCAAACACGCCACAAACAGAGTCGCCTGAGGTATGCAAAAGCACATTTGGACAAGCCAGTTACATTTTGGAAGAAGGCCCTGTGGACTGATGAAACAGATTGCGTTGTTTGGTCATACAAAAATCGTTATGCATGGAGGCAAAAAAACAAGGCATTCCAAGAAAAGCACTTGCTACCCACAGTAAAATTTGGTGGAGGTTCCATCATGCTTTGGGGCTGTGTGGCCAATGCCAGCACTGGGAATCTTGTTAAAGTTGAGGGTCGCATGGATTCAACTCAGTATCACCAGATTCTTGACAATAATGTGCAAGAATCAGTGACGAAGTTGAAGTTATGCAGGGGATGGATATTTCAGCAAGACAATGATTCAAAACACCGCTCCAAATCTACTCAGGCATTCATGCAGAGGAACAATTACAATGTTCTGGAATGGCCATCTCAGTCCCCAGTCCTGAACATCATTGAAAATCTGTGGGATGATTTGAAGCGTGCTGTCCATGCTCGGCGACCATCAAACTTAACTGAACTGGAATTGTTTTGTAAACAGGAATGGTCAAATATACCTTCATCTAGGATCCAGGAACTCATTAAAAGCTACAGGAAGCGACTAGAGGCTGTTATTTTTGCAAAAGGAGGATCTACAAAATATTAATGTCACTTTTATGTTGAGGTGCCCATACTTTTGCACTAATCAAATTTTGTTTAAATGCGGATTGCACATTTTCTGTTAGTACAATAAACCTCATTTCAATCCAGAAATATTACTTAGTCCATCAGTTATTAGATATATGAAACTGAAATAGCTGTTGTAAAAACCCAAATTGTTATAAAGAAAAAAGGTTAACATTAATAGGGGTGCCCAAACTTTTTCATATGACTTTATATATATATGTGCACACACACACACACACACACAGTACATATCAAAAGTTTGGACACACCTGCTCATTCAAAGAATTTTCTTTATTTTCATGACTCAGAAAATTGTAGATTTACATTGAAGGCATCAAAACTATGAATTAGCACATGTGTAATGAAATACTTAACAAAAAAGTGTGAAACAACTGAAAATATGTCTTATATTCTAGGTTCTTCAAAGTAGCCACCTTTTGCTTTGATTACTGCTTTGCACACTCTTGGCATTCTCTTGATGAGCTTCAAGAGGTAGTCATCGGAAATGGTTTTCACTTCACAGGTGTGCCCTGTCAGGTTTAATAAGTGGGATTTCGTGCCTTATAAATGGGGTTGGGACCATCAGTTGTGTTGTGCAGAAGTCTAGTGGATACACAGCTGATAGTCCTACTGAATAGATTGTTAGAATTTGTATTATGGCAAGAAAAAAGCAACTAAGTAAAGAAAAACGAGTGGCCATCATTACTTTAAGAAATAAAGGTCAGTCAGTCCGAAAAATTGGGAAAACTTTGAAAGTGTCTCAAATTGCAGTGGCAAAAAACATCAAACACTACAAAGAAACTGGCTCACATGAGGAAAGGAAAGGAAGACCAAGAGTCACCTCTGCTGCGGAGGATAAGTTTATCCGAGTCACCAGCCTCAGCAATCGCAGGTCAACAGCAGCTCAGATTAGAGACCAGGTCAATGCCACACAATGTTCTAGCAGCAGACACATCCCTAGAACAACTGTTAAGAGGAGATTTTGTGCAGCAGGCCTTCATGGTAAAATAGCTGCTAGGAAACCACTGTTAAGGACAGGCAAGAAGCAGAAGAGACTTGTTTGGGCTAAAGAACACAAGGAATGGACATTAGACCAGGGGAAATCTGCACTTTAGTCTGATGAGTCCAAATTTCAGATCTTTGGATCCAACCACCGTGTCTTTGTGCGACGCAGAAAAGGTGAACGGATGGGCTCTACATGCCTGGTTCCCACCGTGAAGCATGGAGGAGGAGGTGTGATGGTGTGGGGGTGCTTTGCTGGTGACACTGTTGGGGATTTATTCAAAATTGAAGGCATACTGAGCAAGCATGACTACCACAGCATCTTGCAGCGGCATGCTATTCCATCCGGTTTGCGTTTAGTTGGACCATCATTTATTGTTCAACAGTACAATGACCCCAAACACACCTCCAGGCTGTGTAAGGGCTATTTGACTAAGAAGGAAAGTGATGGGGTGCTACGCCAAATGACCTGGCCTCCACAGTCACCAGAGCTGAACCCACTCGAGATGGTTTGGGGTGAGCTGGACCTCAGAGTGAAGGCAAAAGGGCCAACAAGTGCTAAGCATCTCTGGGAACTCCTTCAGCACTGTTGGAAAACCATTTCCGGTGACTACCTCTTGAAGCTCATCAAGAGAATGCCAAGAGTGTGCAAAGCAGTAATCAAAGCAAAAGGTGGCTACTTTGAAGATCCTAGAATATAAGACATATTTTCAGTTGTTTCACGGTTTTGATGCCTTCAATGTGAATCCAAACTTTTTGTCTGTACTGTATATACATATATATACAATAGAGGATTCAGGCTACTAGTTATTAGAGTTGGGCGCGGTTCGTGGTTCTCCAGTGATTTTGGGGGGAGTTCTAAATCGAACTAGAACTCGAGCTTTTTGCTAAAAGTTTGTTTGCTCGAGTTACGTTCGAGAACGGTTCTATCAGCAAAAAGCCTAGCTAATTACTAGATCGCCATTTTTTTTTTCCTTCTTCCTTCCCTAAGCGCGCGTGTAGTGGGGCGGGCCATCATTTCAGCCAATCCCAGACACACACACGGCTAAGTGGACTTTTTGCCAGAGAAGCAAGGGCATGTGTCATAGGCTGTCCATGTCACATGTCCTTGCATTATAAAAACGGACATTTTCTTCCAGCACGCCATTGTCTGCCTTCTGCGTCTGGGTGTCAGTCACCTCTCACGCAGCTCCTGTCGCCGATCCTGCTGTGTACGCTATACACAAAGCGTTCTACAGATTAGGGACAGAATTTTATTTCAGCCCTTTTAAGGGCTAATTACAGCTGGCTCAGAGCCATAGGTGAAAGTCAGGTCCGTGGAAACTGTTTTTACAGCTACAGATAACAGCGTCTGTGTAGCTAAGCTTAGGGACTTCCTTACTGCATTTCACCATCAGGAAGGATAGAAAGTGAGGCTTCCTTTCCTCTACACTGACTCACAACCCGGCCACTGTACCCTCCTGCCATTTTTAGCAAAGGCATTTTAATTGAAGAGTGCTGCCAGTTAGTGACATCCAAAGAGTGGCTGCTGTCCTCCATTATTGTGCCACTTGTGCCAAGCAAGTCCCACCACCTCTGCATTCTCCCCTCCTGCCAATTTGTGCAAAGCCATTTTAATGTAAAAGAGTGCTGCCAGTTAGTCGCATCCTAAAAGTGGCTGTTGGACTCCATTAGTGTCCCACTGGTGCCAAGCAATTTCCAGCACCTCTGCATTGCACCCTCAAGCTCATTTTTACTAAGCTAGTATATTACCAAACACTGAGGAAACTTAGTGGCATCCAAAAAGTGTCTGTTGGACTCCATTAGTGTCCCACTGGTGCCAAGCAATTTCCAGCACTTCTGCATTGCACCCTCAAGCTCATTTTTACTAAGCTATTATAATAGCAAACACTGAGGAAACTTATTGACATCGTAAAAGTGGCTGTTGGACTCCATTAGTGTCCCACTAGTGCCAACAATTTCCAGCACCTTTGCTTTGCACCCTCAAACTCATTTTTACTTAGTTATTATAATAGCAAACACTGAGGAAACTTAGTGGCATCGTACAAGTGGCTGTTGGACTCCATTAGTGTCCCACTGGTGCCAAGCAAGTCCCACCACCTCTGCATTCTCCCCTCCAGCCAATTTTTGCAAAGCCATTTTAATGTAAAAGAGTGCTGCCAGTTAGTGGCATCCTAAAAGTGGCTGTTGGACTCCATTAGTGTCCCACTGGTGCCAAACAATTTCCAGCACCTCTGCATTGCACCCTCTAGCTCATTTTTACTAAGCTATTATATTAGCAAACACTGAGGAAACTTAGTGGCATCCAAAAAGTGTCTGTTGGACTCCATTAGTGTCCCACTGGTGCCAAGCAATTTCCAGCACCTCTGCATTGCACCCTCAAGCTCATTTTTACTAAGCCATTATAATAGCAAACACTGAGGAAACTTAGTGGCATCCTAAAAGTGGCTGTTGGACTCCATTAGTGTCCCACTGGTGCCAAGCAATTTCCAGCACCTTTGCATTGCACCCTCAAGCTCATTTTTACTTAGCTATTATAATAGCAAACACTGAGGAAACTTAGTGGCATCCAAAAAGTGGCTGTTGGACTCCATTAGTGTCCCACTGGTGCCAAGCAATTTCCAGCACCTCTGCATTGCACCCTCAAGCTCATTTTTACTAAGCTATTATAATAGCAAACACTGAGGAAACTTAGTGGCATCCTAAAAGTGGCTGTTGGACTCCATTAGTGTCCCACTGGTGCCAAGCAATTTCCAGCACCTCTACATTGCACCCTCAAGCTCATTTTTATTAAGCTATTATAATAGCAAACACTGAGGAAACTTAGTGGCATCCTAAAAGTGGCTGTTGGACTCCATTAGTGTCCCACTGGTGCCAAGCAATTTCCAGCACCTTTGCAGTGCACTCTCAAGCTCCTTTTTACTAAGCTATTATAATAGCAAACACTGAGGAAACTTAGTGGCATCCTACAAGTGGCTGTTGGACTCCATTAGTGTCCCACTGGTGCCAAGCAATTTCCAGCACCTCTGCATTGCACCCTCAAGCTCATTTTTACTAAGCTATTATAATAGCAAACACTGAGGAAACTTAGTGGCATTCTAAAAGTGTCTGTTGGACTCCATTGGTGTCCCACTGGTGCCAAGCAATTCCAGCACCTCTGCATTGCACCTTCAAGCTCATTTTTACTAAGCTATTTTATTAGCAAACACTGAGGAAACTTAGTGGCATCCTAAAATTGGCTGTTGGACTCCATTAGTGTCCCACTGGTGCCAAGCAATTTCCAGCACCTTTGCATTGCACCCTCAAGCTCATTTTTATTAAGCTATTATAATAGCAAACACTGCTGAAACTTTAAGGGCCATAGTTGCATTGTCAGGGATAGTCAGTGTTGTTTCTTCAGCTGTCAATAAAGCTAGACCACCTCTGCAATCTACACCACCTCTCAATTTTTACTACCACATTTTAAGTGGACAATCTTGTCGCTATCAAATGAGTGGCAAAATGACAGATGCTGGTGGAAAGGGGAACAGGCGTGTTGGAAAAGGAAAAAAAAATGTGTCCATGGGGAAGGTGGCAAAGCTACATAAACGTCGGGTGTAGATAGGCCATCTTCCAGCAAAAGTAATATGTCTACTACTTTCCGTAGACAATCTGATGTGCTCCCTTTTTTTACGGACCCGAACAACTGGAAAAAAGGTAGATGATGCCCAAAAAATGAACATGCTTGAATGGATCTCAAGTGCTCCAACAAGTGCCCTCTCCTCTACCTCAACTATTGCATCCAAAAAAAAACCAGTCCTCTGAGTTGTCATCCCAATCACACTTGCTTTCTCCCAGCTCTCAAGTCTCCATCCATCCTGCACAGTATGGTGGAACAGAGATGGCTGAGTCTGCAGAGCTGTTCAGTCACACTATAGCCTGGGAATCAGAGGTCTGTTCCCAAGCTACAGTAAGTACAGACCAGGAAATGGTCTGCAGTGATGCCCAGAACCTTTGTGACTCAGATTCAGGCCGTGATGACCAAGTTTCTGAGCATAATGTTGACCCTTATTCACAAACTGTAACACCTGTTGTTATAGACAATGAGGAACATACTGATGACGATCAGACGCAGATATCATATTGGAATGACAAAAATATTAAATATTCAGTCAGGGCAGGAAGAGGCTCGGTCTGAGGGTGAGGGGAGTGCAAACACAACGCTTGATGAGGAAGTTCTAGATCCCACCTACTGTCAATTCACAGTCAGGCACTCGAGGAGGTCAACAGAGGCGGTGGAGGAGGATGCAACTGATGACAAAGTTACCTTGCGCCTTCCTGAACAGAGTCGGAGTACTGATAGCACGTCTACAACTGCATCCTCAGCCACCACTCTGCCTCTGAGCACTAGTCAGGGTGGCTCAGCAGGTCGCATGTCCTCTAAGCCTTGCCTAGCCTGGTCCTTTTTTGACCTTGCAAAGGATCGCCCAAATTATGTGATCTGTAAAATTTGTCGGGATTCTGTTAGTAGAGGCAAAAACCTCAGCAGTTTGACAACTTCTTCCATGAATCGTCACAGTGGGAAGCTCACCGTGCTGCAATGCGGCCTAGCGGAGCGGACCATCCACCGCCTGCCCCTTCCAGTGCATCCGCGCGCTCTTCATCTTCTAGGACTGTGGGGACAGCTATCACACCTGGTTTTCCACGCACACCTTCCACCACTGTAATCGCAACTGGCAGTTTGCTTGGTAGGTCATCAGTTGGTTTGGAAGGGGAAACAAGTGCATGTGTACAGCTCTCTGACATCGATAGCACCAACGTTAGATGAAGGCAACATCATGTCTACGCCTGCACTTTCCTTACAAACCTGCATTTTTCCAGGGACACCCTACTCACCACCATCTATACACAGCAGCCAGATCTCTGTCCCTCAGATGTGGACAAATAAAAGGCCATTTCCTGCGACCCATGACAAAGCTAAGAGGTTGACTTTATCCCTCTGTAAGCTCTTGGCTAACGAAATGCTGCCTTTCCGCCTGGTGGACACACAGGATTTTCGAGACCTTATGTTGTCGCTGTGCCCCAGTACCAGATGCCCAGTCGACACTACTTCTCTAAGAAAGGTGTGCCTGCGCTACACCAGCATGTCGCACACAACATCACCGCTTCCTTGAGAAACTCTGTGTATCAACGGGTGCATTTCACCACCGATACTTGGACCAGTAAGCAAGGACAGGGACGTTACATGTCGCTGACTGGGCACTGGGTAACTATGTTGATAGATGGTGAAGGGTCTGCTGCACAAGTCTTGCCGTCCCCATGACTTGGGCGTCAATCCTCTGTCTGTCCAAGTTCCTCCACTGCTTCTGCCTCCTCAACCTCGTCTGGGTCCTCCACCTCCGCCCCAAGCCTGCCTGGTCAGGCCACCAGTGTTGTAACTGCGGAAAAGGAATCATGCACCCCTCATTACTATGCTGGCAGCAGAGCGCAACGGCATCAGGCGGTCTTTATCTTGAAATGTCTTGGAAATAAGAGTCACACAGCGGCTGAGTTGTGGGCAGCTCTGGAGACTGAGTTTGGTAAAGGGTTGTCTCCACTCAACCTGCAGCCTGGTAAGGCCGTGTGCGACAATGCTGCAAACCTGGGTGCAGCCCTTCGCCTGGGCAAGGGGACACACGTGCCTTGTATGTTGAACCTTGTTGTCCAGCAATTTTTAACACACTATCCCGGCCTAGATGGCCTTCTGAACAGGGCACAAAAACTGTCTGCTCACTTCCGCCGTTCAACCACCGCAGCTGATCGACTTGCATCGCTCCAGAAGTCTTTTTCGGCCTGCCGGTTCATCGCCTGAAATGCGATATGCCGACACGCTGGAATTCTACTCTCCACATGTTACAGTGACTGTGGCAGCACCGCCGAGCCCTGGTGCAATACGTCATGACGTATAGCCTGGGCCAACGAGATGCAGAGGTGGGGCAAATCACCCTGATGGAGTGGTCTCAGATCAAGGACCTATGCACCCTTCTGCACAGTTTTGACATGGCGACGAATATGTTTAGCGCTGACAATGCCATTATCAGCATGACAATTCCAGTCATTTACATGCTGGAGCACACGCTAAACACTATTCGGAGTCATGGGGTGGGACAACAGGAAGAGGAGGAAGTACAGGAGGATTCATATGCGCAAGGGACAACAACATCACCAAGGTCCAGACGTTCATCATCACCAAGGCGGCAGGCATGGGACCAGGGGACAGGGATCAACAAGGGCGCATGGTAGCAGGCAAAATGTTGAGGAAGGTGTAGGAGAACATGAAGAAATGGAGGACAAACTGTCCATGGACATGGAAGACTCAGCGGATGAGGGAGACCTTGGTCAAATTTCAGTTGAAAGAGGTTGGGGGGAGATGTCAGAGGAAGAACGAACGGTTAGCACCTATTTGCCACAAACACAGCGTGGACTTGGTCCGCATGGCTGCGCAAGACACATGAGCGCCTGCTTGCTGCACTACCTCCAACATAACCCTCATATTGTCAAAATTAGAAGTGATGAGGACTACTGGCTTGCCACACTATTAGATCCCCGGTGCAAGTCCAAATTTTGTGACATATATTTCCAGCCATAGAAAGGGAGACACGTATGCAGGAGTATCAGCAGAAGCTGTTACTCGATCTTAGCTCGGATTTTCCACCAAACAACCGTGGTGCACGGAGTGAATCTCCCAGTTGTAACTTGACAAACATGGGACGGTCTCGTCATCTTCAACAGTCTACCCATACCAGTAGCACCGTATCTTGTGCTGGTAACAGCAATTTTATTGAATCTTTTCATAATTTTTTTAGACCGTCCTTTGCAAGGCCACCAGAGACAACAAGTCTGACACATAGTCAATGGCTGGAGAGGATGATACAGGAGTATCTCCAAATGAACATCGATGCCATGACTTTGCAAATGGAGCATTGCTCATTTTGGGCTTCAAATCTTGAAAAATGGCCAGAGCTCTCCACTTACGCCTTGGAGATCTTGTTGTGTCCAGCTGCCAGCATTGTCTCTGAATGTGTCTTCAGTGCTGCTGGGTGTGTGCTGACAGATAAGCGCACGCGTCTGTCCAGTGACAATGTGGATAGACTAACGTTCATCAAAATGAACAAGTCATGGATCCACAAGGAATTTACTACCCCAGTGTCATCCTGGGGAGAGTAAATGCTTGTGGATTTGGAATGTGCTTGATGCAAATCTAAAAAAAAAAAAGTGTACAACTGGGGCACAAGTGCTGCCACTGAGGGGGTGTCTGTTTGGCCCAATTTTTGGAAAAAAGGGAGACTCCGCTTGGAGTAACCCTTGCTGTGTTTTTAAAAACGAGCCAAGATGAACAAGTCATGGTTTAGCAAAGACTTAGCTACCTACCCCGGTGTCATCCTGGGGACAGTTAAGGATGGCGTATTTTGGAATGTGCTTGATGCAAATCTACCTGTGAAGTGTACAACAGGGGCACAAGTGCTGCCACTGAAGGGGTGTCTGTGTGGCCCAATTTTTGGAAAAAAGGGAGACTCCGCTTGGAGTAACCCTTGCTTGCAGTGTTTCTAAAAATGATCCAAGATGAACAGATCTGGGATCAGCAAAGACTTTGCTACCTACCCCGGTGTCATCCTGGGGACGGTTAAGGATGGTGTATTTTTGAATGTGCTTGATGCAAATCTAACTGTGAAGTGTACAACTGGGCACAAGTGCTGCCACTGAAGGGGTGTCTGTGTGGCCCAATTTTTGGAAAAAGGGGAGACTCCGCTTGGAGTAACCCTTGCTTGCAGTGTTTCTAAAAATGATCCAAGATGAACAGATCTGGGATCAGCAAAGACTTTGCTACCTACCCCGGTGTCATCCTGGGGACAGTTAAGGATGGCGTATTTTTGAATGTGCTTGATGCAAATCTACCTGTGAAGTGTACAACTAGGGCACAAGTGCTGCCACTGAAGGGGTGTGTTACGGTTGCTGCGAGCACTGGAGACTATGTCCAGATTTCTTGCTACTGCACATGTGCGAGCGCTGGAGACTAAGTCCAGATTTCTTGCTACTGCACATGTGCGAGCGCTGGAGACTAAGTCCAGATTTCTTGCTACTGCACATGTGCGAGCACTGGAGACTAAGTCCTATCTTGGAGCCATTGCACATGTGCGGGTGACATCATCGCTGACACGAGGTCACATGTCTCTGACACCTTCTATGCCGATTGGTCGCTGGTCATGTACTTGTGACGCCTTGCTCGGTGATAGGCCAGCATGACGTCACTCTTGTCGTTCTGGCAGCGGATTGGCTCTGGTGTCCTCCATCTTGGATGAGGCACAGAGTCTATATAAGACCCTGACACACGCCGCATGGCGCTCAGTCCTCTTGGTTCATGCATAAGAGTAGACGCTCTGTGTGCGTTCCTCTAGGCATTCCTCTGTCTATGCTAGGTGAGCGCTACCGGCAGGGTAGCGTTCTTATACCTTACAGCTTCGGCTGCTGTCCGTATCCTTACCTCTTAGGGGAGCGGACATAGGCAGGTGCCTGAGGCACATGGTCTGGCTGGGCCTTGTGATTCGACTCGTAGGTGGACGTTGCAGCTAGGGTAACGTTCCTTATACTGCGTCTGGCAGTTGTTCGTATCCTCGCACACTAGGGGAGCGAACAGAGGTAGGAGCTTTGTGCGGCTTACGCTGCTGTTTGTCTCTTTTGCACCACTAGAAGAGCGGACCTAGGCAGGTGCCATATCTAGTGGTTCGTGTCCTCGCACACTAGTGGAGCGAACGCAGGTAGGAGCTTTGTGCGGCTTACGCTGCTGTTCGTCTCTTTTGCACCACTAGAAGAGCGGACCTAGGTAGGTGCCATTTCGCACACATTGCCTTTGTCTCTGTGATTATTAACAGAGATCATTCCACACACCCTCCAAGTAAGGGAGGAATTGCTTTACTTACTTATTATATCCTTCTGTGAGTTAACAGAGGTATTGCACTCTGCCATAGTCTGCAGCAGAGTCTTTGCACGGTGGACCCTGACTGTCTGATACTCCTTTAAGTTATTATCAGACAGCCCCCCGTAACAGGGTGTCTGTGTGGCCCAATTTTTGGAAAAAAGGGAGACTCCGCTTGGAGTCATCTTGCGATGTTTTACATGATTTTAGAAGGGCATGCCATGCCTATATCTGTGTCTCGTCCTCTTTTTCCTCGTAACGCTGTTTTGTTTTCGAATGAGAATTTGTTCTTGTCACTTTCTCATGTGTTTGTGTTGTGTTGTGAGTTGTTTGTCACCTTTTGGACATCTTTGAGGGTGTTTTCTAGGTGTTTTTATGGGTTTGTGATTGCCTCCCATTGTTTTCTATGGGATTCGAGTGGTTCGCCGAACCGAACTCGAACGCGACCTCCGTTCGGCAAACCAAGCTCGAGCCGAACCTCGACTGGTTCGCTCATCTCTACTACCGTAGTTATATAATAAAAAATAGAGGATGGTGGCTGTGTATATATAATATAGAGGATTCTAGTTGTGTATATATAATATGGAGGCTGGGGACTGCATATGGTGTATACACAGCACTATACTGTACAAACATCCACACTATATACATATAGTATACACAGACATAATGCAGACTATTGTGTGCACCTGTATATACAGTGTTTGAGCCGGAAACAGGAGCTGAAAGACAGACACAGATTATACTCATGAGCCGCTAGTGGCTGAAGACACACGGTTCAAATGGAGTCCTGGCACTCAGCAGTGATTGGAAGATCCTCTCTCCTTGCGGTGACATCCTTTGTCTTCCGGGACGGTCTTGTTCGTACTGCCTGCATATAGCAGCCTCTTTAGCGTATACACAGTAAAAACATCACAATAATGAATAGAGGAACAGAGGGCGGGCTGGCAGCGTCAGATGTCACTGATGATCTCACATACGGCCGGCTCCCTCTCCAGCAGCCATACTTTCAAGTAGCTGCGTCTATGACTGGGGCCCTGGGGTTTTATAAAGCTAAGTACCATTATTTGGACTATAAGACGCTCTTTACCATAAGATGCACCCCAGGTTTACACAGCAGAAAATAGAAAAAACATTTTTCCTATTAAAACTTCCCTGGTGGTGTAAAGGGGAGGAGTCATTATGACTAATTTTAAATGTACTAGGGTAGAATAGGGAGGTAATAAATTTATTGTTAGTGTCTTTCTGAAGTGTATATATTATACACACAGCTCTGCTATATGCCTATAGACATACACAGCTCTGATAAATGGCCATAAACATACACGGCTCTAATACATGCCCACAGACATACACGGCTTTGCTACATGCTCATAGACATACACGTCTTTGCTACATGCCTATAGACATATACGGCTCTGCTACATGCCCATAGACATATACAGCTCTAATAAATGTCCATAGATATACACGGCTCTGTTACATGCCCATAGACATACATGGCTCTGCTATACGCACCTATAGACACACACAGCTCTACTACATGCACATATACACATAGCTCTACTACATGCATATATACACACAGAGCTCTACCACATCCACATATACACAAACACAGCTCTACTACATGCACACTACATGCACTTATACACAAACACAGCTTTACTACTTGCACATATACACAGAGCTCTACCACATGGACATATACACAAACAGCACTACTACATGCACATATACACACAGCTCTACTACATGTACCTATAGACACAAACAGCTCTGCTACATGTACTATACATACACATATAGACAAACGCAGCTCTGCTACATGCACACTGCATGCACCAGTAGACAGACACAGCTCTACTACATGCTCTATAGACACACAGCTCTGATACATGCAGACTACATGCACAGATACACACAGATCCCTACAACAGGCAGTTATTTACACACACTATACATTACCTCATCTTGCAGTTCCTGATCAGTGCAGAGCAGGAGAGAAGCCAGGGTTGAGACTAGAATGTAGAGGCTCCTTCCAGGCAGCTACAGTACCTTCCAATTCACCTTTCTGGTCATGTGATCAGGCACATTATTAGTCAGATGACCTGAAAGGTCCAGAATTTACTTGGGAAGAAAGTCCTTCACCTTCTCATCTTCTCAGCTTCTGCAGCCTCCATTCTGGTCTGGTAAGTTTTTTGTCCTGCTTTGCATAGATCACACAAATCAGTGCAGAGCAGGAACAGAGAGGACAGCTCTCTACTGTATGAGCAGCCTGGCCCTCCTCACTGCCCTGAATTGTGGTGATGTGAACGGCCCTGCACCCTGAGGCCCGATGATCAGAGGAGTGAAAGGGTAGGGTCCGGGCTGTCAGTGGCCAGGCCCTCCTCCTGACCTGCTCACCGGGCCCCACACATGAGTCATGGTTGTAATGTCCTGATGGTGGCCCTGCGCATATGAATGATTGATCACATAACAACTACTCAAACTGCTTGGCAGGGCGCCAAACTGAATTCATGCTCTGGGTGCCAGAAAACCTAGATACACTTCTGAGAAAAGTTACGACATGCCATATGGTGAGCACAAGGATAACAGCCCCAATTTGATCCTGTTGTATGGAAAATTCCTGGTGGTTTATCCACATAATGACTTCTCACTAGCATGTCTTTAGTATTTTAGTCTATCACACAGTCGGTGATGGAATTTCAGAGGTATTTGATGCCAGTATAGGGTCAGTCTTCAAAACAGACCACTATGATAGAGTCATGGCAAGCATGAAAGCATTTTTTGTTTGGCCACCTTTCTCACTAATTATCAGAACAGTTGCAATCTCTTCCACCTGATTGAGCTGAATATGTTTTAATTCATTTAATCAACAGTATGAAGAACGTGTCCTTAAGAAAATTAGACGTAAAATCCGTAATAAACAGTCAGCACAAGAAAGTCGAAAAAAGAAGAAAGAGTATATGGAAGGACTGGAGACCAGGTATATATTTGTACAACCTTCTTACAAATTAATAGTAGAACATACATTCATTTGAAAAGCAAGGCACGCATTGAAGTATATTCATACTGACAGTGAACACAAGGTATGACCACTGTGTGTGATTCCAGCCTTGCAGTAAAATAACACGTTGAACTTGCCTAGGAAGATGAGCAACCAAAAGAGAGTAATTAAAAATAAAAAGTGTAATTAAAATGTGGATTCATGTTTATTAAAGGAATTTTTCACTACAAATCAGATTGGTTGGAGACCAACATCTTGCACATCTGTAACGAGGAATGTAACACATTGTTATTTATTTGGACTTTTCAAAGGCATTTGACACTGCGACATATAACAGTCTTATAATGAAGCTCTAGAAGCAAGGACTAGAGGAAACTATAAGCAGATGGGTAAGGAATTGGCTAAAAGATAGGAATCAAAGAGTAGTCATAAATGGTACATTCTCTAAATGGGCTATAGTCAGCAGTGGGCTGCCACAGGGATCTGTGCTAGGACCGATTCTTTTTAATCTCTATTAATGACCTTGTGGATTCCCATAAGCCTACAACCTACAATAGCCCTCAGTCCAGTAGACCACTGCGCAACCAGCTCTGTCCTCACCTATTGTACCATCACCCATTCCCTGTAGACTGTGCGCCCTCGCGGGCAGGGTCCTCTCTCCTCCTATACCAGTCTGTTTTGTACTATTAATGATTGTTGTACGTATAGCCTCTTTCACTTATAAAGCGCCATGGAATAAATGGCGCTATAATAATAATAAATAATAATAATAATAAATAGAGAGTAAAGTGTCAGTCTTTGCTGATGACACCAAACTATGTGGGATATTATAAACTGACCTTGATAGTACATTATTACAAAACGATCTGGATAAGATGTCGGAATGGGCAGATACTTGGCAAATGAGATATAACGTTGATAAACGTAAAGTAACGCACCTAGGATGGAATAATTCTATTGCTGCATATACATTAACTTGAAGTAAACTCAAGACTACAGAACAGGAGAAAGACTTGGGGATTCTGGTTACAAGTAAGCAGAGCAGCAGCACTCAATGTCAAGCATCAGCTGCAAAAGCAAACAAGATTTTAGGGTGTATAAAAAGAGAGATTAGATCCCATGATCCCAATGTATTGTTACCCCTCTATGAATCACTTGTAAGACCACATCTAGAATATGGGATCTAGTTTTGGGCTACACACTGTAACATGGTGGAGGGAATTAATCATGAAAGTGATGTAAGCCTGGATATCTGCCCTAGCAATTGTAGTGCCACAAATCTTATTAGGGCATTCCAGGGACAGGTTTTATGAGCAGCCGGAGAGATGGGTGGGTCTGATGGCTGCTCACATACCTCAGCCTATGGGTGTGTCTCAGGCCTTTAAAATGGTGTCAGTTGTTTGACACATTATCAGTAAGTGGAAGCTGCTATGCCTTTTGGAAGTAATCCCTGAGGGATTAAATTGTCCTCAACAGGAATTGAGGCCATACCGTATTTATGTTGTTTTGAAGCCACCAGAGGGCCCATATTATTTTGTTGGAGAGTCAGTTTATGCAGAGGATATAAACTTGATGGACTCATAAAGTGATGGTGTCCCTGATTTGCTACCTCGAGAAGCGAGCTCTGGTGAGTTCATCCCCCACAATTGGTGCTAGAGTGTGGGCATCGCTCCAGGAGACACATGGACGGGTTGCAGCAGCTGCTTGCAGTGGATCGGCGGGTCCACGAAGATTCTTGGAGTGGTGCAGAGCTGTGTGAGTTGAGCAGCAGCGGCAATAGCAGCAGACCCGACACCAACGCATGGATCGTCTGACGGAGGCAGCTCAGGTGGATGAGATTGAGGAGCTGGGAAGCAAGCTAGTGCAGGTCGGTGAACAAATAAAGGGGACTGGCAGGAGGAGGGCTGTGAAAAAACAGCGTTTGCAATGGGAGCTGCGTCAGCGAAGGGAGTTGCTGACAGACAGACTTGATAAGGCGGGGATGGACTGGTTTGTGCATCCCTTGTGGGGCCAGTACAGACCCGAGTTACCTAGGGAGATCCCAGGGGGTAGTTACCCATAAGGGGGTGGAGCCTCCTAAGTCCAAAGAGGTGGCTGCAGTGGTGGAAAGAAGATGGATGTCAGCTGCTGTCAAGGGAACGTTAATGAATATCCACTGTCATTGAGTGGCCATTGAGACGGACAAGGTGTTTGAGTCTGTTGGTGTAGTTTCGGACTTCCCATATCCAGTTATTATAGGCAAGGACTTTGGATCATTTTGGGACTTGTGGGAGCAGGGGGAAGTGTCCAGTTGATCAGATAAGAGCTGGAACGGCCCTAAGGTAGCTGCACCACAGCAGGGGGCTCAAGGGGTTCCTGGTTGTATGTCAGGGTGTAAAAAGGAGGAGATAGCGCCTCCTAGAGTTGACAGTCCTAATGTAGGGGTGACTAAAGAAAATGGTGGATGTGCCCCACTTAGCGACATGACTTTTAAAAAAATTGACAGTAGTGTGACTGTTGAAATCGGGGTTGCTCCAGAAAAGGGGGCTGACAACTTGTTAAATGAGGACTTGCTGTTACATGGCACCAGTGTGAGTGATGGTGACTCCAAGGTAGACTGTGACTATAGTAAAGTAGCAGGGGAGTACAGTAAAGAAGAGCCGGGGAAAGAAGACAAATCCTCCTCCCGTCACAAGCTGCACCCTATGAAAATATAACCAAGGAAGAGACAGTGTCGTGTGCTTCCATTCAAAATGTTGGTCCTCTTCAAGACTTTGAGTGGGTAAGGAAGGAGAATGAGGTCATGTTGTCAGTCACAACTACTGGATTAGATGCAGAAAACGATGTGCTGCAAGAGGAATCAGAGCTGGAACTGACACATTGTGACAATGGAAATCAGCAGAGTGAAATCATGGAAAAGGGGCCAACTGAGAAAGCAGTATTGGTGTCCTCTACGATTTCTAAACATAAAGCTGATGGTCTGTCGGGCGAAAGCGCTATAGGAGAAGAAATCCATGAGAGCGCTATAGGAGAAAAAAATCTGCTAGAGCACTGTAGGAGAGAAATTCATGGAAGCGCTATAGGTGAAGCAATCCATGAGGGCACTGTATTAGCGGAAATTCGTGAAAGCACTGTAGGAGATGAAATCTGTGAGAGCGCTGTTGGAGATGAACTGCGTGAGGAGCCGCAGGTGATGAAATCCTGGAAGGAGTTGGTGGAGGAAAAATCCTCAAACATCCAAAAGAGTACAGTGCTGAGGGGTGTGATATCCTGGCAGAAAAAGGTGAGATGAGGAATTTAAAAAAGAAAATGGTCAAGACTCCAGAGAACCTGAAGGTGAGGGGTCGGAGTGTGAAAAAACATCTAAAGTTCTGGAAAACTCTGAGGAAATTGAGGGTGATGTTGCACAGACCCAAAAGAAGGTAGAAAGTGATGCTGCAGAGACCCAACAGAAAGCTGAAGGTGACACTACAGAGACCCAAGAGGGAGTTGAAGGTAATGCAGTGGAGACTCAAGAGACAGCTGATGCTTTGGAAATGGAAAGAACCTCTGAGGAGGTGAAGTCTGGACCAGAGGTCTCATCAGGAGCTGGGAGCTTGACTGATCTGGCTGATAGGGCCAAAACTGAAGACATAAAGATTGACTCAGCTCAGAAGTGTAAGTAACAAGAGTTCCAGCTTGATGAGAAACCTAAACACACTGAAACCTGCGGACTGTGGAAGCCATGAAGAGAGCTCAGAACCTATTGGAACTTGTGGAAGATTTCATTCAGGTCCCCAGAAACCTGGTTGGGAAAATGGTTGGAAAGAATGGAAAAATTCCATGTGTCACACACCCTGCTGGCTGCTCCCCATACAACCTGCACCCCCATATCTCACACACCCTGCTCCCCATACAGCCTGCACCCCCAGATCACACACACACTACACCCCGATATGTCACACACCCTGCCCACATATCTCACCCTGCCTGTACCCCAACTTACCCCTCTCAAACACTCTGCACCCCTTCACATCCTTCTGTCAGTCTGCAGCCCTCATATGGCACTCACCCTGCAACTCCATCTTCCCTCATATGCCACTCACCCTGCAACTCCATCTTCCCTCATATGCCACTCACCCTGCAACTCCATCTTCCCTCATATGCCACTCACCTAGCAACTCCATCTTCCCTCATATGCCACTCACCTAGCAACTCCATCTTCCCTCATATGCCACTCACCCTGCAACTCCATCTTCCCTCATATGCCACTCACCCTGCAACTCCATCTTCCCTCATATGCCACTCACCCTGCAACTCCATCTTCCCTCATATGCCACTCACCCTGCAACTCCATCTTCCCTCATATGCCACTCACCATGCATCCCCTCTCATGTCCCTTCTTTTCTTATTACCAGTCATCATGTGTCCAAATGTCTTGCAGGATTCACTATCTCTTGCTTTCTGCCCGGCACCCTGCGTCTCCTCCCACACAGTCACATGGGCGTGACGTCATCGCAGGTCCTGCAGGATGGATTATTCCGTCTGCTGTGCAGGTCAGGAGCACTCCTGCTCTGCTGCAGCTCAGAAACGGCTGGTGGGGCTCTCCAGGTCAGGGGCCCCTCTACTGACACTGGGCTCCCCTGACTCACAGGCCGGCTCCCTGACGGTCGCATTGTCGGCCACTACACAGCAGCACTACACATAGGGGCCCGGCAGCCGGCTCTCCAGAGCGGCTGCCGGGCCCCTATAACCCTGCTGGCCCGGTCGCAGTGGCGACCTCTGCGACCGCGGTCGTTACGCCCCTGACCCCATGTACTACACCACTATATACTACACCACTATATACACAACACCATATACTACACCTGTAAAACTACACCACTACACCCCCAGTATTAGTCACCAGTCCCCCCCCTCCCCCATTGTCCCCTCCTCAGCTTATTAGTCACTACTTACCTCTCCCTTGTTTTTGTCCCCGTCCTCACGCACCTCCGTACAGGCCCCCCGCTGAGCTGTTCCTTCTGTTGTACAGACCCCCGCTGAGCTGCTCCTTCTCTTATACGGGCCCTGGCTGCGCTGATGCTGTTCTGCGAAAGGCCCCGCCACTGCTTCTCCCCGTGAAGGCCCCCACTGTGCTGCTCCTTCTCCTGCCGGTGGGAACTTTTGAAATGACACACGCAGCGCAGTACTGATAACATCAGAGCCCGCGCGTGTGTCACTGACAAAGTGCCGGCAGGGAACAGAGGAGAGACTCCTGCGTTCCGCTCCCTGCACTTACTGTGCGGACCTGCAGGATCTCTCCCTGCCCAGCACGCTGCAGCCCGGCTCCACTGCACCGGCTGAAGACAGGCGGGCCGGTCACAGAGAGTAGGCGGGCTGGATGTGGCCCGCGGGCCGCCCCTTGCCCAGGTCTGTTCTAGAATATCATATTGCATACCTTGCAGAGGTGAAGTGTGACGCCCTGGACTAGCCAGGTAGTCACAGGTAGGCCCTTACACAAACAACTTCCCCTAAAAAGGTACCAGTAGCCAACCTTAAAACACTGAGTCACCCCTCTCAGGTTCTGATGTCCACACCCGGGGGGCGGAGCCAGGCGGTTGGCCACACCCACCGAGGAGTTCGGATGGCCTGAGGCGGGAAAAACAGAGAGATTAGTGACAGGAGTGGAGGAGAGTGGTAGCAAAGAGAAGATGTCTGTCAGGGATCTGGGTCGGAGCCCGGATACCCTGTGGCCAGGAGGCAGACGGTGATGGCCGCCTGCAGGAGCTGGAATTACAGCCGGTGGAACCGTAAGGGACCGGAACCGAATAGTGGCCCGCTGGTACTGAAACGGAACCGATTGGAAACCGGAGCACTAGGAGGGGTACTTAGACCCAGTACGAGGCCTAGAAGCCACTGGACCAAGTCAAATTCACTGATTGGGGTCTGGACTTTAGGTCCTTTCCCACCCATGACCCGACTGAACACAACAGCCCAACCAAAGGGATAGAAAGCCACCGCCCGGGCATCGAGATCCCACGGGCCAGTGTCTGCGGGCAAACGGGCTCTACCGGCACACACAAAGCTGGGGAGCGGACTACCGTTGCTCAGGCATAGGAGTCACCATTCTACTAAAAGTGAGGTGCAGGAGAAAGGCGGAAACCACCAACCTGAAAAAGGGGAAAAGCGCAGCTGGCTGCGTGCACCGTCCACCATCTTGTTTGGTTTACCAGAGACTCCAGTGTGTCTGTAATAGTGAGTACAACAGTGCCCTCGGGCCACGCACTGCACCGCACCGACACGCCAGCACGCATCATCCATCCCCCCGCCTCAGCACCTCCTTCGGTCCCCCGGGACCATAACCCCCTACCCACGGAGGGGTCAACACCAAGCTGTGCAACACCGTCCCCGGGAACCTAGTCAACGGCAGCGGTGGTGTCCATCCATTCACCACAACCCGTGGGTGGCGTTACGACTTAACCTCCAAAAACAACCGTGGCCTCGGCCGTGGACCTCCCCACCGAACACCATCCCTCACAAAGCGCCAGCATTCCTTCAGAGCGACGTGACCCCCTGGGTCCGGGAGGAGCTCGAGCCACCCACCGACGAGCCCGGATCCGAGCGGTTCGGCAGCCGGCCGAGCCCCGGGGCGGTACAGAAACATTTAAAACTGGAAGGACAAAGTGAAATGAACAACTTCAAGTTTGTCTGAGATGGAGTCCGTTTTTGGGCCGGGGCCCAGTGAAAGAAAAGCATGATGCACCTGAGGGTTGTATTTTCTTGTATATCAGGGGAAGGAGCCAAGCTTATAGAGCACCCAATTACACATCAGCCTTTGGTACAAATGCTGAGCAATTCAAGCCCTCTGAAATTGAGTCCAAAGGAAAGGGTGAATTGAGTGACTGATCTGTAGCTGCTGAGAATAATGGAGCAATTCACTGACAGAAGACAGCCAAAGATGGCCAGAAAGAAAAGGCCATACTGGGTCTGCAAATGGAAAATGCAGAGGATCTAGAGGTGTCAAATCTTCTGCCAGATCATTACTGAAGGACCCAGACAGTGGCTCCTATAAGGTACTCGATAATCCAGAGACAGATCGGACAGTATCTAGGAGATGGTCACTGAGGAGGGGGTCTGACAAAGGTGCTTACCCAATGGGTGTGTAACAGAGCGTAGAGTATTTATCATGAAGTGATGTAAACCTGGATATCTGCTCTAGCACTTGTAGGCCTGAGACACACCCAGAGGCGGAGGTATGTGAGCAGCCATCAGATCTGTCGGAGAGATGGGCAGATCTGATGGCTGCTCACATACCTCCGCCTATGGGTGTGTCTCAGGCCTTTAAAATGGTGTCAGTTGTTTGGCACATGGTCAGTAAGTGGAGGCTGCTATGCCTTTTGGAAGTAGCCCCTAAGAGAGGGGGATTAAATTGTTCAGACTTGGAATGGATGCCATACCGTGTTCATGTTGTTTTGAAGCCACAAGAGGGCCCATAATATTTTGTTGGAGAGCCAGTTTATGCAGAAGAAATAAACTGGATGGACTCTTAAAGTGATGGTGTCTGTTTTGCTACCTCGAGAAGCGAGCTCTGGTGAGTGCACTCCCCCACAACACTTTGACTCTAACTTCTAAATATGTTTTTTTTAGTCAAAGGTGGGAAATTTGATTATTGCAAATAATGGAAGACCTCCTATATGATGAAAGGCTGAAAAAGTTGGATTTGTTTAGCTTAGAAAAAAGACATCTTAGAGGAGATCTCATTTATATATATATATATATATATATATATATATATATATATATATATATATATATATATATATATATATATATATATATATATATACTGTAAATACATGTGTGGTTAATACAGAGGAATGGCACATAACTTATTCTCTTCCAAAGACAATACTAAGGACCAGGGGGAACTCACTGTGAGTGGAAGAAAGGTGATTACAGACAGAATCGGACTGGCTACCGCAGGAACCGCCAGTAATACCAGGCCTGGCTGCGGTTACTTGGATTGAACTCCGGAGCTCTCACCTGAGCTCCGGAGTGCAGCCTGGACTGAACTCAGGGTTTGCAGGACTGAACCGCGAGCGCAGCGAATGATTCCACGGCGATTGTAGTTCAGTTCATGTCACAGCTGCGAACAGGCCGGGCTGACGTCCGGAGCTCAGGTGAGAGCTTTGGACTTCAGCCCTGCCTGTCCGCAGCTGTCATGAACTGAACCGCAAACGTCGGGGAATCAGTCGGCGCTCGCAGTTCAGTCCTGTAAACCGTGATTTCAGTCTAGGCTGCACTCCAGGTGAGAGCTCCGGAGTTCAATCCAGGTAACCGCAGCCAGGACTGGTATTACTTTGCGGTTCCTCCGGTAGCCAATCCGACACTGATTACAGCAACTAAATAGGAAAGGGTTCTTCACAGATAGAGCAGTCAGATTGTGGAATGCCCTACCACAAGAGGTAGTAATGGCAGATACTATAACAACTTTTAAAAAAGGGCTGGATGATTTCCTCAGTACACATAACATTGTTGGTAATAAATGATTAGTGACAAAATGTATGATTGGTAGAGGAAGGTTGAAGTAGATACACTTAGGTTTTTTTTCAACCTATATACCGGTAACTATCTAACTGTGTTACATGCATTAAGAATGACTCATTGGTGACTTCAGGGTTTTTTTTAGGTGGGAACATGGAGAAGAGGAATTGGCAGGGTAAACAATACACCAAGAAGTATCACAAGGCAAACAAAATTAAATGACAGATGGCATCTTTTACAGTTACACTCAACTGATGAAATATGGGCTGCTCGAGTGACGCTCGGGTCCGGGATCATGTCTGGGGGGCTCGGGTGGTGACCGGACCCGGAGCTTGTGCAACCGCCCGTCCACGCACACTGTGATAGAGGGGGGTATTTACAGGGGAGATTGTTTGTGACGCCACCCGTGGGTTGCAGTGATGGGATGGTGGCACCGCCACTGCCTCTCGGGGCCGGCGTCCGGGACCAATGACGTTGGGGCAGCAAGGTGGTATCCCCTCCACGGGTAGGGGAGAGGTGTAGTCTCGGGGCCCAGGTGCAGGTAAGGAGCAGGGCTGTGGCGCTGTCGGCAGATTGGACCGGATGACATCGGTGTACTCACAATTAAAAAGAAATCACACCAAGTCCGTATTGTAAACCAAGGCCGGATGCCGGTTTCCTCTGGAGGGGTGTGCTGGTCCCGCACACGGGTTGGCATTGTAGGGGCCCTTCCTCCTGCACTCGTGTTTTGTGGTGTATGGATTAACCCCGTGTGGAACGGGAGAAATCCGCTCCCCTGCAGTTTTGGACGCAGAGGGAGCCGTTGCCCGCAGATGCTGACCCGTGGGACTTCAATGGGTTTTTGGCGCACACCCTGTCCCCCGCGTTGGGCTGCCGGTCTCCTCTATCTGGGCTTCTCTCTTCGGGAACAAGGCCTGGTACCTTGTCCCGCTGGTCAATTAACAAGGGGCTTGAAGCTTGCCTCGTCCTAATGTCCAGGTACCCCGCCCGTGCACGGCCTCCGGACTGGATTCCTCAGTACCGGCGGGGTACAACCCTGCCCCGGTCCACTTCAGGTGTCCCGCGACCAGAGCTCCGTCGCCTGTGGCTCTACAAAGCTGTCTGCCACCTAGTCTGTCCTCCCGTGGTCCAAGGGCTCCAACCCTGACCACACTGCACTTCAGCTCCTGTCACCGACTACTCCTCCAACTCTCCTCCAGACTGAAACTCAACTTAACTCTAACTCCAACTCACTGGTTCCCGCCCCGTGTCACCTCAAGACCCCTAGGTGGGCGTTCCCATCTGCCTGGTCCCACCCACTGGTGTTACGAGGGGGACCCGGGGAAGCGTGCCAAGATGGTATATGGACAGCTTCCGCCGGTCAAGGTCCACTGTGCGGTGTAAGGGACCGCTGCTATGGTGGGAGAAGAGTGAGCGGGTTGCTGCTAGCGATCGTCTGGAATGTCACAGACGATCTGCGTACACCCGTCCGCCCTAACCCGTGAGGGTTGTATGGCACGGGGCTCACAACTCGGTGTACCTGTTGCACGGGGACGCACAGAGATGCCTACGCACGTGTGCCAGCGGGAGTCACAGAAATATGGCACAAGGGTAGCACAGAGGTGCCCACGCACGTGTGCTTCAGAAACCAGGTGAGTCCGACAGAGATTCAAGGAGCTCACCTGGGACAGGAACACAGCCTGTTAAACGGAATACTGCTGGAGCAGCAAGGCAGGGGCAAGACCTGCAAAATACAATGTCTGTACAGTGGCGTGGCAGCACGCTGCCAGACATCCAAACATAGAAGGACGGTCGCGCGCCGCCATGATGGCAGGAGGGGTTTTTAAGGAGATGTAGCTCCAGCCAAGGGCGGGCGCGAGACGGATGTGACCCAATCATGATCTGTGACGTCCTGGCCCGGCCAGTCAGGATTCAGCACATCACCAGCCTCGTTATCTGGCCGTGTGATACCAGTGAGCGAATCAGAAGACGTCACGTGGGGCACATGCTCAACCTCCTGCCTCTGGGTCATAAAGGCGGGATCTTCGGTTTCACAATGTGCAGAGCTAAGGGAAGTCTTGCTGCTTCCCTGAGCATCTATCCTTTGCACACTGTGCAACCACTCCGACCCTCTGCAATGCTGAGCAGGAGGACACGTGGCAGGCAAGGGATGGGAGACCACTCCATTCCTTACAAGGAGTAAACCACTAGGTGTCACCCTTCTGCTGCATCTAGGAAGAGGAAACTCCTGCAGTCTCCCAGGCCTTTGGCGCTGCTGTGCAGGAGGGCTCGCGGCAGACAAGGAATGGGGGACCACCTCATTCCTTGCAAGAGGAGAGCCACGAGATGTAACACACTGGTGTGTCCTGTGTGTCATAGGGGGGCGACTAGGATTTGTGGCTGGTGTTCCTGTGTGTGGGGTGTGTGGTGTTAATTTCCAAGGAGGAAGTGATTCCTGTACCCTTGGCGGGGGTACAGACATCTGTGAATACCTGGTTTTGCCAGGGCGTCACACTTCACTGGAAGAAATGTCCATTTCTCAGTCTCAGGCTCTTGATGTCTAATCTTTGGTGCTTGACCACATAGAATAATCCTTTTCTGATAACAGTGTTCGATGTTCAGTCTTTGGATTCCTCTGGAGATGGTATTCAGTCTTTGGTTTCATCTGTCAGTTGTATGCAGGCTTCGAGTTCCTCTGGGGTCAGTGCACGTCCCGATGATCCCCTTGCACACGACATGGGCCTGCTCCATTGTGCACAAGTCCATTCCCTTGATGTTCTTGGCACCAACTATATCTTCTCACTGGCCTTTTATATTTAGCAACTCTGCCATAGTAGTCACCTGACTCGGCATCTCCTTCTAACTCTTATCTCTAATAAACACTCTCCTGTCAGATCAGTTCCTGGTGACATTGGTCCTTTGGCAGATGGTATTGTTGGTGCCCAAAGACCGTGAGTCTGAGTATTTTCTTCTGGCTGTCCTCTTACACATCCACCAAATAGCTGTTCTCAGTTCCGGTGCCAGCAAGATGTAAACAGTTGGAAAGCTGAACTATAAATGATCTGTAGTACCAGACCAGCAGTGGCGTAACTAGAGTCCGATGGGCCCCGGTGCAAAATTTTAGTCTGAACTCCCTCCCCACATGGGGCTCAGATGTATGGGCAGTTGTAGCATTCTAAATTCTATAAACACATACAAGTTGCCTCCCCTCCCCTTCATTGTGTAGTACTGACCCCCATCCTGTACTAATGTCTCCCATCCTTGTCCACTTCCTGGTAAATTTGCCCCATCCTGGTGTAAGACCTCATCATGGCTATATCCTGGATATGGCCCCATCCTGTTATGTATGGCTCCATCCTGATATATATATATATATGTCCTCTTCATTGTCCATCCTGGTATATATGGCCTTGTCCTTAGATACATGTTTCTATCATGACCCCATCTTGGTTTATGTCCCTATCATGGCCACATCCTGCTGTATGACCCTATTATGGCTATACAGTTAGGTCCAGAAATATTTGGACAGTGACGCAATTTTCGCGAGTTGGGCTCTGCATGCCACCATATTGGATTTGAAATGAAACCTCTACAACAGAATTCAAGTGCAGATTGTAACGTTTAATTTGAAGGTTTGAACAAAAATATCTGATAGAAATTGTAGGAATTGTACACATTTCTTTACAAACACTCCACATTTTAGGAGGTCAAAAGTAATTGGACAAATAAACCAAACCCAAACAAAATATTTTTATTTTCAATATTTTGTTGCAAATCCTTTGGAGGCAATCACTGCCTTAAGTCTGGAACCCATGGACATCACCAAACGCTGGGTTTCCTCCTTCTTAATGCTTTGCCAGGCCTTTACAGCCGCAGCCTTCAGGTCTTGCTTGTTTGTGGGTCTTTCCGTCTTAAGTCTGGATTTGAGCAAGTGAAATGCATGCTCAATTGGGTTAAGATCTGGTGATTGACTTGGCCATTGCAGAATGTTCCACTTTTTTGCACTCATGAACTCCTGGGTAGCTTTGGCTGTATGCTTGGGGTCATTGTCCATCTGTACTATGAAGCGGCGTCCGATCAACTTTGCGGCATTTGGCTGAATCTGGGCTGAAAGTATATCCCGGTACACTTCAGAATTCATCCGGCTACTCTTGTCTGCTGTTATGTCATCAATAAACACAAGTGACCCAGTGCCATTGAAAGCCATGCATGCCCATGCCATCATGTTGCCTCCAGCATGTTTTACAGAGGATGTGGTGTGCCTTGGATCATGTGCCGTTCCCTTTCTTCTCCAAACTTTTTTCTTCCCATCATTCTGGTACAGGTTGATCTTTGTCTCATCTGTCCATAGAATACTTTTACAGAACTGAGCTGGCTTCATGAGGTGTTTTTCAGCAAATTTAACTCTGGCCTGTCTATTTTTGGAATTGATGAATGGTTTGCATCTAGATGTGAACCCTTTGTATTTACTTTCATGGAGTCTTCTCTTTACTGTTGACTTAGAGACAGATACACCTACTTCACTGAGAGTGTTCTGGACTTCAGTTGATGTTGTGAACGGGTTCTTCTTCACCAAAGAAAGTATGCGGTGATCATCCACCACTGTTGTCATCCATGGACGCCCCGGCCTTTTTGAGTTCCCAAGCTCACCAGTCAATTCCTTTTTTCTCAGAATGTACCCGACTGTTGATTTTGCTACTCCAAGCATGTCTGCTATCTCTCTGATGGATTTTTTTCTTTTTTTTCAGCCTCAGGATGTTCTGCTTCACCTCAATTGAGAGTTCCTTAGACCGCATGTTGTCTGGTCACAGCAACAGCTTCCAAATGCAAAACCACACACCTGTAATCAACCCCAGACCTTTTAACTACTTTATTGATTACAGGTTAACGAGGGAGATGCCTTCAGAGTTAATTGCAGCCCTTAGAGTCCCTTGTCCAATTACTTTTGGTCCCTTTAAAAAAAGGAGGCTATGCATTACAGAGCTATGATTCCTAAACCCTTTCTCCGATTTGGATGTGAAAACTCTCATATTGCAGCTGGGAGTGTGCACTTTCAGCCCATATTATATATATAATTGTATTTCTGAACATGTTTTTGTAAACAGCTAAAATAACAAAACTTGTGTCACTGTCCAAATATTTCTGGACTTAACTGTATAATACTAATAATAATGAGCTTTATTTCCATAGTGCCAACATATTCTGCTGTGCTTTGCTGCCAATGCCATCATGGCCCCATCCTGGTATATATGTCCCAGTAATGGCCCCATATAGGTATATATGCCCCTATAATGATCTCATGCTAGTATACATGTCCCCAAAATGGCCCTATCCTGGTATACATGTCCTCATGATGGCCACATCCTGGTATACAGTACAGACCAAATGTTTAGACACTCCTTCTCATTCAAAGAGTTTTCTTTAGTTTCATGACTCTGAAAATTGTAGATTCATATTGAAGGCACAAAACTATGAATTAACACATGTGGAATGAAATATTTAATAAAAAAGTGTGAACCAACTGAAAATATGTCTTATATTCTGGGTTCTTCAAAGTAGCCACCTTTTGCTTTGATTACTGCTTTGCACAATCTTGGCATTCTCTTGATGAGCTTCAAGAGGTAGTCATAAGGCCGCTTTACACACTGCAATATCGTTACCGATATCGCTAGCGTGCATACCCGCCCCCATCGTTTGTGCGACACGGGCAAATCGCTGCCCGTGGCGCACAAAATCGCTCAGACATGTCACACTACTTACCTGCCCTGCGATGTCACTGTGACCGGTGAATTGCCTCCTTTCTAAGGGGGCGGTTCGTGCAGCGTCACAGTGACGTCACTAAGCAGCCGCCCAATAGAAGCGGAGGGGCGGAGATGAGCGGGACGTAACATCCCGCCCACCTCCTTCCTTCCTCATTCCTGCGGTGTCACACATAGCGATGTGTGCTGCCGCAGGAACGACGAACAACATCGGAACTGCAGCAGCAATGATAATTGGGAATAGGGGGGCATGTCACCAATTAGCGATTTTGAACGTTTTTGCAACGATTCAAAATCGCTCATAGGTGTCACACGCAACGACATCGCTAACGCGGCCGGATGTGCGTCACAAATTCCATGACCTCAACCACATCGCTTTAGCGATGTCGTAGCATGTAAAGTGGCCTTTAAACATAAACTCGCAGGAGGGCTCTGATATCATTTATGTTGCTGAAAACCAGCAAAAAAGAAAAAGACAGGTTTGCTATGCACAACCTCCTAAGCTAATGAATAAAAATACTGCCAAGAAACAAACCTGCAAACCCGTCAGAAAAGAGTAAGACACTCTGACGGTAACATCTTCTAATCAGTTATCATGGCTTTCATACACGATGCCTCTGTAGAGTGCGCAAAATCTGGACTGGATATTTTTGACTTCTCTCCAATACAAACAAGAATAGAGAAATCACTTTTTGTAGAAATTCAAACTATTGCAGCTCTGTCAGACAATGCGCGCCTGGAACTTTTCATATTGGGAAGTGGTGAATATTATTATGATCTAAATAACTTGTTACTGTACATAAATTGCCTTTTTCGTCAAACAAGATAATACAGCTGTCGGTGATGGGGCCAGTGTAGCTCTTATAAACTACCCTCTGGCGACTCTTTTTAATCAGGTCGATATCACGTTATATCACAGTCGGATAACCTCTACAGCTTTAGAGCATACATTGAAACTTTTCTAAATTACAGTTCACAAACTAGAAATGCAATTTATCGCTGGATTGTTCTATAAAAATAGTGCAGGTCATCATAATGATCGGGTCTTGGATGGCACAAATGCTGGATTTGTCAAAAGAGCCCATATAACTTCCCACTCTAAACTTGTAGGTCTCTTGGGCTCAATTTTTGGAGATATATTTAATCAGCCGAAGGTCATACTGAATGGACTTGAACGTAAGATAAAGCTTTTGAGCAATAAGTATTCTTTCTGTTTGATGTCAGGTTATGCAGATCCTTATACAGATCTTACAAGCATCTCTCTCTCTCCAGCTGTCCAGATAGGTCAAAGTCAAACCCTACTATCCGCAAAAGCCAAATACGCTAGGGCCTGCATGAAAGTATACAGCATACTGGCTGGTACACAAATTACAAACCACGAGAACCACTTTTTAGGCCAAATTCCAGCAGGTGTTATATTAGGGTTTGTAGATAATGAAGCATTTAGTGATTCATATAATAAAAATCCTTTGTGCTTTAATCATTATAATGTGAACCACACTGCTCCTTACATGGATGGTAAGCATATACAAGCAAGGCCATACCAACCTAATTTCAATGTTGATTTAGCCGTCAGAGAGTATATGGCTCTTGCCCATATATTTAGGAAGCAAAAGTCTAATTGTGCTCTGGCAATAGACCGTGAAGAATTTATGGATGGATTCACATTATTAGCGTTTAATTTATCCCCCAATCAAGAGCTCGGAAGTCATTTCTTGCTGGTTAAAACAGGTAACCTACTGTCACGTCCCCACAGGAGTCCGCTCCTGTGACTTCTGCTTCAATCACCAGGCGACGTCTTGGATAGTGCTAGTGATGGGAGAGGCGTTAGTGCCAGTGACTCTGGTGGAAGCAGGCTCCGCTCATCCACTAAGCTGGGGTTCCATGGGTTTCTGCAGTACCACTGGCTGACTGTAGGTGGCTTGTGTCTTCCAGCTGAAATCACCATCATTCAGCCTCAGCCAATGGGAAGACACCACACCCTTTTTATTCCCCCTCCTGTCTGCTGGCTACTGCCAGAGATAGGTCTGTTTTCCTGTTACCTGTGTTGCAGACGGGGGCCAGACCCCTCTACAAGGGGGTGCTCGGATCCGGGTTCGTTACTGTGGCTCGAGTGGCAGCCGGACCCGGGATTGTGCGGCCGTCCGTCCTCACAACTGTAGAAAGGGTGTATTTACAGGGGAAAGGTTTGTCAGTGACGCCACCCGTGGGTTGCGGTAAGAGTTGGTAGCACCGCCACTGCCTGGATATGGGATGCCCATGGCTGATAGAGTGGGGAAGCAGGATGGTATCCCCTCCACAGGTAGAGGAGGTGTTGTTTCGGGACCCAGGTGTACGTGGAAATATGCTGCGGAGAGTGTCAAGCAGGGCTGGACTGGGCAAGAACGGTGTACTCACAGTTCCAAGAAAATTCACATAGAGTCCAGTAGTAAACCAAATTGCCAGTGACCGGTAACCTCCGGCGGTTGTATTCAGGTCCCACACCCTGGTACAGCAAACAGGGGTCCCTTCCTCCTGCACTCAGTGTTTGTGTCTTTAACAGGACAACTCCGCTTGAAACGGTAGAAGTCCCCTCCCGGCAATTTTGTATGTTGGGAGCTGCGGCCCACAAAATCTGACCCTTGGGATCTCTGTGGGTTCTGGTGGACACCCTATCCCCGCGTTGGGCTTCCGTTTCCCTCTCTGGGCTTGCTGGTGGGATAAGACATAGAATCTTGCCCCTGGCTGGCTAATTGACAAGGGGCTTGAAACCTTCCTTGCCCTAGGGTCCAGGCACCCCAATTGTGCACGGCCTCGGGACCGGATTCCCGCTGTCGGCATCAGCGGGCTACAACCCTGCCCCGGTTCACTTGAGGTCTCCTGCGACTGGATCTCCGTCGCCTGTGGTCCTGTTTGCCATCTGCCACCTAGTCAGTAGTCCGGTAGTCCAGGGGCCCCAACTCCTGAATCCGCTGTCACTCCACACTCCTCTCACTTCAACTGTCAGACTAAACTGTTCTGTTCCCTCCCCTAACACCTCAGGACCCCTAGGTGGGCGCTTCCATCCGCCTGGTTCCACCCACTGGTGTGTCCCTATTGTCATGGAGGGTGACTAGGCTTTGCTGGCTGGTGTTATGTACCTGGATGTGGGTTTGTGCTGGTCTGCCAAGGAGGATGGAGTCCTGCACCTGAAAGATCTGTGCAGTCTCTGTAACAACCTGGTTTTGCCAGGGTGTCACGCCTGTCTCTCTCTCTGTTTTGCTTAGTAACCCCTGTCTTTGGACTTCTGTTTGTTTTCTAACTATCCTTCTGCCTGCCGTTTCTGTACCTCGCCGCCAGTCCCGGATTTGATCTCTGCTTCATTTCCTGATTATGTCCTTGCCTGCTGATTCTGTCCCTGTTCTGCAATTCCTGGTTTGACACTGCTGACTACTACTCTCATCGGACTGCAGCCTACCACAGGTGGTGATCTCTAGGGACCTGTGTAATTCCAAATCCCTGTATAGGGGTTAAAGGGTTTCAGGATTCTAGGGGTCTTGCTTGGTGAGTGGCTTCCCTCTAGCCTATCCATTACAGCCAGTCTTAGTCTGTGGTTCCAGGCAGGCGTTACACCTACTGTACGTGCTGAAGCGTGGTTTGCGGTGGCTATGCCACACACTGTAAGTATTATTGTATATGCTCTCAGCTCAACTATAATTGAAATCAACAACAGAAGAAAAGTATTATTTGATTATATCTAATTATGGACACCCTGCAACTCACAAGCCTGCTGAACTCCTCTTATTATACAGAACGCATATTTGCTGATGTGTTTCTGTGTGATTTTCTATCATCATTTAGAGGGGCTCAGAGACCCGCTGCCTATATCGCGAACACAGACATTGCCACTTAAAGCAGACGCCATCGGATATTAATTGTACTCTGCAATCATAAGAAGGCAATATTTTTCAATAGTTATTAGTTCTCGCCTTGCAGCGTATGTTTTCCTGACGAGTTTCTAAGCGTCTTAAACAAAAACACTTTTTTAATATTTGGCCAATTACAGGACACATATAGTAATGTATGTGGGCAGTACTGCGTTTATGATTTGGTACCATTTACCGCTAGGGATGCCATTCAATAAAATATTACAATGCTTTACTACTAATTTAAACAGTAATGATATTAGAGTGGCTGATTTTGTAAAGTCTGTTTTATCTAAACATTCAAGCAGTTCAGGATGTCTTCATAAGCAATTCTGTATACCCCTCTGCAACCATTAATGTGTCCGCTCTATTAATTGCAAATTATCTCTCCATACGTCTGTATGATCGCTCCTTGTTAGTGGCCGGTATAAGCAAAATAAAGTTTACGAGACTCAAACATTATTGTATAGTCAGTAATATAGCTTTACAGACATGTTAATTGATCCTATAAACAGAAATGATGTGATGTGCGAGTTGTAATGCTCTATGATATTCTGTAAATGTATCAAATTGTTCTGCGAGTGAGCCATTCAAAAATGTAATTGATTTTTTTAACTAAAATGTAATTGATTTTTGGACTCAATGAAACTTTTAAAAGTTATAATGTGTCTGTCCTTCATTTTTTTACAAACAGTATAAAACACAGACTTTATTCTGGGGACTTATAAGTGCTGTTTATTAGCTGTGTGGTGGGTAATATAATTGGCCATATACATAATATGACAATTCAAAATCAATTATATGGTGTGAATAAAATGATATAATAATATTATATTCACTAATATTATACAGTAGAAGGTGGCCCGATTCTAACGTATCGGGTAGTCTACAATGTATATGTAGGTTAGCAGATTGAATAATAAGGTAATGAATGGACTGGATGGGTTAGGTTTAATTTAGTATTCTTATAATTGTTTATTGGTTTTAAAATGACAAACGACAGAAGGAACAGTTTTAATAGATGAGTCTAATGTTTAATGATGTCCATGGCTTGTAATGAAAGAAGGCCATGAACAGTGTTAAGGTAAGTATAAATATGCTGATGCTGTGATGTGGCCCAATGCTGGTATGTGCCCCCATCGTGGTGCAGCCACCATCCTGACATGTGCCCCCATTCCGCGGGATAATGCGTGCAGGGGGCGGAGTGCGGGGTGGGTGGAGCCGAGCGGGGCCATGGCGCTGAGGACGTCAGTGCCGGGGACTGCATGGCTGGGGACAGGTGACTATCCAGGTGTGTGTGTATGTGTGTGTGTGTGCGCGTGTTCGGGCGCTTTCACACTTGCGTTCAGCGCAGTCCGCCGCTATGGAGAATAGCGCAGTCCGTTAAGGCACTGGAGGAGGGAACGCTGCATGTAGCATTTTTTGGGTCGTTAAAATATCGCAGCTTGACGGATTCCGTTAGAATCCGCAAGGTGTCTAATGATTGTCTATGGGGTGGATTCCGCCGCAATGCACTAAGCGGCGGAATACGCCGACAGATCCCGTCACATTCTACTGTGCATGCTCAGCATGTCCAGCAGAACATCTAAATCGATTAAAATCACTCCTGGTCTCTCTCCCCTCATCTGCCACCCCCTGTCTCCCCTCCCCCCCTTTTCTCCCCCCCTCCCCCCCTCCCCCCTACCCCCTCTCAACCCATCTCTCATACTCACCGATCACCGTCGCGGCGGTGCACAGCTGTCACACTGCTCTGGCGGCTTCTCCTGCTTTTGAAAATGCCGGCCGCTCATTAATCAATCTCGCATTCCCTGCTTCCCCCACCCACCGGCGACTATGATTGGTTGCAGTCAGACACGCCCCCCACGCTGAGTGACAGCTGTCTCACTGCAACCAATCACAGCTGCCGTCGGTGGGTCTATATCATGCGGTACAATAAATAAATAAATAATTTAAAAAAAAAAAACCTGCGGTTTCCTCAAGTTTGATACCAGCCAAGATAAAGCCACATGGCTGAAGTCTCTGGTATTGTCAGGATGGGGAGCGCCACGTTATGAGGTGCCCACCACCCTAACAATATCAGCTAACAGCCGCCCCGGAATTGCTGCATCCTTTAGATGCAACAGTCCCGGGACTCTACCCAGCTCATCCCAAATTGCCCTGGTGCAGTGGCAATCAGGGTAATAAGGAGTTAAATGGCAGCTTATAGCTGCCACTAAGTCCTAGGTTAATCATGGCAGGCGTCTCCCCGAGATACCTTCCATGATTAATCGTTAGTGAAAGTAAATAAACACACACAACAAAAAATCCTTTATTTGGAATAAAAGACAAAAAAAACCCCTCATTTACCACTTTAATAATCTCCAAACACCCATCCAGGTCCGATGTAATCCACATGACGCTTTCAGCTATGCTACATGTAGCTGACAGGGAGTGCCGTAGAACACGACCGCTCTGTGTCAGCTCCACGCAGCAACTGAAGTGAGCCGCGCTGTCACCGGAGACTTCACTTAGTTAGTGCCGAGGTGTGTGCGGGGATGATGATGGGGGCAGTAGTGCTTGCGTGTGCGGTGATGATGATGAGTGCGGTAGTGCCGGGGTGTGTGCGGAGATGATGATGGGGGCGGTAGTGCCGGGGTGTGTGCGGGGATGAAGATGGTTGTGGTAGTGCTTGTGTGTGCGGTGATGATGATGGGGGTGGTACTGCCGGGTTGTGTGCGGGGATGATGATGAGTGCGGTAGTGCCTGTGTGTGTGCGGGGATGATGATGAGTGTGGTAGTACTTGTGTGTGCAGTGATGATGATGAGTGCGGTAGTGCCGGGATGTGTGCGGGGATGATGGGTGCGGTAGTGCCGGGGTGTGTGCGGGGATGATGATGCGAGCAGTAGTGCCTGCATGTGTGCAGGGATGATGATGGGAGCAGTAGTGGCTGCGTGTGTGCGGGGATGATGGGAGCGGTAGTGCCTGCGTGTGTGCGGGGATGATGGTTGCAGTAGTGCCGGGGTGTGTGTTCAGTGTATACATGCAGAGGATGGAGTGCGGGGGGGGTGGAGCCGAGCGGGACCATGGCGCTGAGGACGTCAGTGCCGGGCACTGCATGGCTGGGGACAGGTGACTATTCGTGTGTGTGTGTGTGTTCAGTGTATACATGCGGAGGGCAGAGTGCGGGGGGGTGGAGCCAAGTTACGCTGGTAACCATGGTACACAATCGGGTAACTATGCAAAGTGCTTTGCTTAGTTACCCGATGTGTACCATGGTTACCAGCATACGCCGGCTCCCAGCACGATTCCAGCAACACAAGGGTATATCTCGACTGGGTTCCCGGTGTGTGCTCCCGGGGGTGCAGCAGTCACCTGGGAGTCGGGGCTCCATGTGGGTGCGGGGAAAGGTGTCAGGCATCGTCCTGTCACACCATAGTTTGTGCTGTTCACTTAGCTGAGCCGTTGGTCACAGCCTCTTTAGCGCACGTGCTGTGGAGATGGTTGTCGCTGTAATGACGTCATTTTGGAGCAAGACAGACAGAATAAGGCAATTATATATATAGATGTTAATTACACTATCAGAATTAAATACAGTTATCAAAACCCAATAAAAATATCATGTTAATAGAAGAGAACACACTTTGATACACTTTGATAGGGTGCATGTTCTGTATTCCTCTTTGCATCCATTGCTGTTTCTGTCCCTGTTAATTGTGTGTTGTTGTGAAGTACAGTAGCAAATCAAATACACGGCGTGAATATTATTATTATTATTATTATATAATATTGTAGATTGTGAATCACACTAGCAGTATTTTGATATCAGAAGCCTGTTACTTGTGGGTTGTCACTTTGATACACTTTGATAGGGTGCATGTAATTCTGTATTCTTCTATGCAACCACGGCTGTTTCTGCCCCTGTTAATTGTGGAATGTAGTCCTACCACACGTCTGTATACCCAACATGTCTAGCTGATCAGTTTTTTGTTTGTTGCGGGTATGTACCGCCCTCGTAGCAGCAGCCAAGCCGCTCGGATCCGGAGCCGCGGTGGCTCGAGGGGTCTCTGGACCCAGGGGGTCCACACAGACACTCGAATCAAAAAGTAGTGGGGGAGTATATACACGGGATTAGGAAAGTTTGTGACGTCACCCATGGTGCGTGGTAAGTTAAGGTACCACCGCTGCTGTTGGGGATGCCCGGTGGCGATGGAATGGCATTAAGGGTTTTTTTTAACCCCTCCGTGGGTAGGGGTTTTTTGCCCCGGGAGCCCGGTGATAGTGATGTAGGGGTGCTGTTGGGTTTGGAAAAGGGTTTTTGGGTATTTTTTTTAGTGTACTCACTCAAAAATAATCACACCGACAGCTTTAAACCAGAGTTCTGAGCACCACTGCAGCTGGGAGGGAGCACAATTGGGTCCGTGCCCTTGGTGTTGCAGGTAGTCTGTGACCCTTTCCTTGGCACCTGTGTTTTCTTCTTTCAAGCCTGAAACTTTTCGGGTCCCGCTCACCCGTATGGCTAACAGTGAGCTTGCTCTCAAGGTTCACTCGTAGGATTTCTTTGGACTGTATTGGGAAAGTCCTATCCCATCGGTGCGCTAGTACCCCGATTTTGGAGCAGGTTGGGGATGACACTTGAAGTCTTCACCCCCGTCGGGAAAATTGCCAGGACGCGTGAAGCTACTTCCTGGCCTAGGGTCCATGTACCCCGTCGTGCCCTGGCCCCTGCCTGGTGATAGCTCAAGGCCACCGGCCACCCTCCTCAGCAGTCCGTGCCCCCTGACACTATCCAATGTGACCGGGGTTCCAGCTCCTACCAGGCCCAGACCAACGTCTGCTACCTAGTACTAAGGAGCCCTGCTCCGTGACCTCTCCTCCCGAGAGTCACTTCCTTCCACCTCCACTACCACTTCACTTCTCCCTCACTTTCTCACTCTCCCCTCCCAACCCCCCATATGGGCAGCCCTATTCCCTTCAAGCCCCCCAATGGTGTGTCTAGTGGGTACAGTGTTAAGTGTTCCTAGGGTTTTGATTGGCTCAGCTGTTAGCAACATCAAAGGACCAGGACCTGTAACCAAGAAGGGTGGATACTGTGCTGAAGGGCAGATTGCACAATACCCTGTGACGACCTTATAGGCCAGGGCATCACAGGTACACGCAGGATAAAGGGAGTTAATCAGACTCGCACAGCATTGTATCGTCATTACTATAGCTTTTACAGACAGAACATGTTGTTTGACCCTATAAGCACAAATGTTGAGAAGTGTTTTAGAAGCAATTCTGTATATCTCTCGGCAACCGTTGATGTGTCTGTCCTTTTATTTGTGAATTGTTGTGAATTTCAAAAGCAGGATTTTTATATCAACCTCCAATAAATATATCAGTCGTCAATAAAAGAGAACACTCTTTGATACACTTTGATAGATAAGGGGCGTGACACATGACCATTTCATACACTTTGATAGGGGGCGCGGCACCTGTCAAATTACTTTTGATGGATCTTATGTCACCCACACTACTCTCAGCATCTTCCCACTGTTACTAACTACTGTTAGCATTTTTACTAATTACTTTAGCGCCTGCTACACCTCATGGACATAACTACAATTAAACTTACAGATATGCACACATTATCTGCTTTCTGAAATTTGCCATAAATGTACAACATTGTTGAATTGTATGTTATATTGACACCATGCTATAAATTCTATACATACCAGCCATTTTTCTTTAACCCCTTCACCCCCGGCCACTAAAACACCCTAATGACCGGGCCATTTTTTGCAATTCTGACCAGTGTCACTTTGACAGGTTATAACTCTGGAACGCTTCAACGGATCCTGGCGATTCTGAGATTGTTTTTTCGTGACATATTGTGCTTCATGTCAGTGGTAAATTTAGGCCGATATTTTTTGCGTTTATTTGTGAAAATTTAGGAAATTTGGCGAAAATTTTGAAAATTTCGCAATTTTCAAACTTTGAAAATTTATGCCCATAAATCTGTGAGATATGTCACACAAAATAGTTACTAAATAACATTTCCCACTTGTGTACTTTACATCAGCGCAATTTTCGAAACAAATTTTTTTTCCGTTAGGAAGTTAGAAGGGGTCAAAGGTCATCAGCAAATTCTCATTTTTCCAACAAAATTTACAAAATAATTTTTTTAGGGACCACATCACATTTGAGGTGACTTTGAGAGGCCTAGGTGACAGAAAATACCCAAAAGTGACCCCATTCTAAAAACTTCACCCCTCACACTGCTCAAAACCACATCCAATAAGTTTATTAACCCTTTAGGTGCTTCACAGGAACCAAAGCAATGTGGAAGGAAAAAATGAAAATTTTACTTTTTAACACAAAAATGTTACTTTAGCCATAAAATTTTCATTTTTACAAGGGAGAAAAGAGAAAGTACACAATACAATTTATTGTGCATGTTCTCCTGAGTACGCTGATACCCCATATGTGGTAAAAATCAATTGTTTGGGCGCACGGCAGAGCTCGGAAGGCAAGGAGCGCCATTTGAATTTTTGAACGCAAAATTAGCTGCACTCATTAGCAGACGCCATGTCGGGTTTGAAGACCCCCTGAGGTGCCTAACCAATGGAGCTCCCCCACAAGTGACCCCATTTTGGAAACTAGAGCCCTCAAATAATTTTTCTAGATGTTTGGTGAGCACTTTGAACCCCTGGGGGCTTCACATAAGTTTATAGCGTTGAGCCGTGAAAATAAAAAAAATTTTTTTTACCACAAAACGGTTGCTTCAACTAGGTAGCTTTTTTTTTCACAAGGGTAACAGGAAAAAATGCACCATAAAATGTATTGTGCATTTTCTCCTGAGTACGCAGATACCTCATATGTGGTGGAAATCAAATGTTTGGACACACAGCAGTGCTCGGAAGGCAAGGAGCGCCATTTGAATTTTTGAGTGCAAAATTAGCTGCACCTGTTAGCGGACGCCATGTCGGGTTTGAAGACCCCCTGAGGTGCCTAAACAATGGAGCTCCCCCACAAGTGACCCCATTTTGGAAACTAGAGCCCTCAAATAATTGTTCTAGATGTTTGATGAGCACTTTGAACACCTGGGGGCTTCACAGAAGTTTATAGCGTTGAGCCGTGAAAAGAAAAAAAATTTTTTTTACAACAAAACGGTTGCTTCAACTAGGTAGCTTTTTTTTTCACAAGGGTAACAGGAAAAAATGCACCATAAAATGTATTGTGCATTTTCTCCTGAGTACGCAGATACCTCATATGTGGTGGAAAGTAATTGTTTGGGCGCATGGCGGGGCTCAGAAGAGAAGGAGCGCCATTTGACAGCAAAATTGGTTGGAATCATTAGCGGACGCCATGTCACGTTTGGAGACCCCCTATGGTGCCTAAACAGTGGAGCTCCCCCACAAGTGACACCATTTTGGAAACTAGAGCCCTCAAATAATTTTTCTAGATGTTTGATGTGCACTTTGAACACCTGGGGGCTTCACAGAAGTTTATAGCGTTGAGCCGTGAAAAGAAAATTTTTTTTTTTACCACAAAACAGTTGCTTCAACTAGGTAGCTTTTTTTTTCACAAGGGTAACAGGAAAAAATGCACCATAAAATGTATTGTGCAATTTCTCCTGAGTACGCAGATACCTCATATGTGGTGGAAAGTAATTGTTTGGGCGCATGGCGGGGCTCAGAAGAGAAGGAGCGCCATTTGACAGCAAAATTGGTTTGAATCATTAGCGGACGCCATGTCACGTTTGGAGACCCCCTATGGTGCCTAAACAGTGGAGCTCCCCCACAAGTGACACCATTTTGGAAACTAGAGCCCTCAAATAATTTTTCTAGATGTTTGATGTGCACTTTGAACACCTGGGGGCTTCACAGAAGTTTATAGCGTTGAGCCGTGAAAAGAAAATTTTTTTTTTTTACCACAAAACGGTTGCTTCAACTAGGTAGCTTTTTTTTTCACAAGGGTAACAGGAAAAAATGCACCATAAAATGTATTGTGCATTTTCTCCTGAGTACGCAGATACCTCATATGTGGTGGAAAGTAATTGTTTGAGCGCATGGCGGGGCTCAGAAGAGAAGGAGCGCCATTTGACTTTTCAAACGCACAGACGCAGTGCACTGATCGGCCGCTGCAGGACGCACGGTCGGATGCGATAAAAAAAAGCGTCGGGGATACGTAAAAAAAAAAAAAAGTCACGCCAAAAATTGACCATGGATGCAGATCCGTTATGTGCATCCCTGATCAGCGCTTGGCGGGACGCACGGATGGATGTGATACAAAAAGCGTCGGGGATACGGAAAAAAAAAAGTCACGCCAAAAATTGAGCAGGGATGCCGATCCGTTATCTGCATCCCTGATCAGCGCTTGGCGGGACGCACGGACGGATGCGATACAAAAAGCGTCGGGGATACGGAAAAAAAAGTCACGCCAAAAATTGAGCAGGGATGCCGATCCGTTATCTGCATCCCTGATCAGCGCTCGGCGGGACGCACAGACGGATGCGATACAAAAAGCGTCGGGGATACGGAAAAAAAAGTCACGCCAAAAATTGAGCAGGGATGCCGATCCGTTATCTGCATCCCTGTTCAGCGCTTGGCGGGACGCACGGACGGATGCGATACAAAAAGCGTCGGGGATACGGAAAAAAAAAAAAAAGTCACGCCAAAAATTGAGCAGGGATGCCGATCCGTTATCTGCATCCCTGATCAGCGCTTGGCGGGACGCACGGACAGATGAGGTGTAAAAATGGACAGGGGATACGGAAAAAAAAAAAAAAGTTATACTCACAGTACCCAGAGGACTAGCAGGAGGATCACTGACCAGAAGAGCTGCAGAGGAACAGATGGCAGAGAGATGGACAGCTTTACAGGAGCAGCAGGCAGATCAGCAGAATGCCCAGGAAGGACCCAGCGATGGACGCAGATGTGATCAGGCCGGTGAAGACAGGTAAGAGGACGTCGGGGGAGAGCAGAGGGGGAGGGGGGGGGGGAGAGCAGAGGGGGGGTTGAGAGCAGAAGGGGGGGGGAAAGCAGAGGGGTAGGGGGAGAGCAGAGGGGGAGGGGGTAGAGCAGAGGGGGAGACCGGAGAGGGAGCTGCAGAACAGAGATAATGGGGGAGGCAGTCAGATCGCGGGGGGAGCAGATCGGGATGTCGGGGGGGGGGGGGGGGGGTTGGGGGGAGCAGATCGCGGGGGGGCACGGCAGGGGCTACCATGGCAGCGCGCAGGGGCACCACGGGAGCGCGCAGGGGCACCACGGGAGCGCGCACGGGCTGGCTGCAAAGTGAGCACAGTACTCACGTGCAGCAGGAGCGGTGACAGCTAGGGCGGCGGCGGCGGCAGCAGCGGCGGTGGCGTGGTACCACAAGTACCAGCCACTGCACGCTGCAGCCATGTTGGGGGAGGGCTCGCAGGCCAGCACAGGCCTGGGGAGGGCGGCCACCGGCAGATCACACCGCCCCACTGCACACTGATTGGAGCGATTGCGCGTCATAGCACGATCGCTCCAATCAGTGCTGCAGGGGCTGGGGGCGGCATGTTTGAGGTCCACCTATGATATGCTGCAGCAGCTGCGGCATCTCATAGCTGGATCTCACAGGATCGCACTAATTCGGGCATTATTTTTGCCGAAATTAGTGCGATCGATGTGGTTGGCGGTTCAGATTTGAACAGCCAATCACATCGATCGTCGATAGGGGGTGGCGATGCCGCCCCCCCTAGGGTCAAGCAAAGGTCCCCTGCTGTAAGAAACAGCAGGGGACATCATTTGAAAGCCGTTGCTATGGCCACGGCAATCAAATGAAGTTTAGGCAGTAAAATTACGTCCCTGGTCGTTAAGTCACGTTAAAATAGGACGTAATTTTACTGCCCGCGGTCGTGAAGGGGTTAAGCTACATTCAAATTAGAATTAGGAGTTTGTTTTTTGTGTTCCATGATGGTAACAAAAAATTGAACTACTGCTAGGAGCATGTCACAGGCTTCGACTAAAAATGTAAAGGTAGCCTTAACCCCTTCACGACCGGCCGATTTTTCGCTTTCCATTTTTTTTTCGACATTCTTCGTAACTTTTTTATTTTTCAGTCAATATCATCATGTGAGGGCTCATTTTTTGCGGAACAAGCTGTACTTTTAAATGAAACTATAAGTTTTACCATATAGTGTACTGGAAAATGGCAAAAAAAGTGTGATGGCACTATGGTTTTTAAAATATTTTATTCACTGTGTTCACTATATGGTAAAACTGATGTGTGGGTGTGATGCCTCAGGTCAGTGCAAGTTCGTAGACACCAAACATGTATAGGTTTACTTTTAAATAAGGGGTTAAAAAAAAATTGAAAGTTTGTCCGAAAAATATGGCACACGTTTTACGCCATATTCCGTGACCCGTAGCGTTCTCATTTTTCGGGATCTACAGCTCAGTGACAGCTTATTTTTTGTGTCTCGAGCTGATGTTTTTAACGGTATCATTTTTGCGCAGATGCTACGTTTTGATCGCCTGTTACTGCATTTTGCGCAAAATTTGTGGCGACCAAAAAACGTAATTTTGGCGTTTGTAATTTTTTTGCCGCTACGCCGTTTAATGATCAGATTAATTGATTTTATATTTTGATAGATCGGGCGTTTCTGAACGCGGCGATACCAAATGTGTGTATATTTTTTATTTTTTTAACCCTTTAATTTTCAATGGGGCAAAAGGGGGGTGATTTGAACTTTTAGGTTTTTTATTTTTTAATTTTTTTTTAAAAATTTTTTTTTACTTTTTATTTTACTAGTCCCCTTAGGGGGCTATATGGATCAACAATTCGATCGCTCTACCATATCTGCTGATCACAGCTATACAGCTGTAAACAGCAGACATGCTCACTTTCTGCTTCATTTGGCTCCGGGCCGAGTGAAGCCGAAAGTAATTCATGTGCAGTACAGGAGTCATCACATGACCCTGTGCTACCATGACAACCACCGAAAGTCACGTGAGCACGTCACGTGACTTCCGGTATCGGACGGTAAGTAAATGTTTACCGCCGATGTCGTTTTAATGGCGCTGTCACATATTGACAGCGCCATTTAAGGGGTTAAACGGCACGAGCAGATAACGATTCTGCTCGTGCCTAGCAGGCACACATCTCAGCTGTGAAAATGAGCTGAGATGTGCGCCGATCGTGGCATGCTGCTGGCGGCAGACCGTGGGCAGTAACACTATGACCGCTAGGACGTAATATTACTGCACGTGGTCGATAAGGGGTTAAGGACACACGATAAGGGTATATGCGCATGTGACGCCCTGGCGCCACCAGGTGGTCACAGAAAAACATACACCCCACACAACACCATCCCACACCAGGTTCCATCAGCCACAAAACCCTAGCCACCCCCCTCAGGGTAGGAAGGACACACCAGTGGGCAGGACCAGGCGGATTGGGAGCGCCCACCTGGGGGTCTTGAGGATCCGGGGGAGAAAACTAGTCAGTTTTGAGTTGGAGTTAGAGTTCAGTGTCAGAAGGAGTCAAAGTAGAGTTCAAGTGGCAGTGCAAGTTTGAGCCTGAGCCTAGTGAAGGGTAGCCAGGGTAGTGGCCCTGGTCTACTGGCTAGGTGGCAAGCAGTGGACCATGTCCAAAGGCGACGGGAGTCCGGTCGTGGGAAATCCAGACTGAACCGGGACAGGGTTGGAGCCCGCCGGTACAGACAGCTGGGGATCCGTCTGGAAACCGTGCACAGGCGGGGTACCTGGACCCTAGTTAGAAGATGGTTGCAAGCCCATTCTCTAATTAACCAGGCCGGGAGCAAGGCTCCAGACGTTGTTCGAGTGTGTTAGCCCAGATAGAGCAAAACGGCAGCCCACCGCGGGGGATAGGGTATCCGCAACAACCCACTGAGATCCCAAGGGTCAGTTTTCGTGGGCACATCTCCCAACCAAAACCAAACCGAGAGTGGACTTCCCCGTTCCATACGTGGTCGTCTAAAATAGAAGGAAAATACAGACTGCTGGAGGAAGGGACATTGGTACACCAGACGGGTGTGGGAACCATATACACCCAGTTCAGTTAAGTTTGATGGTCACCGAGCATGGACAGCACGCTTCAAATCATCCCACAGATGTTCAATGATATTCAGGTCTGGGGACTGAGATTGCCATTCCAGAACATTGTAATTGTTCCTCTGCCTGAATGCCTGAGTAGATTTGGAGCAGTATTTTGGATCATTGTCTTGCTGAAATATCCATCCCCTGCGTAACTTCAACTTCATCACTGATTCTTGCACATTATTGTCAAGAATCTGCTGATACTGAGTTGAATCCATGCGACCTTCCACTTTATCAAGATTCCCGGTGCCGGCATTGGCCACACAGCCCCAAAGCATGATGGAACCAAATTTTACTGTGGGTAGCAAGTGCTTTTCTTGGAATGCAGTGTTTTTTTTGCCTCCATGCATAACGCCTTTTTGTATGACCAAACAACTCAATCTTTGTTTCATCAGTCCACAGGACCTTCTTGCAAAATGTTACTGGCTTGTCCAAATGTGCTTTTGCATACCTCAGACAACTCTGTTTGTGGCGTGCTTGCAGAAACGGCTTCTTTCACATTACTCTCCCATACAGCTTCTCCTTGTGCAAGGTGCGATGTATTGTTGACCGATGCACATTGACACCATCTGCAGCAAGATGATGCTGCAGGTCTTTGGAGGTGGTCTGTGGATTGTCCTTGACTGTTCTCACCATTCTTCTTCTCTGCCTTTCTGATATTTTTCTTGGCCTGCCACTTCTGGGCTTAACAAGAACTGTACCTGTGTTCTTCCATTTCCTTACTATGCTCCTCATAGTGGAAACTGACAGTTTAAATCTCAGAGACAACTTTTTGTATCCTTCCCCTAAAGAACCATGTTGAATGATCTTTGTTTTCAGATCATTTGAGAGTTGTTTTGAGGAGCCCATGATGCCACTCTTCATAGGAGATTCAAATAGAACAACTTGCAAGTGGCCACCTTAAATACCTTTTCTCATGATTGAATACACCTGCCTATGAAGTTCAAAGCTCAATGAGGTTACAAAACCAATTTAGTGCTTTAGTAAGTTAGTAAAAAGTAGTTAGGAGTGTTCAAATCAAGAAATTGATAAGGGTGCCCATACTTTTGCACCGGTCAAATTTTGTTTAAATGTGGATTGCACATTTTCTGTTAGTACAATAAACCTCATTTCAATCCAGAAATATTACTCAGTCCATCAGTTATTAGATATATGAAACTGAAATAGCTGTTGCAAAAACCCAAATTGTTATAAAGAAAAAAGGTTAACATTAATAGGGGTGCCCAAACTTTTTCATATGACTGTACCTGGTGGAAGTGTGCCTTGTTTTGGACTGTAAACGGTGCTCCGTTTAAAAATTTTTCCACAGCCGCCATTTTGCCGTCATTTTTGGGCGTGAAAAAACAACAAGCCCGGCGTCTTCTTCCCGGGAAAAGGGCGCGAAGTTGAAGCCCCGCCGCCTGGGAATGCGGACGGAAGTTGGTGACTCCCCAGACAGGAAGCGCAAAGGACAGTGGGTCCCGCGAGACTGCTGTCGAAAAACCAAGGGGGAGGACGGAAAAAGCGGCATGTGACACAAGAAGATAAAAGGCAGGGACACCAGGACTTTGCCAAATCCCGTTCCTGGACAAGCAAGCGGCAGGATGTCTTAGGGGTCCGGCAACCAGCAAGTGGAGAGGCCCGTTCCCGGGACCGCCGACTGGTTTGAAGCGCAGACAGAGAGGATGTGTCGGGGGATCCAGGCCCAGGCGCATTTCCTCATGATGCGGTGGACCACCGAAATGAAGGGCCTGGCTGCAGCTGTCCGGGTGCGCGAGATGGAGATGGCCTCGGAGGAGCGGGTAAGCGGTGGCCCACGCCCCTATGTTCACCAGGAACTGGCCGTACCGGCTGAGGGGCCCGGCCTGCACCCGTCCGCCACGTCGCCTCCATCGCCACCCATGTCCGCGGCCAGCACCCCGAATAATGGCAGCGGAACACGTCATGTCTAACAAGGAGGACCCAGCAATGGGGACCTCGGGCCCTACCTGCAACCCCACTCCGACACTCGTCCCATCCCCGCGCCAGACCGCAGTCCGGAAGACATCCCTTCCGGCCCCGAGCCAGGCCGCAACATCAGTGACGTCACCCCCAGCTCCGGCAGTCCGCCCGGCCGCAACTGTGATGACGTCGGCTCCGGCAGTCCGCCCGGCCGCAACTGTGATGACGTAGGCTCCGGCAGTCCGCCCGGCCGCAACTGTGATGACGATGGCTCCGGAAGTCTGGCAGAGAGAAAGGCTGGTCGTAGCCGGCACTGAGAGCATCCGTGTGGGCCAACTTCCCTAGCAGGAGGAGCACAGTACCCGTACCCCGTACTGGGAGCGACAGCAGCGGCAGCTGAAGCAGGAAATCGCTGCCCGGGAAAAGCACAAAGCCGAGGTGCTGGCACACACCTACCAAGACAAGGACCACCTACGGCAGGCTACCTTCCGGGTGTGGGGCCTGACCTACCGAGGGCAGGTCTGCCACTTTAACCCCCAAAAGGGATGGGGGTTCATCTATGAGCCGGGAATGGACTCCGAAATTTTCGTGTCCCGGAGGGATGTGGCCCCTCATTTGCCGACTGGCCATCCAGATAGGAATCTGGAACCCGGAGACATGGTCAGTTACACCCGACACTGTGGAGAGCGAGGGTGATTTACCCTTGATATAAAGAAGTGGATGGTAGTGAACAAAACCCCCTGCCTCGCCTCCCACCGCTTCTTGCATGAAGATAAAGAGTAGGTAGCGGTTCCCGACAACCCGTTAAGTTGTTAAAGTTTACCCCTGTTTCCAGTTTAGAATCATGGACCAAGACCTCAGGACTGGTGAGGTCACGCCAAAAACTCTCTTGGGTCCTGTAAATACCCCTACCTACCTTCTTGTTATTCCTCACCCTGCACAGCCTCTGGAGAGGTAGATTGGAGGAAAGGCCTGCGGTGGAGTGGGCTTAGGCCCAGTCACTAATGAAACCGGTGGCTAACCTCCAGGCCAAGGGTCCCCAGACTATGGACCCTTGAGATGGACTGCTGGGTAAGGAACTTTTTACCCGGACCGTGCAGCCGTTACCTGGAACAGCTTGGGACTGTGGAAAAGGGGTGCCCACCATGATTAGAGGTGGCACCAAGGTACCAGGTTGTTTGGGTGGCGAATGGAGGAGGGGAAGGTAATGTTTACCCTGTTTTTGCAGCGTTGAAGTAATGTACCTCCCATAAAGGGAAGAAATGTTCTTAACATGTTCTTTACCTTTTTCCGTTCATTTTCAGAAAAATAAACGTCAGTGGTCAGTCGGCTACCTGGACCCTAGTTAGAAGTCGGTTCAAGCCCCTTCTCTAATTAACCAGGCCGGGAGCAAGGTTCCAGATGTTGTTCCAGTGTGTTAGTCCAGATAGAGCGAAACGGAAGCCCACCGCGGGGGGTGGGGTATCCGCAACAACCCACTGAGATCCCAAGGGTCAGTTTTTGCAGGCACATCTCCCAACCAAAACCAAAATGGGAGTGGACTTCCCCTTTCCATATGTGGTCGTCTAAAATAGAAGGAAAATACCCATTGCCGGAGGAAGGGACATTGGTACACCAGCCGGATGTATACACCCTGAAGCGGCAGCCGGCCACTGACACCTTGGTTTACCAGCAGACTCGTGTGCATTTATTCAATCGTGAGTACACCAACACCCTCCGATCCGGCCCGGTGCATAATCACCAACAGCCATCACCTCCTGTGTTCTGGACACTGAGCCCTGGGGCATCCACCCCTAACCCAGGGGTTAACAGCCAGCTGCCATCCCATCGCCCCCGGCTGCTCCCTAACAGCAGCGGTGGTACTCCACTTTACCACACACTGTGGGTGGCGTCACGAACTATCTACAATAATCCCCGATACATGTTACAACCCCTTTTTATTTGAGTGTCCGCACGACCCCCGGGTCCGGAGACCCTTCGAGCCACTGCGGATCCGGATCCGAGCAGCCCGGCTGCTGACGTGGGGGCGGCACACGCACACTGCAGTTTTTTTGTTGCATTTTTTGGTGCAGTTTTGTTGTCTGAAAGTGCTCACTTTTTGACTTCCCAGCAAAGTCTATGAGAATTCAGATTTGCCGTGCGCACGTTGCACTTTTTTTTTTTTTTTTTTACATTTCTGGGACAAGTTGCAGTTTTGGTGCAGTTTTGTTGTGACAACAAAACTGCAGTTTGCGCATATAGCATTGCATAGAGTAGAAAGCAACCTCTGTCACCACATCAGGTGTGATAAAGGCATTGTTCACTACTGGATAACTCCTTCTTAACTGCTTCAATGAAGTTAACATAAACAATAACATTCACTTACAGTATTATGTCTTGGCCGAATGTGTTGGCACCCTTGAAATTGTTTATATTGTCATGGTGATCAGGGTAGAACAGGGACCGAGGCACCTAGACTGGCTCTCAGACTATGGGGGCCCTGGCTATCCCTTATCTCAGTTACCTCTGATGGTGAGCATGTTTGAGCTGCCAGCCTGACCCTGCTCCTGACCAGCCCTGACCAAATGCACCCTCTTTCCCTACCCCGGGAGGGGGGGGGACAGAACAGGAGCGTGTTAACACCAACAGTGATAGACAAAAAGGGGAAACCAAAACTCTATCAAACAGCACAACCACACAGAGTTATCAGACAGCAATTAATTATAAGGAAACCAAAGGGCAGGGAGGAAATAACTAGACAACAGGAGGAAATCCACAGCACATCAAGCAACACGCGGTATATCACCAGTTACTGGAACACAACAGCACAAGGACAGTTTTAGCAAAAAGCTATAGTCGGTATGAGAAAACAAATTCCTCCATCTTAAAAAGGCACACTAGGTACGGAAAGTATTCGGATCACTTAAAATTTTTCACTCTTTGTTTCATTGCAGCTGTTTGGTAAATTCAAAAAAGTTCATTTTTTTTCTCATTAATGTATACTCTGCACCCCATTGTGTCATAAAAAAAAATAAAAAATGAAATAAAAATCCGGATCTGCTCCGGATTCCGGTGCCCATATAAGTCTATGGGGACCAGAATCCGGAGATTAAAAATGGTGGTGTAAGGGTTAGGGGGGTAGGAGCGTGCGCGGTGTACTCACCCGAGTCTGTGTCATGGCGACACACTCCTTCTGGGTCACACTTTTACCTTCCGGAGCCGACAATTCAATATTCATTGTTTAGCCCGCCCACCAGCGCGTGTAATTGGTTGCAGTTAGATGCGCCCCCACCCTGAGTGGCAGCATGTCAGCTGACTTCAACCAATCACAGGCGGCAGGATGGCTGGGGGGCAGGGAAAGCAGTGCAAGTGTCTGCGGGTCAGTATGGTGAACATGCATGTGTTTCAGAAATACATGCACATTCCTGTCAGAAGTGTGCGGCTGTGCTGGTGATGCGCTGTCAGAGTCGTACAAGTCTGACATGACATCAGCCGGCACAGCCTGCGCTCTCTGAGCATGAGCATGCATGTACACAGAAACACATACACGCTCCTGTCACTAGTGTGCGCGGCTGTTCTGCGATGTCAGATTCGCGGGAGTCCCTCGCAAGTGTGACTCCAGCCTAAGAGAAACCGCATAAAGCTTTTTTTTATTATTATTATTATTATTATTATTTAAATAAATAAGGGAAAAAAAAAACGACATGTGGTCCCCCCAATTTTGATACCCAGCCATGATAAAGCCGGCTGGGGACTGTTATTCTCAGCCTGCAGCCGCCCAGTATTGCCGCATCTATTAGATGTGACAATCCCAATGCTTTACCAACTCTTCTCGATTGCCCTGGAGCAGTGCCAATCAGGGTAATAAGTGGTTAATAGCAGCGCAGAGCTGCTTCTAAACCCTAAGTTAGTGATGGCACAGGCGTCTATGAGATACCTGCATCACATTAACCGGTAAATAAAAAGTAAATAAACACAGAAACAAAGAAAAATCTTTTATTTGGAATAAAGTACAAAACACACACCCTTCTTCACCTCTTTATTAACCCCAAACACCCTGCAGGTCCAGCATAATCCACATGAGGTTCCACGCTGCTTCAGAACTGCTACATAACACAGCCAGCGGCCAGAGAGCACGACCGCTGGCTGTGCAGACTATGACTGAGCCGCGATGACTGCACGGCAGGCAGATACTGTCACAGGTTGGGGGCGCGTCTGCCTGCAACCAATCACAGACGAGAGGACGGCCGGTGGGCAGGGAAAGCACGGAAAGCTGTGTGTATATGATGCACAGTACAGGAAGTGAATGCGCGACCCGGAAGCAGTGTGCTGCCATGACACCGAGTTTCGGTAAGAATGAAACGCTGATTTATTTCTGTTTTTCTTTATTTTTCAATTGTTCTCCCCAGTGCCTGATCCAGATCGTGCACCCGGAATCCCGGATCCGGGTCCGGCATCCGGAAATCTTTGAAACCACGCGGATCTGGACTTTTACAGTTCGGACCCACTCAGCCTTAATCATAAGTATGAAGACTCTTTGCTCAGTAATGAGTAGAAGCTCCCGTTTAACCTTTTCCTATCCAATTAAACTTCCTATTCTGTCCATTACAATGTGCAATACAGGGTAATATTGTGGTGCCGTGTTAGCCAGAAAAATCAATTGAATTACTATGTTCCAAAAATGACAAAAGTATTTTAGGAGTGATACCTTTATAGGCTATTCTGTCCATTGAAATCCTATTATAATTTGGAAAAAATGTCAAAACAGAATTTTGCAATATGAATGAATTTGTAAAATAAATCAACAGGAAATCAATTTATTCACATGTGAATGATAAACAAGGCAGTGGCCCGACAAAGGAGCGTAACGGAATTTTTGGAATGCCCCCCCTGGGATAGGAAAAGGTTAAGCTAGTACAGCCATGAGTCTTCTTGGGAATGATGCAACAAGTTTTCCACACCTGGATTTGGGGATCCTCTGCCATTCTTCCTTGCAGATCCTCTCCAATTCCGTCAGGTTGGATCGTGAACGTTGGTAGACAGCCATTTTCAGGTCTCTCCAGAGATGCTCAATTGGGTTTAGGTCATGGCTCTGGCTCTACCAGTCAAGAATGGTCCGAGTTGTTCTGAAGGCACTTCTTTGTTATTTCAGCTGTGTGCTTAGGGTCATTGTCTTGTTGGAAAGTGAACCTTCAGCGAAGTCTGAGGTCCAGAGCACTCTGGAATAAGTTTTATTCCAGTATATCGATGTACTTGGCCACATTCATCTTTCCTTCAATTGCAACCAGTCTTCCTGTTCTTGCAGCTGAAAAACACCCACATAGCATGATGCTGCCACCACCATGTGTCACTGTTGGGATTGTATTGGGCAGGTGATGAGCAGTGCCTGGTTTTCTCCACACATACCGGTTAGAATTATTACCAAAAAGTTCTATTTTCGTCTCATCAGATCAGAGAATCTTATTTCTCATAGTCTGCGAGTCCTTCATGTGTTTTTTTGCAAACACTATGCGGGCTTTCATATGTCTTGCACTGAGGAGATACTTCTGTCAGGCCAATCTGCCATAAAGGCCCGACTGCTGGAGGGCTGCAGTGATAGTTGACTTTGAGGAACTTTCTCCCATCTCCCTACTACATCTCTGGAGCTCAGCCACAGTGATCTTGGGGTTCTTCTTTACCTCACTCACCAAGGCTCTTCTCCCATGATTGCTTAGTTTGGCTGGACAGCCACAGTCTTAGAAGAGTTCTGGTGGTCCCAAACTTCTTCCATTTAAGGATTATGGAGGCCACTGTGCTCTTAGGAACCTTGAGTACTGCAGAAATTCTTTTCTTTTCATATCTGTGCCTTGTCATAATTCTGTCTCTGAGCCCCTTGGGCAGTTCCTTTGACCTCATGATTCTCATTTGGTCTGACACGGACTGTGAGTTGTCAGGTCTTATATAGACAGGTGTGTGCCTTTCCAAATCAAGTCCTATCATTTTAATTAAACACAGCTGGACTCCAGTGAAGGAGTAGAACCATCTCAAAGAGGATCACAAGGAAATGGACAGCATGTGACTTAAATATGAGTGACTGAACAAAGGGTCTGAATACTTATGACCATGTGATATTTCAGTTGTTCTTGTTTAATAAATTTGCAAAAATTTCTACATTTCTTTTTTTCTGACAAGATGGGGTGCAGAGTGTACATTAGAAAAAAAATAACTTTTTTGAAATTACCAAATGGCTGCAATGAAACAAAGAGTGAAAAATTTAAAGGGGTCTGAATACTTTCCGTACCCACTATATCTGTGATAGGTCTCCCAGAACATGTAATCCAAAAGATAACCAGCAGGCTAGCAGAAATTAACTCCTGCTGGTCCGATCACTAATGAGCACACAGCTGGTCGACACCTAAGCCTCCTTGTGCAACTCAGAAATACCATAGAAAGCATAGTGAGGACTGTCAGAGTCTGTAGTCTGAACAGCATCTGATGCCACCATGACACTCAGTGACTTTAGAGCCAAACACCGTGTGGCACATATTTGAACGGTGCCTTCTCCCAACAGCAATTTTAAGATCTTTCCACAGTTGTTCAATGGGGTTTAGATCATACTCATTCCTGGCCACTTCAGAACTCTCCAGTGCTTTGTTTACATCCACTTCTTGAAGTATGTTTAGGGTTATTGTATTACTGGAACACCTATAACCTAGGATGCAAACCCAGCTTCTGGCACTGGGCACTACATTATGACCTAAAATCCTTTTGGTAATCTTCCAATTTCATGATGTCTTGCACACAATCAAGGCACCCAGTGCTGGAGAAAACAAAACAACTCTAAAACATCATTGAACCTGTACCATGTTTGACTGTAGGTACTGCGTTCTTTTTTTTGTAAGCTTCATTCTCTTTTTGGTAAAGAGTAGAATGTTGTGCTTTACGAAAACGTTTTCTCATGGTCTCGTCTGTCCACAAGACAGTTTCCCAGAAGGATTTTGGCTTGGTCACGTAGATTTTGGCAAACTGCAGTATAGTTTTTTTATGTCTCTGTGTCAGCAATGGGTCTCTCCATGGATCTCCTGCCATAGTGCTTAACCCCTTCACGACCATGCCTACATGTTCCGAGTGGAATCGCATTCCACCCGGAACATTAACCCCTTAGATCTCGCTGCCAAAGTCTGGCAGCGAGATCTATATGCGCGCGGCCATGTTTTTTACTTACCGCCACCCCCTCCGGACGTCACGTGAGTGATCATGTGACGTTCGGTGGTTGCCATCGTAGCACAGGGTCATGTGATGACGCCTGCTGCTACTAAGTTTCACTTTCCTTTTTCCTCGGCACGGAGCAAAGGAAAAAAGAAAGTGACTATTTCTGCTGTTTACAGCGGTATAGCTGTGATCAGCAGATAGCGATCAGCAATCGGATTGCTGATCGCTATAGCCCCCTAGGAAGACTAGTAAAATAAAATAAAAAAAGTAAAAAAAAGTTTTAAAAAATTTAAAAAAAAACAAAAAACCTAAAAGTTCAAATCACCCCCCTTTCCCCCCACTGAAAATTAAAGGGTTAAAAAAAAATAAATATACACATATTTGGTATCGCCGCGTTCAGAAATGCCCGATCTATCAAAATATAAAATCAATTAATCTGATTTGTAAACGGCGTAGTGGCAAAAAAATTCCAAACGCCAAAATTACGTTTTTTGGTCGCCGCAAGTTTTACGCAAAATGCAATAACAGGCGATCAAAATGTAGCATCTGCGCAAAAATGCTACCATTAGAAACATCAGCTCAAGACGCAAAAAATAAGCTGTCACTGAGCCATAGATCCCAAAAAATGAGAACTCTACGGGTTTCGGAAAATGGCGCAAAACATACGCCACTTTTATTGGACAAGCTTGTGAATTTTTTTAACCCCTTAGATACAAGTAAACCTATACATGTTTGCCGTCTACAAACTCGCACCGACCTCAGGCATCATACCCACACATCAGTTTTACCATATAGTGAACACTGTGAATAAAACATCCCAAAAACTATTGTGCCATCACACTTTTTTTGCAATTTTTCCACACTTGGAATTTTTTTGCTGCTTTCCAGTACACCATATGGTAAAACTTATGGTTTTATTTAAAAGTACAACTTGTCCCGCAAAAAACAAGCCCTCATATGGCAAGATTGACGGAAAAATAAAAAAGTTACGGCTCTCGGAAGAAGGGGAGCAAAAAACAAAAACGCAAAAACGGAAAGTGCCCCGGGGCTGAAGGGGTTAATTTCATTCAAATATCGACTGATAGATCCTGTTGACACTGATGCACCCTGAGCCTGCATAACAGCTGGATGTCTTTGGAACATGATTGGCACTGCTTAGCCACCATCCAGACTATCCTGCATTGCAACCTTATATCAATTTTTCTTGCCGTACACGTCTAGTCACATTAACTACAGTGCCATGAGTTGTAAACCTATTTATTATGTTGCGCCCCATGGACAAAGGAACATCAAAATCTCTGGAAATGGACTTGTAATCTTGAGCTTGTTGATATTTTTCAACAATTTTGGTTCTCAAGTCGTCAGACAGTTCTTTTGTACTCTTCCTGTTCTCCATGCTTGGTGTGGCGCATACACAGACACAGAATGCAAAGACTGAGTCAACTTCTCCTCTTATCTGGTTTCAGGTATGGTTTTCATATTGCCCATACTTGTTACTTCCCACAGACGAGTTTGAAAGAGAATCACATAGTTGAAACAAAGTGTTTTACCCACAATTTTGGAAAGGTGTCAAGAATTTTGTCTGGAAAATGTTGCAGTTTTATGCGAAATTATGCCCAATTTGCCTTTTTTCATTTTTTTTATGTGCTGTTCCTATACACAAATGAAATAAACATGTATACCAAAGACGTGTAATTGCAATAGTTTTTTGGGAGAAATACTATATTTTCTGGAATAATTTCAAGGGTGCCAACACTTTTGGCCTTAACTATATATCTGCTCCCTGTTTATGTTCAGGTAATGAGCCCACATCATACCTGACAAACTGAATGTGACATATATGTGACGTTTGTCTGTAAGTACAGCAGCATTTAAATAGAGCAAACATCAGTGTGAGTAGTCACTAGCTTCTACCAGTTCCCCTCAATGTGAGCATGTGGAACTGGAGGTCCCTGCCATCACTATATTGGTCCTCCTATGAAGCATTGCCCAGAGGTGTATCTAGGCTTTCTGGCACCCTGGGAAAGACTTCAGATTGGTGCCCCCCATGTGACTAATTATTAATATGTGATTTGCACACTCACAGTCACGTGATGACGAGCTGCTCTTAATAATTTAATTCTTTCAATGTTCAAAGAGAAACATAGAAAGAAAAGCCAGTTGTCACATGCAAGTATGAAAATCACATATGAGTGGCCATATGATGACTGCTGGAACCAGAAGCAGAGCTGAATCCTGACAGGGAGTATATTACATGGTGTTATGATTGAGCTACAGTGCTTAAGTTTATGAGTAAAGGGGTTGTCCAGGTTTGAGATGAAAATCTGCAGTCACTATGTGACTGCAGACTTCTGAATTCTCAGTGCGCACATTGCCCGCTGCCAGGATTCTCTGGTGGTGGCAGTGAGAGTGGGAGGTAATGAAACTGCAAGTATGTGATTTACATATATGTGGTCACGTGCCGACTAGACATGCGTGGCCTCTCTCAAAATGAATTGAGTGAGGCTGGACATGTCAAATCAGAATGTGGCCAGAAATAGAAAAATCTCATACTTGCGGTCACATGAGCGTCCACTATTGCCACTGGCACCGGGGAATCCCAAAAGTGTGCAGAGCATGCATTGTAAGAATTCAGAAGCCTTCAGTCACCTAGAGTCACTGCACAATTTCATCTCAAAATTGGACAAGCCCTTTACTTATACAATTAAGCAGTGTATCCCAATTGTAAGTAAAGGGGTTGTCCAATCTTACAATTTATGAATTGTTACTTGTGTACAGGATCAGAACTAATAACAGCATCAGAACCAGCATCGGTACAGAAATACATAATTATAACACCCAACAGTACAGAAACACAGCATTACAACAACCAGCAGTACAGAAATTCATCATCAGAACCACCAGCAGCACAGAAATACATCCAAATAACCCCATCAGTTCACAAATACAGCATCAAAAACCTCATTGGTAAAGAAATACATAATCAGTACCACAAGCAGTACATTGTACATCAATTGTAATGTCAAGTCAGACCCATACACATTTGTATTGCATGAACCTACAACTTCCAGTACATCCAGGGCTGGCTTCAGGTTTGTGTATGCCCTGGGCGAAAGAGTGGGTCTCATACACACATAGAAACGCACATATATATATTTAAAGACAAATTCACAAGAATACATCTAAATAGACAAATCTATACACAGTCATACACACTGACATACATAGATACAAATCATACATGCACACACAAACACATTGGAGGTATTAATATGGGGAAGCTGACAGCACCCACCGCTTGTCCCCCATCCATCTCCTTCTGGGCATGTGGCTGTGCCGCACTTATTGGTAGCCTTGGCTAACAGACATGGCCACACACAGTGCCCACTGACACTGCTATATACATCACAGGAGAGGCTGGAGACATAGAACAATGGGGGCACTTACAGCTCCAGAGGGGTGCATATAGCTCTGAAGTGGTATAAAGCACTGGGGTGGGGAGAGATACAGCTCTGGGGGGTATACCGCACTGGAGTGGGGGGACATACAGCTCTGGTGGGTATAGTGCACTGGAGTGGGGAGACAGACACTTCTGGGGGGTATACAGTACTGGGGTTGATGGACAGACAGTTCTGGTGGTATACATCACTGGGGTCAGGGGACAGACAGTTCTGGGGGTATACATCACTGGGGTCAAGTGGCAGAAAGTTCTGGAGGTATACAGCACTGGGGTCAGGGGACAGACAGCTCTGGGAGTATACAGGACTGGGGTGGAGGGACAGACAGTTCTGGGGTATACAACACTGGGGTGAAGGGACAGACAGTTCTGGAGGTATACAGCACTGGGGTCAGGGAACAAACAGTTCTGGGGCTATACATCACTGAGGTGGGGGGACAGACAGTTCTGGGGGTATACAGCATTGGGGTGGAGACAGACAGTTCTGAGGGTATACAGCACTGGGGTAGAGACAGACAGTTCTGAGGGTATACAGCACTGGGGTGGTGGGGACAAACAGTTTAGGGGGTATACAGCACTGGGGTGGATACAGACAGTTCTGGGGGATTACAGCACTGGGGTGGGGGGACAGAGTTCTGGGGGTTTACAGCACTAGGGTGGTGGGAACAGACAGTTCTCGGGCTGTACATCACTGAGGTGGGGGGACAGACCATTCTGGGGGTATACAGCACTGGGGTAGAGACAGACAGTTCTGAGGGTATACAGCACTGAGGTGGGGGGACAGACAGTTCTGGGGGTATACAGCACTTGGGTGGTGGGGACAAACCGTTCTGGGGGTATACAGCACTGGGGTGGATACAGACAGTTCTGGGGGTTTACAGCACTGGGGTGGGGGGGTAGAGTTCTGGGGGTATACAGCACTGGGGTGGTGGGGAAAAACAGTTCTGGGGTATACAGCACTGGGGTGGTGGGGACAAACAGTTCTGGGAGTATACTGCACTGGGGTGGGGGGGACAGACAGTACTGGGGATATACAGCACTGGGGTGGTGGGCAGTGGACAAACAGTTCGGGGGTATACAGCACTGGGGTGGTTGGGACAAACAGTTCTGGGATATACCACACTGGGGTGGGAGGGACAGACAGTACTGGGAGTATACAGCACTAGGATGGGGTATATAGAAAAAGTCAAGCTCACCCAATGGAGACGGCTAAATGTTTGATCGGTGCACGGAAAAGAAAGCAGGATCCCTCTGCAGCAGGACGTAGTGTAGAAAATTATTCAGCATCCAAATCAGTAGATTGGTTAAAAATCAATTTTCCTCTATTCCAAACTTCATAAAAGCATAAAATTCTCCATCATGATGAAGAACGCATCACAAGGCATGTAAGCTGGACGCGTTTCGGACAAAAAACTAGTCCTTAATCTGAGACCAAATTAGTCTCAGATTAAGCACTAGTTTTTTGTCCGAAACGCGTCCACCTTACACGCCTTGTGATGCGTTCTTCATCATGATGGAGAATTTTATGCTTTTATGAAGTTTGGAATAAAGGAAAATTGGTTAAAAATCAATCTACTGATCTGGATGCTGGATAATTTTCTACACTGAGCACTAGGATGAGGGTATACAGCACTGAGGTGGTGGGGACAAACAGTTGTTGGGGTATACAGCACTGGGATTGGGGGACGACATACAGCTCGGTGGGATGTTGATGCTTTGGCTCCTCACTTTCTTCATCTGTTGGTTGAGCCAAGAATGTATGGGCTCCTTCCAGGTTAGTGGGCGTGACCACCTTTATGACTAATTAAGTCATACCTGGAAGGAGCCCGTACATTCTAGCATCTACCCTTATCTGTGGGACGGGAGCGCAGTGCACAGTGAGTGCATGTTAGTTCCGCCCACAGATAAACTTAGACCCTGCACGCAGCAGTGAAAGCTGTGTGCAGGTGTGGATTTAAGAGCCAGCAAATTAGGAAAGTGCGGCTGCCGGCATGAGCGCTGCGGTCCCCAGAACTCGGCCGGCCCTGCATACAACGCTGGCCCTGACCACCAAGGAGACTCAGCGCCCCCCTGACACTGCGCACGGGGCACATGCCCCCGCCAGCTCCCCCCTAGATACGCCTCTGCATTGCCTGTCATTGGATTTCATGGAAGAACGTATTTTTAGCTAAATACGGCAATACTGCAGATTACCATCATGGCAGGCACAGGTGTTTTCAGCAGACCATGTGCTGCCATAGTCATCCATTGGCATCCCGCATTCACTTGGAACAGCGTGCCCCCAGCCTGCATGCTATAAATGCTGCTGTCAGAGAATGATAGCAGTATTTAACTTTTTAACAACTGCATGCGCAGCTCATCTTTATTTGCTGTTGTTAGAGACATATGATGCCAGAAAGACACCCATCATCTGATTTAAACACAATATTACGTCATATGTTGGGAAGGGGTTAGATAGTACAGTTGCTCAAACACACCAATTTTGGTATAACCAGGAGGTCAATCCTTTTCTTCGCAGGGGAGAGGGCTCATAGTAAGAGCTGTCTGGCTGCAGCTCTGCTCTCACATTAGAGTTAGTTTTCGGTTATTTTGTTACCGGAATGATGGAACATGCTTCTGAAATAAAATCTCAAAAATCTTAATAATGTGGAGTGAAAAATATTGTTTTGATGAATGCAAAGTATGACATAATCTGTTAGTTTATTATTTTTGTAAAATGTGTAATACAGTATATTACATAAATCTCTGAAGCATCTCTTATGTCTACATCTCTTAGGATGTCCGCTTGTACAGCTCAGAATCAGGAACTACACCGCAAAGTTCTAATGCTGGAGAAACACAACTTGTGAGTGGTTTATCTTTTATTAACATTATTGTTGTCCTAGTCACTACTCACGGGCTAGCCATGAGGATTAAGAGGGCGAGGGTCATATACCAGGAGGGCTTGTAATACCGAAAGGGGTAAGACAAATGCGTAGTCAGGTCACGGTCCAAGGTCCGAATTCCTGGCTGTGCTGGGCTGAGGTTGGTCGTGCAGGTGTTACGCTGACCAAATGAGGAGGAGGTAGACGAAGCAGAGAAGTAGCAGAAGGAAGCATGGGCAGAGAAATGTACACCAATCCTCATTGGTGTTAAGACATGCGCTAAAACGCAGCCCACATTACATTCCACCTGCCTACCCTGTTTTCATGTTTAACAATCACAGCCAAGATTGGAAGGTTACCATCACAAAACAACATTTTTTAAAGAAGGCCCTGAAAGAGCCTGTTTTCCGAGTTCCCACTACAAAGCCTAATTTTCAGCTCCTGTTGCGTATAGTATAGCTTTTGCAGCTAAAAAGCTTGTTGTTGGATTTGTGATTAACCTGGCAGTCCACCAACTAGACTTGCTACTGCCAGTCCTAGCCATTTAGAGTTGAAGCAGCTCACCCATGCTGCTCAGTGTCTATCCTGGTAATTCAAAGCATGTATTTTTAAAATTTTATTGTTCAAAGCATGCATACATAAAACATTGGCATAGTTTACAGAGCAACAAGTTAACAAATAATGTCCCCTATGTAGCCTGTATAGAAAGAGAAAAGACATAGAAGGAGCATACCACCAACAATCACATTTCATTTTTAAATTTTATTGATACAAAACACACGAGTTAAAAACATATAAAAACACTAAATGTCAAAGATGTTAAACATGAGCCAACAGCAAATAACAAGTAACCTCATCAGTAGTGCAATGCTATAAGGGATACCATATTTCAACCTCCAATATTGTAAAAAAATAGAATAAATGTTGGACACTATGAAGCCGCATTTGTAGCGGCGATACACGTCAGGGGGCTTCAGCAGCCCCATCTAATCTAGCTACTTGGGTCCCAAGAATTGCTGATATCTAGGCCACTTTTTGGATCCCCCATATCTAGGTGGATCCTTGGGCACAAGTGGGCTTCACCCCTCTATCAACACTGGATTCATTTTCCCTCCTTTACAGGGTAAAAGCAGCAAGTTTGAATTTAATTTAATGGTCTGCTTATTTAGTCAGGCTTTTGGAGGGTCTGTCTGTTTATATATCCAGTGTATTATAGTACTATTTATGGAGTATATATTCCTTCCATGGTATCCAATAGAGTTGAGCGCGGTTCGAGGTTCGAGGTTCTCCAGTTCTAGGCTCGAGTGATTTTGGGGGCTGTTCGAGATCGAACTAGAACTCGAGCTTTTTGCAAAAGCTCGATAGTTCTAGATACGTTCGAGAACGGTTCTAGCAGCAAAAAGCAGGGCTTTTTACAGCTACAGTGTGCAGGAGCCATCGCTGGCAGCCTGCCAGAAGCTGGTAACCAAGATAAACATCGGGTATCCAACCAAAGCGCTTTGGTTAGTAACCCGATGTTTCTCCTAGTTACGTGCAGGAAGCCCACACTTCCCCGCTCAGCTCGCTCCGCCCCCTTCTGCCCGCGGCATGTATTGTACACACGTACACACACACACACACACACACACACACACACACACACACACACACACACACACATGGTCCCGCTCGGCTTACCTGCGGTGATGAAGTCCCGCCATCCCGACCTCAGCGCTGTCACTGTCCTCCATGGCCGCCGCTTGTCACATCACCTTCTCTCGCTTCCGACCCGAGACTGACTAGCGGTGACGTCACGGGCCTCTCGCGATACTTGGTGTGAAGGCGCCGGTCATTGAACTCAGTGACAGGGGCTGTCAGTGTGCTGGAGATCAGCGCAGGTAATGTACCTCGCTGACAGCAGCACTTGTCATGCCCTGCAGTGACCTGGGCTGACCCATTGATGTTAGCTCAGGTCACGGCACTGCTCTCCCAGCCAATGGGGAACATCCTGCTCTTCATTGACTGGGACAGTGTGGATCGTCATGGCAACCCCTTGGATTACACCAGACCTGGATTTGTTTTTCATTCTAATAAATTGGTTAAAGAGGGAATGTATTGGGGAGTGTTTTTTCAAATAAAAATGTGTTTGTCGTCTATTTTTTTTATTACTGACTGGGTTGGTGATGTCGGGTATCTGATAGACGCCTGACCTCACCAACCCCTGGGCTTGATGCCAGGTGACATTACACATCTGGTATTAACCCCATATATTACCCCGTTTGCCACCGCACCAGGGCGCGGGATGAGCTGGGGCAAAGCACCAGGATTGGCGCATCTAATGGATGCGCCACTTCTGGGGCGGCTGCGGCCTGCTATTTTTAGGCTGGGGAGAGTCCAATAACCATGGACCTCCCTAGTCTGAGAATATCAGGCCCCAGCTGTCTGCTTTACCTTGGCTGGTGATCCAATTTTGGGGGACCCCTACGTGTTTTTTTTTTAAAATTATTTATTTAATTTAAAATAACAGCATGGGGTGCCCTCAGTTTTGGATTACCAGCCAAGGTGAGGTTGCCAGCTGTGGTCTGCAGGCTGCAGCCGTCTGCTTTACCCTAGCTGGCTACAAAACTAGGGGGAACCCTACGTTTTTTGTTTTTTTTTCATTTTTTTGGCTAAATACAAAGCTAAGCACCCCTTAGTGCCACATGAAAGGCACCAAAGGGTGCTCCACTTTTTCTCCACTTTTTCTACATTTTTTCTCCACTTTTTCTACATTTTTTTCTCCATTTTTTCTCCACTTTTTCTCCACTTTTTCTCCACTTTTTCTCCACTTTTTCTCCACTTTTTCCTCCACTTTTTCTCCACTTTTTCTCCACTTTTTCTCCACTTTTTCTCCACTTTTTCTCCATTTTTTCCTCCACTTTTTCTCCACTTTTTCTCCATTTTTTTCTCCACTTTTTCTCCACTTTTTCTCCATTTTTTTCTCCACTTTTTCTCCATTTTTTTCTCCATTTTTTTCTCCACTTTTTTTCTCCACTTTTTCTCCACCTTTTCTCCATTTTTTCTCCACTTTTTCTCCACTTTTTCTCCACTTTTTCTCCACCTTTTCTCCATTTTTTCTCCACTTTTTCTCCACTTTTTCTCCACTTTTTCTCCACTTTTTCTCCACTTCTCCACTTTTTCTCCATTTTTTTCTCCACTTTTTCTCCACTTTTTCTCCACTTTTTCTCCATTTTTTTCTCCACTTTTTCTCCACTTTTTCTCCACTTTTTCTCCACTTTTTTCTCCACTTTTTCTCCACTTTTTTCTCCACTTTTTCTCTGTTCTTTTTCTATGGTCGGTCTACCCATTAACTCTGCCATGCATACTGTAGCTCTACACCTACTGCACATGTTACTTTATGATTGACATCTCTTTCGTGCCAGAGCTGTCTAAGTCTACTCTGACCCCATATTTGTCATTACTATATTGTCCTTGTACTGTATTATGACATTTGTATCATGTGTTTCATTTCTTGCTGTGTTGCAATTTTTTTGCTGCATCCCAATTGTACCTCTACATTGTTCGAGTTTATGTTATTGTTCTCTCACTCTTATGTGATACTGATTATTGTCATTTTTCATGATTACATGCAGATAAGTCCAATCTGACGAAGGCTCAGGCCGAAACGTCATTTGTAATTTTGTTTGGACAAAAACATATATGCTTATGAAAACATTTTTTTTCTTAATACGGACCAATAAAGAGTGATTTTGCATTACTATCCGTTGTGACTTACTGACTTAGTCTGGGAGATTTAGAGTGCCGAGGTTACTCACTAATTTTATCTATTATTACCTCTGAGCACCTATATACCAGTGAGCAGAGCTTCCTCTACAGTAGTTCTCCTGATTAGGCATGCCCTTACCTCATGAGCAGGGCATTGCAGCTTTGGTAGCAACCATTACGACATGGACTCTGCTGCTGTGGACCCGAGAAGAGTGAGTGCAGATTCATTGCACCCACACTCCTCACATGAAGGGTCCGCACTCCTAGAAAATGGGGGATACGTTCCCTGAGTGTCTCCCCCCCATATTCTAGACGGTCCAGAGTCGTCGTGGGACCCCTTTATTTTTTTTCTTACAATAAATTGGGGAAAGAGGAAATGTTTTGGGGACTGTTTTTTCAAATAAATTTCTTTTGTCGATTTTTTTTTTTTTTTGTTAGTACTGACAGTTTATGATGTTGAGTATCTAATAGACGCCATGACATCACAAACTGCTGGGCTTGATCTCAGGTTACTTTACAGCTAGTATCAACCCGATTTATTACCCCGTTTGCCACTGCACCAGGGCACGGGATGATCTGGGGTGAAGCGCCAGGATTGGCGCATCTAGTGGATGCGCCACGTCTGGGGTGCCTGCGGCCTGCTATTTTTAGGCTGTGAAGGCCCAATAACTATGGACCTTCCCACCCTGAGAATACCAGACCACAGCTGTCCGCTTTACCTTGGCTGGTGATCCAATTTGGGGGGGACCCTACTTTTATTGTGTAATTATTAATATTTATAAAATAATTATAAAAAAGAGCCTGAGGGGACCTCCACATTGGATCCCCAACCACGGTAAAGCTGTCAGCTGTGGTTTTCAGGCTATAGCCGTCTGCTTTACCCTAGCTGGCTATCAAAAATGGGGGGACCCAACGTCATTTTTTTTTTAACTATTTTTTAAATAGAAAAAATTAATGGGCTTCCCTGTATTTTGATTGCCAACCAAGGTAACGGCAGGCAGATGGGGGTGGCAACCCATAGCTGTCTGCTTTATCTGCGCTGAGAATCAAAAATACCGCGGAGCGCTACGTCATTTTTTTAAAGATTTATTTTTACAGCACTGTGATGTCCTGCAATCAAAATACAGGGAAGCCCATTTTATTTTTAGTTATTTAAATAAATAAGTAAAAAAAATATATATGGGCTCCCGCTGCATTTTTTGTATTGCTAGCTAAGGGTAATCCAAGCAGCTACTGGCTGCTAACCCCCACTGCTTGGTGTTACCTTCACTGGCAATGGGAAATCCAGGGAAGCATTTTTTATTTTTTTTGCCAAAAAACTACAAAAAAAGGACGTGAGCTTCGCCATATTTTTGTTTGCTAGCCAGGTATAGCAGGCAGGTGCTGGAAGAGTTGGATACAGCGCCAGAAGATGGCGCTTCTATGAAAATGCCATTTTCTGAGGCGGCTGCAGACTGCAATTCGCAGCAGTGGGGCCCAGAAAGCTCAGGCCAACCTGTGCTGCGGATTCCAATCCCCAGCTGCCTAGTTGTACCTGGCTGGACACAAAAATGGGGCGAAGCCTACGTCATTTGTTTTCTAATTATTTCATGAAATTCATGAAATAATAAAAAAAGGGCTTCCCTTTATTTTTGGTTCCCAGCCGGGTACAAATAGGCAACTGGGGGTTGGGGGCAGCCGTACCTGCCTGCTGTACCTGGCTAGCATACAAAAATATGGCGAAGCCCACATAATTTTTTCAGGGGGCAAAAAACTTCTGCATACAGTCCTGGATGGAGAATGCTGAGCCTTATAGTTCTGCAGCTGCTGTCTGTCTGTATGGAGAAGAGCAGACAGCAGCTGCAGAACTACAAGGCTCAGCATACTCCATCCAGGACTGTATGCAGAAGTTTTTTGCCCACCAAAAAAATGACGTGGGCTTCGCCATATTTTTGTATGCTAGCCAGGTACAGCAGGCAGCCACGGGCTGCCTCCAACCTCCAGTTGCCTATTTGTACCCGGCTGGAAACCAAAAATATAGGGAAGCCCGTTTTTTTTTAATTATTTCACTTATTTCATGAAATAATTAAAAAACAAATGACGTGGGCTTCGCCCCATTTTTGTGTCCAGCCGGGTACAACTAGGCAGCTGGGGATTGGAATCCGCAGCACAGGTTAGCCCGAGGTTTCTGGGCGCCTCTGCTGCAGATTTCAGTCCGCAGCCGTCCCAGAAAATGGCGCTCTCTTAGAAGCGCCATCATCTGGCGCTGTATCCAACTCTTCCAACAGCCCTGGAGCCGGGTGGCTTGTTGGGTAATCATGAGTTAATACTGGCTTTGTTTTACTAGCCAGTATTAAGCCAGAGATTCTTAATGTCAGGCACGTTTGACCCGGCCATTAAGAATCTCCAATAAAGGGTTAAAAAAAACACCACACAGAGAAAAAATACTTTAATAGAAATAAATACACAGACACATTAGAGACTCCATCTTTATTACCCCCTGTCAGCCCTCCACGATCCTGCTCGTCTGTCTTCTTTCTTTCTAGTGTAGTAGTAGTGACGATTGTAGTGAGGATGAGGTTCCCCAGCTCATCACTTGGGGCTGGGGAACCTCATCCTCACTACAATCCTCACTAGTGTAGTAGTAGTGACGATTGTAGTGAGGATGAGGTTCACCAGCTCATCACTTGGGGCTGGGGAACCTCATCCTCACTACAATCCTCACTAGTGTAGTAGTAGTGACGATTGTAGTGAGGATGAGGTTCACCAGCTCATCACTTGGGGCTGGGGAACCTCATCCTCACTACAATCCTCACTACAATCGGGAAGCAGCGTGCAGCCTTCACTCCGTGAGTGATCAGTGCTGGCTGTCAGCGGTAACAGCGGTAACGCTGACAGACGCGTTACCATAGCAACGGTGCTCTCGGAGCCGCGGTTAGCGGTGACGTCACCGCTAACTGCGTTGCTATGGCAACGGTGATCTCCGTTAATGACCGACTGTGTCAGCCGGTCCCTAACGGAACGGGGAGTCGACCGTGTGCTAGAGCATGTCGCCGGTACACGGCGATACACATATGTGCACCGTGTACCGGAGAGATGCACTCGCAGGTCCTACATGACGCGTCATAGTCATGTGACCAGTCTGTAGCCAATGAGATAATAGCCACGTGACTGGTCACATGGCTATTTTGACGTCACGATAGGTCCTGCATCTCTGCTGGCAGTGCCATCACTGGGAGGATTCAGCGATCATCGGATGGAATAGCGGCAGGAGACAGAGTGCAGAAGGGATCGCGAGGACCGGCAAGTGTTATGGCAATGTTTATTAACTGTTTGTGTACATTTATAATGCATTTTTATGTGTTTGTGATTGCCTCCCATTATAGCCTATAGGTTCGAGTTTGGTTCGTCGAACGTTCGACGAACCGAACTCAAACGGGACCCCCGTTCGGCGAACCGACCTCGAGCCGAACCGCGACCGGTTCGCTCATCTCTAGTATCCAACATTAATTCTATTTTTTGACAATAATGGAGGTTGAAATATGGTATCCCTTATAGCATTGCACTACTGATGGGGTTACTTGATATCTGCTGTTGGCTCATGTTTAACATCTTTGGCATTTAGTGATTTTATGTGTTTTTAACTCGTGTGTTTTGTATTAATAAAATGTAATAATTAATTGTGATTGTTGGTGGTGTGCTCCAGGGGTGGGATTCAAATTTTTAACAGGTTCTCTGTAAACCACGCCCATTTGAAAACCACACCCATTCAGTAACCACACCCATTTTGTTAGCCACACCCATTTTTACACACTTTCCTCAACCAAAAAATACAAGTAATGTAAAGTAAAATCTCTTTCCCCTTCTTCCCCTCTTCTACTGTCACTCTCCTGTCCAGCACCAGTTGTTCAAGTCACTGTCAGTCATACTGTATTAAACGATTTTTCTACAATTTTTAAAAATTATTACTAAAGAGCCCTGCTAAAATTGGAATGGACGACCTTCCCCATTCAGATCTCATTCCATGTGGCTCCTTTCCCCCTACAGATTCTATCCCATGTGGCTGCTTTCCCCCTACTGATCCCATCCCATTATGGCCTCTTTCCCCCTGCAGATCCCATCCCATTATGGCCTCTTTCCCCCTGCAGATCCCATCCCATTATGGCCTCTTTCCCCTGCAGATCCCATCCCATTATGGCCTCTTTCCCCCTACAGATCCCATCCCATTATGGCCTCTTTCCCCCTGCAGATCCCATCCCATTATGGCCTCTTTCCCCCTGCAGATCCTTTCCCATTATGGCCTCTTTCCCCCTGCATCTTCGGCTCACTGAGCGCTTACCTGCTCCAAGCACCGGCGGCCTCTCCTCTGTCTTCCGTCCTCCTCCACGGCTCGTCTCTGCCCACTGATGCTGACAGACGGCAGGAGGAGGAGCTACCTCCTCACACTGTTGTGATCTCTGCAGCTTCAGCGCATCGCTGCATGCTGGGTCAGGGAGCAGGCAGGCTTCACTGAACCCGGAAGTGCGGCGCAGAGGTACAGGATTCATTTGTGCTAGTTTCTTAAAGAGACACTAACACAAATGAATACAGGGAGGAACCGGGTCTCCAGAGCTGTTTCTTGCCGGTTCGGGGAACCAGCTGCTATTTTAACAACCGGTTCTCCCGAACCCGGACAGAACCGGCTGAATCCCACCCCTGGTGTGCTCCTTCTATTCTTTGTCTTTTCTGTTTGTAAGCTGTTATTTTACAAGCATGGAGCACCCCCACTACTATAGATTATAACATAAGTGGTGCACCTCATTTAATTCATTCCCTATGTAGCCTGTATTCACATTTCACCCACACAGCCAAGAGTGACAAAGTTCACCCACAGACCACTATATTGTAAAAAAGACCCTAAAACAGAGTGCTTACCCAGTTGAGCCTCACAGCTCTAAGGCTCCTTTCACATTGCGTTTAAGTGGCTCCATCGGTGCATACATCCAAAATCCCACCCCTCCCCCCACAAAACATGTTTCGGACGTATGCGCTGACAGGGCCATTGAGTATAATGGAGCAGACAGAGCATCCGCCTGCAGTAAGTGTATAGACCCAAAAATTGTGCAAGACAGAACACACGCTTGCTCTGTCTGCTCCATTATACTCAATGGCTCTGCCGGCGCATACGTCTGAAACACGTTTTGTGGGGGAGGGGCGGGAATTCGGACATATGCCCCGATGGAGCCACTGAAACACAATGTGAAAGGAGCCCTATTGCCTGAGATACACCACACAGCACCTACTGAAAACACAGATGGGCCATGGAAATCTATCCAGCAGAGTGCCCGAAAACCAGAATGAACAGGTGCCTGACTTGTTGAGGTTTCCACTGGTTTGCTCATTTTCAAGGAGGTGACATTGACAAAAGATGCCCATGCTTCTCAGGAGCCAACTCTGTGCTTTAAACAAGGCACCGATTCTTAGACTACTGCACAGTTCCCACACAGGAGCCAATTATATTCTCAATTAGTGGACAGTCTAGTTGCTGCATTTAAAAAGCTCATAGATAGATTTGAAATCGAGCCATAGGTATGCCAGCTAGACTGGCTACTGCTAGTCCCAGCTATTTAGACTTGAAGCTGATCAGTGTCTGTCCCGGGAATCAGAAGTATTTATTTTGAAAAAAAAAATATTGTTCAAAGCCGAATACGACAGCTTTCAATAATGGAATAAGACTCTGTTTCCATTATTGGGTTTGATGGTACTGTGGCTGTGATGAAGAGGGGACTTGGCCATGCTTCAGTGATAGCAGTAACAATGGCACCTTGACAAAGTAGCAGCATCCAGCAGGTTGACCATCCAGTAATCAGCACTGGTAACGGTCAGGGGAACTTGGCGGTCACTTGGCATTTACTGCAGCAAGGATTTGCTAACGGTAGTCAAGATGACCAGAGGCAACATAAAGCTGTCACCAGTTGGAGTTGTATTGCGGTTTAAAATTGACATATTTCGCCCCCCCCCCCCTCCAGAAAACCTATTTTAACCCCTTTACGACCGAGGACGTACCAGTACATCCTAAATCATGAAGGGATGATCACAGCTGGCTGCCGTGGCACCTGCGCCTGTTAACACCTTAAATCTCGCTGTCAAAATGTGACAGCGTGATTTAAAGCGCTGTAGAAGGTAACGCGCACTTACCTGCTGCCATCGGAAGCCCCGTGACATAATCACGGGGAGCCGATGGTTGCCATGGTAGCAAAGGGTCATGTGTTGACTCCTGTCGCTATCATGACTCACTTCCTGTTTCAGCCAGCAGAGAGCTGGCTGTTACAGAAAATGAGCATTTCTCATGATCTGAACTGTGCAGCTCTGATCAAGAGAAATGAAATAGTGATCAGACTGCTGATCCTTATAGTCCCCTAAGGGGACTAGTAAAATTTAAAAAAGTTTTAACAAATTAAAAACAAATATAAAAACCCTAAAAGTTCAAATCACCCCCCATTCACCCCATTGAAAATTAAAGGGTTAATAAAATATAATATATATACACACATTTGGTATTGCTGCATTCAGATATGCCCAATCTATCAAAATCTAAAATAAATTAATCTAATTGGTAAGCGATGTAGCTGCAAAAAAATTACAAACTCCAAAATTACTTTTTTTTGGTCATCGCAACTTTTGTGCAAAATGCAATCTAAAGCCCGCTTTACACACTACAATATATCTTACGATGTGTCGGTGGGGTCACGTCGTAAGTGACACACATCCGGCATCGTAAGGTACATTGTAGTGTGTAACAGCTGCGTGCGATTACGAATGAACGGTAAAACGTTCATCGCATACACATCGTTCATTCCTCATAAATTGAACGTCAGGTTGTTCATCGTACCCGGGGTAGCACACATTGTAGTGTGTGACACCCCGGGAACGATGAACAGATCTTACCTGCATCCTGCGGCTCCCGGCCAGCAATGGGGAAGGAAGGAGGTGGGTGGGTTGTCTACGTCACGCTCATCTCCGCCCCTCCGCTTTTATTGGCCGGCTGCCGCGTGACGTCAATGTGACGCCGAACATCCCTCCCACTCCAGAAAGTGGATGTTCTCCGCCCACATCGAGGTCGTATGGACGGGTAAGTACGTGTGATGGGGGTTAATCGTTTGTGCGGCACATTCAACAAATTTTAACGTGCCGCACATACAGTGGGGGCGGTTACGATCGCATACGATATCGTATGCGAAATCGTAACATGTAAAGCAGGCTTAAACGTAGCATCTGTGCAAAAGTGGTACAATTAAAAATATCAGCTTGAGATGCAAAAAATAAGCCATCACTGAGCCCCAGATCACAGAAAATGGCACAAAATGTACACCACTTTTTTTGGACAAACTTCTGAATTTTTAGGCATCACACTAACATATCAGTTTTATCATATAGGGAACACAGTGAGTAAAATATCCAAAAAAAAAAAATCATACAATTACACTTTGCATTTTTTCCGAACTTGGAATTTTTTTGCGGTTTTCCAATACACTATATGGTAAAACTTATTGTTTCATTTAAAATTATAACTTGAAAAATAAAAAAGATATAGGTCTTGGAAGAAGGGGAGCAAAAAAAAATGGAAAAAAGGAAAGGAAAAGCGCCGGGGGTGAAGGGGTTAAAAAGGCCCCTAAACAGCCTCTTTATTCAGTTGATCCTTACAGCAAAGATTATTCAAGTTCCAACACTCTTGTCACAGATGTTTTCAGAGCTCTGCAACACTGTGCCTGCTGCAGGGCAGTTACAGGTTTGTGACAGAAGCCCGCAATGCCTGGTGCAGAGTGACTACTCTTTTTTTTTTTTTTTTAAAAAAACAAAAGCCACAGACCCAACTGCAGACTGGTGACAAATAGAGTTTTGTTAAAAACTAAGGCCACAGACTGTGGTGAGAAATACTGACAGAATTTGTTTCCAAAAAATTAAGACCACAGACCCTGGTGAAAAGTGGCAAGAGGTAGGTTTTTTTATATATATATAAAAAAAAAAAAAAAAAGCCACAGATCCGGCTGTGCATACTGGCAATAAGTAGAATTTTGATGGAGGAGAAGGAGGAGGCAGCAAATAATTTATTTATTTTGTTTTCAATGTGATATTATATTTAGGGGTTACTGTATTTTTGGAGTCTCCAAAACACTGGGCATGGCAAATAGAGTATACCAATCACTGTTTGCGGGTGGTCTAGTTGTCTGCTCAGACAAAGGTATGGAAAGTCAGTCCTTGTTAGTTGAGGACAGGCAGATGCACCTGTCTGTGATGACCCCCCCCCTCGCCATGCTGAACACATGCTCAGACAGTACACTTGCAGCAGGGGAGGCTAGCACCTCCAAGGCGCATTGTGCAAGCTCAGGCCATATCTTCAATTTTGCTACCCAGAAATGAAGTGCAGAACCATGAGCTAGCGCTGAAATACGCATAGACACGTACTCTTCCACAATGTTTGCCAAACGTTGACTCCTGGAACTATGATCCTTAGCAGATGTTTTGGGTAATATGGAGGGCTCCACAGGAATTTTTGCCACATTGCAGCCACTGTTCTTGGTCCACCAAGCCCCTGATATCTGGTGGAAATGCCATGACTACACTGTTACACAGCTTAGAATTATATTCACTCATTTTTCTATCGCACTCTAGTAGCTAAAGTAGCGATGCTACGTTGTCTATGTAGCATGGATCCAGCAGGATCGCCACCCAAGAAACCTTGCCACTCTAGAGTCATTGCGCAGGCTCAACAACATGTATTGGCTCATGTGTGCCAGGCTCCTCAGGGTCAACAACGAGCTTTTCTCAGTTGCTGGTGGGTGGACTGGCTCCTCTGTATCCCACAGCCATGATGCAATGATGCCCCTGACCTAATTTTCCGACCACCCTGCTGTGCAGATGGTTCTTCCTTCTCCTCCAAAACTGTCCTGTGGCACTCCTCTTCCTCCGAAGCCACCACCTAGTCCATCATGGCCTCCAGCAATTTTCAAAGGAGGCATAAAATTGGTATGGTGACACTGATTATGGCGTCATCCGTACCAGCCATGTTAGTAGAGTATTTAAAGCAGCACAACACGGCACACAGGTCCTGCATGGAGGCCAACTCATTAGTAGTGAAGTTGTGTTGGTCCACAAAGCTATTCTGCCATGCTTGCTGCAGCTGAAACTCCACTATTGCCTGCTACTTCTCGCACAGTCTCTCCACCATATGCAAGGTGAAGTTCCATCTTGTTGGTATGAAGACCTGCAATGAGATTTGGGCTGCTATCACACACCACCAGGCTGGGCTGTAGGTCCGCTGTCACCAGCCACTCATCTGTTTTTTTGTTTTATGCCCATCCACAGCTCCTTCGCAGTGTGAGATTTGTCCCCCAGGCAGATGAATTTAAAAACGGCCTGCTGTCATTTACCCCTGGCTGTGCCAAAATTAGTGGTGCAGGTCTTGGGCTGTGTGCACACGTTGCGTCCAGTACCTTGCAGAAATGAACGCATCCTCATCCTCTGGCAGAATTTGTCATTGCCAAATTTGGTTTTGACCACAAAGACGCTACAAATACGCATGCCTTTTTCCTGTGTTTTTACCGCGTTTTACATGCTTTTTCATTGCTTAAAGTCAGATTCGTTTTCAATACAAATACACTACTAAATAAAGTTTAAACATTCAAACACTATGGAAAAAAAAGGAAAAAAATGATAACAAATATGTATTAAATCATAAACAAAATAGGTAATTTTAGTAAAAAAGATTAATGTGATCTAATATTTATGTATAAAATAACATTACAATAATGTTTTTCTATTATTTTCTAGTCTGACTATATGTGTGTGAAAAGGGACACATCTTGACCTCAAAAACGCATACGTTTATGTTGTCAAAAAAGCATGTAAAACGCTACTATTTTGATGTAGGATGCGTTTTGAAAGTTCTCATTGTCTTTCATGTTAGCAAAACGCAGCCAAAATGGCAAAAACAATTGACCTGTTGCTTCTTCAAATTGAGAGATTTTGACAAATTTTCTGCAACTAAAACGCTGCGTTTTTAAAAGCATTGTGCGCACAAGAAAGCCCTATTTCCCATAGACTTTGCTTGGAAATCAAAACGCTTGCATTTTTGCATTAAATGTTGCAGTTGAAAACACTGCGGAAACGCGTGAAAAACGCAAAGTGCGCACACAGCCTTACGCTGGTCACATGAGAAGAATGTGGAGGAGGTGGAGGAAGCAACACTGACTGACAAACGTACAGCGATCCAAGGTGGTGGTAGGACATGAATGCCTGGCGCTTCATGCCCAGACACCACTTTGTTTACCCACTTTGAGCATTTAGACAGATTTACTGTCCCTGCTTGTGCTCACTGGTCCAAGTGTGACGCCCCTGGACTATCAGGTCGTCACAGGGTATTGCGCAATCTGCCCTCCCTTGCAATATCCACCTCCTTCTTGGTTATGGGTCCCCAGCTACATGGTGTTGCCTACATCAGCTAATTAAATCCTAGGTACACTCTGCACCACACCCACCAAGCACACCAGTGGACAGCCTGAGTGGAATAGGGTCGCCCACTTGGGGGATCGGTTAGGGGAGGTTAGGAGTGTCAGGAGAGAGAGAAGTGTGTTGGAAGTGAAGGAGAGAGGCGGTCAAGAGCCAGGCTCCTAGGAAGCTATCTAGGTGGCAGAGTGGTCTGGGCCTAGAGGAGCTGGACCCCCTGTCGCAGGGGATCATGGCAAGGGGCACGGAACTGTCGAGGAAGACAGCCGGCGGCCTTGCACCATCACTGGGCTGGGACCAGGGCACGACGGGGTACGTGGACCCTAAGTCAGGGAGTAGCTTCAGGCAACCTGACAATTTAACCGACGAGAACGGAGCCTTCAAGATCCGCTCTCCACCCGCTCCAAAATCGGGGTACTAGTGCAACGAGGGGGATAGGACTTTCCACTAAAACGGTCCAGAAAATCCCAAGCGTGAACCCTGAGAGCAAGCTCCCACACTTAGCCATAGACTCAGAAAGTTCCATACTACCAGGACCAACAGAGAAGTAAGCTTAGTGCCAGGAGGCAGGTCACAGATCACCAGGCAGCACCATTGGGGACGGGACCTGAACTAGCTCCCCTCAGCGGCAGCGGTATCCAGAACGTTGGTTTATCCAGTTGTCAGTGTCAGCTTACTGGACTGAGTGAGTACGCAAGTGACCCCCTTCGCACCCAGCGGCACTTCCCCCTCACCATCACCGAGTCCCGGGGCATCCCCCCTACCCGTGGAGGGTTCTAACACCTGGCTGCCCCATTCCATAACCCCCGGGTACTCCCAACTGCAGTTGTGGTACTCTAAAATTACCACATACCAAAGGGTGGCATCACGAACTGTAACACAATCCCCTGTAAATACCCCCTTCATTTGAGTGGCTGCATGACCCCCGAGTCCGGAGACCCCTCGAGCCACCGCGCATCCGGATCAGAGCAGCTCGGCTGCTGGTACGCCGGCGGCACACAAGTATCCATAGTTACATGGACCTTTCCACTTATGGCGTTGCAGAGTGAACAACACATTTCTTCCACCATATGTATATGCAGGGCAGGGATGGCACGCCTGGAAAAATAATGGCAGCTGAGAACAACATACTGTAGTACAGCCACAGACATTTGTTGGAAACTGTCCATCTCCACCAGCCTAAATGCAGCATTTCTAGTCAAATGTGTCGCCCCTGAGGCTTCAGTCACCACAGTGTACTGCACCTCACTTAAGGTGTGGTACTCATCCTGGGTCTAGAGGAGGTTGGTACTGGTTCTACAACACACAAACTCATACACACAGTCAGGTTGCCCTCCACATTGGGGACTGGGCTTGGTTCAGGTCTTAAGGTAATCACCAAACATGGGGGGCTGCCACCCACTAGCGACAGGGAACCAGGGGAGGAGCAGCCACCAGGGGGAGTTGTGAGCTGACACAGCAGTAAAGGAGTTCTCCAGCAGGAAGGGAGAGGAGCGGACGGGTTTCTCGGTAGCTCCTGTGGGACAGAGGAGTCAATACGGTTGCCAAGGGGAGAGCTTCATTGCTTTCTCTGGACCGGCGCAGTACAGGGTGCAGAGCCCTAGGGTGGAACATACTCTACGTTGAACGACCAGAATCTTCCGGACAGGGGGATTCTACATCTCCCTGGCTACCACTTATCCCAGAGCACAGTGGCACATAGGGTCCAGAGTCGTGATTACAGTCAGGCCCCATAGCGGACCGGCGTCACCTGCACCCGGGACAGGAGTAGAGATGAGTGATGTTCAAATCGAACCGTTCGCCAATTTCAAATTTGAGTTGTTTTGGGCGATGTTCGAGTTGTTCGACGAACTTGAACGATTTGCTTAATGTTCGAGTTATTGTTCAATAACGGTTCGATCACCAAAAGCTTAGCTAGTTACTAGCTGGCTTTTCACTGTAATACTGTCAGTCACTGTTAATAATGATATTATCAAAATTCATCGTATAGTGTGCGGGGGGACAGGGTTTAGATTAGTGCTGCTGAGTGCTGAAAGAATGGCGATCTCCATTTTTTTTCCTAACTGCGCGTACAGTGGGACGGGCCAGGCTGTTAGCCAATCACAGACACACACACAGCAAAATGGATTTTTGACAGACAAGCAAGGGCATGTTTCATTGGCTGTGCATGTCACATACTCTTGCCCTATAGAACCCGGCCATTTTCCTCATCGCCGCCATTATCTCAGTGATGCGGGTGTGTGTCAGTCCCCGCTCCCGCTGCTGCTGCTATGGGCGCTATAAAGTGCAATCGAGACATCGGTTTTGCGGACTAGTTGTAATTTCAGCCCTTTTCAGGGCTAGATTAGAGCAGTTCATAGCAATTGTTGCTAGGCAGGTCTGTGCCAGCGCTGTGCAAGGGTTTTTCACAGCATCTGTCTAAATCAGCTCAGGCAATTCATTCGGGCATAGTATCAGTGTCTGTGATAGTCAGTGAAGTACCACTGCTGTCAAGAAAGCTACACCACCTCTCCATTTCTGCTAGACATTTTTTAACTGCAGGTAGTCCAGGCAATTCTTTGGGGCATAGTATCAGTGTCTGTGATAATCAGTGACGTCCGCTGCTGTCAAGAAAGCTACACTATCTCTCCATTTCTGCTAGACAATTTTTAACTGCAGGTAGTCCAGGCAATTCTTTGGGGCATAGTATCAGTTTCTGTGATAGTCAGTGACCTACCACTGCTGTCAAGAAAGCTACACCACCTCTCCATTTCTGCTAGACAAAGTTTAACTGCAGTTAGTCCAGGCAATTCTTTAGGGCATAGTATCAGTGTATGTGATAGTCAGTGACGTACCACTGCTGTCAAGAAAGCTACACCACCTCTCCATTTCTGCTAGACAATTTTTAACTGCAGGTAGTCCAGGCAATTTGTGAGGAAGGTGCGGGCTTAGATATAATGTTGCCTTCATCCATAGGTGGTGCTCTCGATGTCTGAGAGAGCTCAACACCAGCAGCTGTTTTCACTTCTAAAACAACTGACGACCTGCCAATCACACTGCCTGTTTCGGGTAAAGAGTAGAGATGAGCGATGTTCGAGGTTCGAGGTTCGCCAATTTCATGTTCGAGTGATTTTGGGGGGTGCTCGAGTCGTTCGACGAACTCGAACGATTTGCTAAATGTTCGGTAGTTCGAGTTACGTTCGAGAACCAAAAAGCGTACCTAGTTACTAGATGGCTTTTCACTGTGATAGTGTGGGTCACTGTGAATCATTATATTATCAAAATTCAGTGTATAGTGTGCGGGGGGACGGGGTTTAGATAAGTGCTGCTGCTGAGTGCTGAAAAAATGGCGATCGCCATTTTTTTTTTTCCTAACCACGCATACAGTGGGGCGGGCCAGGCTGTCAGCAAATCACAGACATACACACAGCAAAGTGGATTTTTACCAGACAAGCAAGGGCATGTGTCATAGGCTGTGCATGTCACATGTCCTTGCCTTATAAGACACGGCCATTTTCCCCATCGCCGCCATTATCTCTCTGCTTCAGGTGGGTGACAGTCACCGCTCCCGCTCCCGCTGCTGCTGTGTGCGCTATAGACATCGAATGCAATTTACACAACGCTTTAGGGATTAGGGACTACTTGTAATTTCAGCCCTTTTCAAGGCTGCATTATAGCCATTGTTGCTAGGCAGGTCCGTGCCAATGCTGTGCAGGGGTTTCTATAACAGCGTCTGGCTACATCAGCTCAGGCAATTCTTTGGAGCATTTTTTCATTGGCAGGGATAGAAAGTGAGGCTTCCTTTGCTGTCCAGCTACCTACATCACCTGTGCATTCTACACACCTGCCCATTTTTGCTACACAAGTTTCATTGCAAACAGTGCTGAAACTTTCAGTGGCATACTAAAATTGTCTGGGATACTAGCTTAGTGTTCCCTTGCTGTCCAGCTAAATACATCACCTGTGCATTCTACACACCTGCCCATTTTTGCTACACAAGTTTCATTGCAAACAGTGCTGACACTTTTAGTGGCATACTAAAATTGTCTGGGATACTAACTTAGTGTTCCTTTGCTGTCCAGCTACCTACAGCACCTGTGTATTCTACACACCTGCCCATTTTTGCTACGCAATTTTCATTGCAAACAGTGCTGACACTTTCAGTGGCATACTAAAATTGTCTGGGATACTAACTTAGTGTTCCTTTGCTGTCCAGCTACCTACAGCACCTGTGCATTCTACTCACCTGCCCATTTTTTCTACGCAATTTTCATTGCAAACAGTGCTGACACTTTTAGTGGCATACTAAAATTGTCTGGGATACTAACTTAGTGTTCCTTTGCTGTCCAGCTACCTACAGCACCTGTGTATTCTACACACCTGCCCATTTTTGCTACGCAATTTTCATTGCAAACAGTGCTGACACTTTCAGTGGCATACTAAAATTGTCTGGGATACTAACTTAGTGTTCCTTTGCTGTCCAGCTACCTACAGCACCTGTGTATTCTACACACCTGCCCATTTTTGCTACGCAATTTTCATTGCAAACAGTGCTGACACTTTCAGTGGCATACTAAAATTGTCTGGGATACTAACTTAGTGTTCCTTTGCTGTCCAACTACCTACAGCACCTGTGCATTTTACTCACCTGCCCATTTTTGCTACGCAATTTTCATTGCAAACAGTACTGCCACTTTTAGTGACATACTAAAATTGTCTGGGATAGTCAGTGTTGGTTCTTCAGCTGGCAATAAAGCTAGACCACCTCTGCATTGTACACCACCTCTCCATTTTTGCTACGACATTTTAAGTGTCCAATCTGGTCACAAACAAAATGAGTGGCAAAAGGACAGATGCTGGTGGAAAGGGGAACAGGCATGCTGGAAAGGGAAAAAAAGTTTGTGTCCGTGGTGTAGGTGGTAAAGCTACGGAACCGAGCAACGCTAACAAAGGTAGATGATGCACAAAAAAAGAACATGCTTGAATGGATCTCAAGTGCTCCAACAAGTGGCCTCTGCTCTACCTCAACTTCAACATCCAAAAAACAACAGTCCTCTGAGTTGTCACCCCAATCGCACTTGCTTTCTACCAGCTCTCAAGTCTCCACCCGCCCTGCAGAGTATGGTGTAACAGAGATGGGTGAGTCTGCAGAGCTGTTCAGTCACACTTTAGCCTGGGAATCAGAGGTCTGCTCCCAAGCTACAGTGAGTACAGACCAGGAAATGATCTGCAGTAATGCCCAGAAGCTTTGTGAGTCAGATTCAGGCCCTGATGACCAAGTTTCTGAGCATAAAGTAGACCCTCATTCCCAAACTGTAACTCCTCTTGGTGGAGACAATGAGGAACATACTGATGACGATGAGACTCAGATACTTGATTGGAATGACAACTTAACTATTCAGTCAGGGCAGGAAGCGGTTAGAACTGAGGACGAGGGGAGTGCAAACACACCGGTTGATGATGATGTTGTAGATCCCACTTACTGTCAACCCACAGTCAGGCACTCGAGGAGGTCAGCAGAGGCGGTGGAGGAGGATGCGACTGACAACGAGGTTACCTTGCGCCTTCCTGGACAGAGTCGGAGTACTGGAAGCACGTCAACAACTGCATCCTCAGCCACAACTCTGCCTCTGAGCTCAAGTCGGGGTGGCTCTGCAGGTCGCATGGGCTCTAATAGTTGCCTTGCCTGGTACTTTTTTGATATCGCAAAGGATCACCCAACTCATGTTATCTGTAAAATTTGTCGCCAATCTGTAAGTAGAGGCCAAAAACTCACTAGTTTGACTGATCAATCAACAGAAATTGCCGCAGCTACCCACCCCTGGGCATCAGCCGTGTTGCTTATGTAGACGGCAGACGGTAATCCTCCACATACACTGGGCAGGTGGTGCTTATCCCCCAAGCAAAAAAAAGTTCCTGGATAGAGTCCAACAATAGAGATAGGGCAGCACTCACCAGCGTCCAGTAAAAAAGACTTTATTTATTCATGGTACTGTCACGCTCTCCGGCTCCCCAGCCACGCTCTCCGGCTCCCCTGCCACGCTCCCCTGCTCCCCTGCCTCGCTTCCCGGCTCCTCTGCCAGGCGTCCCTTGCTCCACAGCCTCCATGCCCCATCACCTGCGGTCCCCAGGCAGCCTGGTCCCCGCTCCCGGCGCCCGTCGGCAACCCTGCTCCAGCCCGGCTCTCCTGCCTCCTGTTCACCGCTCCCTGCTCTGGCTTCTGGCACCCGGGCCTCGCGCATGCGCATTAGGGCGCGCGGTCATTGACCCTCTCTTAAAGGGCCAGTGTCCTCCAACAGGATATTGAAGAATCAGGTACAGGGTATATAGGGAGATCCTTTCCAAGTGGGCGGGGCCTGTTCTTCGTGTTTTGCTAAGCTAGGAGTCAGGTCTCCTTGTGTCTTGTGGTATACTTACCTATCTCTCTCCTAGAGCCGCTCCTGCCTCGCCAACCGGTTCTGACGATACCCGAACCCCGAACGGTGACGGTCTGCCATCCCGTCAAGTTCATACCATCTCCGATCCCTGTGGTGACCCGTCTTCTCGCTCCGTCGGTTCCGGACTCTGCCTGACGTCATCTCGGCCTCCGAACCTGAGCTCCGTCACCCGGACTCTACCTTCAGTTACTCCGTGGTCCCAGGGACTTCTACACTCCTCTGAACGGACTGTCCTGCTACCTGTAGTGCTCCGGCTACCAGGCACCTTGCCCTCGGTGAGGTGTTCAGCCCAGTGGATCCACCTCCTGGGTCTGCCCGTCCACCTGGCCCTAACAGGTGCAGGTAAAAAAGCAGGAGCAGAGTTGACAGCAGGGCCCCCTCATGGACGACAGCCGTTTCGCGTGTACTCACGCTTCCTCGGGTCGATATGGGACAGGCATAGACCGCCGCCTTATGAGGGGGTTGCGTCCAGTCTACATCACTGCCCAATTAAAAACAGCTGAGAAGTGTAACACATCAAGCAAGTACAACTTGCAAATAACATCAAGTGGACAATCCAAAAGAACCGTCCACATATACGTACATATCAGAAAGGACACATGTTAGTCATACAAAACAAACATTTTTTACAGAAAAACTGAAATATCATTTTTGTCATTTAAACCCAAATTACCTTGGGCTCTGTACTTGATAATAAGTCTCGCCTCGGCTTGCAACAGCATCTTATGCAGGTCGCCCCCTTGTGGAGGTAAACTGATCCTCTCTAGGCCTGCAAACCGCAGGACATTAGGATCTCCATTGTGTGAACTGCGCACATGCTTAATAAGCCGAGGGGAGCCTTTACCAGATTTCACAGAATTATAATGTTCTTTAAACCTGACATACATCGGCCTGATGGTTTTTCCGATGTAAAATCGTCCGCAGCCACAAGAGACCACGTACACGACAAAATTTGTTTTGCATGAATTAAAACGAGTGACTTTATGCACAGAGGATCCAACAGTGATCGATTTACCTGTTATGTGTGAACTACAGAACCTGCAGTTCCCACACCTATAATTACCAACGGGGCTATCCCTTTTTCAGTTTGTGAGACTGCGCCGCATCAATAACAACAATGCGGTTTTTTTGCAGCAATCGGAGGACTTAAAGGGAAGATTGAGGGCAAGAGGATACCCAGAACATGTTATATGTTCTGCTTTTGATAAATGCGTATTAAAATACACTGAACGTAATGTTTCTGGCACCGCGGACCGGCCCCCAAGAAGAGTGCAGCCACGTAGATTTATTTTTAATTTTAAATTTGGTCCACTCGAGTCTGTGATAAAAAATGCCTTACACAGAAACTGGAACATCTTGGAGCAGGACACTGATCTGAGCGGAATGACTGCTAAAAAAAACCTGGTAACTTACAGAAGGGGCAGTAATCTGAAAGATGTACTGGTCAGAAATAGGCTATCGCAGCCATCTTCTTGGTTAGAAAGGGATAGCCCCGTTGGCAATTATAGGTGTGGGAACTGCAGGTTCAGCAGTTCACACATAACAGGTAAATCGATCACTGTTGGATCCTCTGTGCATAACGTCACTCGTTTTATTTCAAGCAAAACAAATTTTATCGTGTACGTGGTCTATTGTGGCTGCGGACAATTTTACATCGGAAAAACCATCAGGCCGATGTATGTCAGGTTTAAAGAACATTATAATTCTGTGAAATCTGGTAAAGACTCCCCTCGGCTTATTGAGCATGTGCGCAGTTCACACAATAGAGATCCTAATGTCCTGCGGTTTGCAGGCCTAGAGAGGATCAGTTTACCTCCACAAGGGGGCGACCTGCATAAGATGCTGTTGCAAGCCGAGGCGAGGCTTATTATCAAGTACAGAGCCCAAGGTAATTTGGGTTTAAATGACAAAAATGATCTTTCAGTTTTTCTGTAAAAAATGTTTGTTTTGTATGACTAACATGTGTCCTTTCTGATATGTACGTATATGTGGACGGTTCTTTTGGATTGTCCACTTGATGTTATTTGCAAGTTGTACTTGCTTGATGTGTTACACTTCTCAGCTGTTTTTAATTGGGCAGTGATGTAGACTGGACGCAACCCCCTCATAAGGCGGCGGTCTATGCCTGTCCCATATGGACCCGAGGAAGCGTGAGTACACACGAAACGGCTGTCGTCCATGAGGGGGCCCTGCTGTCAACTCTGCTCCTGCTTTTTTACCTGCACCATGAATAAATAAAGTCTTTTTACTGGACGCTGGTGAGTGCTGCCCTATCTCTATTGTTGGACTCACTAGTTTGACTACTTCGTCCATGAACCGTCACATGAATAACAAGCATAAGTCCCAGTAGGAAGCTCACTGTGCTACAATGCGGCCTAGCGGAACGGGCCAACCACCATCTGCCCCTTCAAGTGCATCTGCAAGCTCTTCATCCTCTATGACTGTGGGGACAGCTGTCACACATGCTTTTCGACGCAGACCTTCCACCTCTTTAACCGCAACAGGCAGTTTGATTGGCTGGTCGTCAGTTGTTTTGGAAGGGGAAACAGGTGCTGGTGTAAAGGTCCAGTCACACTAAGCAACTTACCAGCGATCCCAACAACGATAGGGATCGCTGGGAAGTTGCTAGGAGGTTGCTGGTGAGATGTCACACTGCGACGCTCCAGCGATCCCACCAGCAACCTGACCTGGCAGGGATCGCTGGAGCGTCGCTACACGAGTTGCTGGTGAGCTCACCAGCAACCAGTGACCAGCCCCCAGCGCCGCGTGGAAGATGCTGCGCTTGGTAACTAAGGTAAATATCGGGTAACCAACCTGATATTTACCTTGGTTACCAGCGCACGGAGCTACACGTGCAGAGAGCAAGGAGCAGCGCACACTGAGCACTGGCTCCCTGCTCTCCTAGCTACAGCACACATCGGGTTAATTACCCGATGTGTACTGCAGCTACATGTGCACAGAGCAGGGAGCAGCGCACAATGCTTAGCGCTGGCTCCCTGCTCTCCTAGCTACAGCACACATCGGGTTAATTAACCCGATGTGTCCTGCAGCTACATGTGCACAGAGCAGGAGCCGGCACTGACAGTGAGAGCGGCGGAGGCTGGTAACAAAGGTAAATATCGGGTAACCAAGGACAGGGCGGGGCCTTAAAGCTCTCTCAGACATCGAGAGCACCAACTTTGAATGAAGGCAACATCATGTCTCCGTTTGCACTTTCCTCACAGACCAGCAGTACACCCTACTCAACCCCGTCTCCGCACAGCAGCCAGATCTCGGTCCCTCAGATGTGGACAATTAAAAGACCATTTCCATCTAGCCATGACAAAGCTAAGAGGTTGACTTTCACCTTCTGCAAGCTGTTGGCTACAGAAATGCTGCCTTTCCGCCTGGTGGACACAGAGGATTTTCGAGACCTTATGTCCGTCACTGTGCCCCAGTACCAGATGCCCAGTCGCCACTACTTCTCCAAGAAAGGCGTGCCGGGGCTACACCAGCATGTCGCACACAACATCACCGCTTCCTTCAGAAACTCTGTGTGTGACAGGGTGCATTTCACCACCGATACTTGGACCAGTAAGCATGGACAGGGGCGTTACATGTCGCTGACTGGGCACTGGGTAACTATGGTGAGAGATGGAGAAGGATCTGCTGTACAAGTCTTGTCGTCCCCACGAGTTGTGTGTCAATCCTCTGTATGTAGAAGTTCCTCCACTGCTTCAGCCTCCTCAACCTCATCTGGGTCCTCCACCTTTGCCCAAAGCCTGTCTGGTCAGGCCACCCGCGTTGTAACTGCGCACAAGGAATCCCGCACACCTCCTTACTATGCTGGCAGCAGAGCTCAACGGGCGGTCTTTACGTTGAAATGTCTGAGATATAAGAGTCACACAGCTGAGGAGTTGTGGTCAGCTCTGGAGACCGAGTTTAGTAAATGGTTGTCTCCACTCAACCTGCAGCCAGGGAAGGCTGTGTGCGACAATGCTGCAAACCTGGGTGCAGCCCTTCGCTGGGGCAAGGTGACACACGTGCCTTGTATGGCTCACGTGTTGAACCTGGTTGTCCAGCAATTTTTAACCCACTGTCCCGGCCTAGATGGGCTTCTGCACAGGGCACGGTCACTCTATGCTCATTTCCGCCGTTCAACCAGCGCAGCTGACCGACTTGCATCGCTCCAGAAGTCTTTCGGCATGCTAGTTCACCGCCTGAAATGCGATGTGGCGACACGCTGGAATTCGACTCTCCACATGTTGCAGCGACTGTGGCAGCACCGCCGAGCCCTGGTGCAATTCCTTTTTGACGTATTGCCTGGGCCAACGAGATGCAGAGGTGGGACAGATTATGCTGCTGGAGTGGTCTCAGATCAAGGACCTATGCACCCTTCTGCACAGTTTCGACAAGGCACTGAATATGTTTAGCGCTGACAATGCCATTATCAGCATGACAATTCCAGTCATTTACATGCTGGAGCACACTCTAAACACTATTCGGAGTCAGGGGCTGGGACAAGAGGAAGGGGAGGAAGTACAGGAGGATTCATATGCAGAAGGGATACCAAGCTCTACAAGGTACCGACATTCAGCATCACCAAGGCGGCAGGCATGGGACGGTGGGGGAGAGGGATTAACAAGGGTGCATGGTAGCAGCCAAACTGTTGAGGAAGGTGCAGGAGACCAGGAAGAAATGGAGGACGAACTGTTGATGGGCATGGGAGACTCAGCAGAAGAGGGAGACCTTGGTCAAATTTTGGTTGAACGAGGTTGGGGGGCGATGTCAGAGGAAGGAAGCACGGTTATCACCTCGCCGCCACAAACACAGCAAGGACTTGGTCCGCATGGATGCGCAAGACACATGAGCGCCTTCTTGCTGCACTACCGACAACATGACCCTCGGATTGTCCGAATTAGAAGTGATGATGACTACTGGGTTGCCACACTATTAGATCCCCGGTACAAGTCCAAATTTGGTGAAATAATTCCAGCCATAGAAAGGGACGTACGTATGCAGGAGTATCAGCAGAAGCTGTTACTCAATCTTAGCTCAGCTTTTCCACCAAACACCAGTGGTCCATGGAGTGAATCTCCCAGTTGTAACTTGCCAAGCATGGGACTGTCTCGTCATCATCAGTCAAACCGTACCAGCAAGACCGTATCTGGTGCTGGTAACAGCAATTTTATGGAATTGTTTCATAATTTTTTTAGACCATCCAATGCAAGGCCACAAGAGACAAGAAGTCTAACACATAGTCAACGGCTGAAGATGATTATACAGGAGTATCTCCAAAAGAACATCGATGCCATGACTTTGCAACTGAAGCATTGCTCATTTTGGGCTTCCAATCTTGAAAAATGGCCTGAGCTCGCCACTTACACCTTGGAGATCTTGTCGTGTCCCGCAGCGAGTATTGTCTTGGAACGTGTCTTCAGTGCTGCTGGGTGTGTGCTGACAGATAAGCGCATGCGTCTGTCCAGTGACAATGTGGACAGACTAACGTTCATCAAGATGAACAAGTCATTGATCCGCAAGGACCTTATTACCCCTGTGTCATCCTGAGGAGAGTAAAGGCTGGCATATTTTGGAATGTGCTTGATGCAAATCAACCTGTCAAGTTTGCAACTGGGGCACAAGTGATGCCACTGAAGTGGTGTGTGTGGCCCAATTTTTGGAAAAAAGGGAGACTCTGCTTGGAGTCCCCTTGCTGTGTTTTTAAAAACGATCCAATATGAACAAGTCATGCTTCAGCAAGGACTTAGCTACCCTGTGTCATCCTGGGGACAGTTAAGGCTGGCGTATTTTGGAATGTGCTTGATGCAAATCAACATGTGAAGTTTGCAACTGGGGCACAAGTGATGCCACTTAAGTGGTGTCTGTGGCCCAATTTTTGGAAAAAAGGGAGACTCTGCTTGGAGTCCCCTTGCTGTGTTTTACATGATTTTAGAAGGGCATGACATGCCTATATCTGTGTCTCCTCCTCTTTTTACTCGTCCAGCTCTTTTGTTTTCGCCTGAGTATATGTCCTTGTCACTTTCCCATGTGTTTGTGGTGTCTTGGGAGTTGTTTGTCACCTTTTGGACACCTTTGAAGGTGTGTTTATGTGACGCCCTGGGCAAGCCAGGGGTCACAGGTCATCACACCACCACACCCTACACCCCAGTTAGGAACACCAAGGCTACCAAAATCCTTGTTGCCTTCCTCCAGGGGCTGATGTTCACACCAGGGGGTGGGCCAGGCGGTTGGATCCGCCCACCGAGGAGTACACAGCCCTGGAGGCGGGAAGAACCAGGCAGATGAGTCTAGGAGGAGGAAGTAGAAGGAGTAAACAGAGCGTTAAGCTAGGGAAATGAAGGAGTAGTGGAGCTAAAGAGAAAGCTGAAGTGACAGAAAAGTGACAGTAGTAAAGCCTGAAGTTGGTCCGGCTGTGTGCCCCGGACAGTGACAGCAAGGTCAGCAGACGGCGGTGACAGTCTGGAGGGGGACTGCTCGGAGGTTGCTGGAAGGACCGCGGACAGCGGTCTGGAGCAGTATACGAAGAACAGTCAGCACCAGGGCAGGGGCCTTTCGGATCCCGGCAAGGCTAGGAGTCGCCGTAAATTTGCCAAATCCGTCAGTGAAGGGGACGTCTGTCTCCAAACAACCAAGTCCCGATTGAAGTCAACAGTCCAACCATTGAGGAGAGACGCCGCCACCGCCAGTGCACCAGTTTCTCAGGGCCAGCGCCTGCGGGCAAAGTAGGGCTCCTCCGGCCCATATCCAAGCCGGGGAGCGGGTTACCGGTGGGAACCCATCGCAACCATTATCAACATAGGTGCAGGACAGAGGGACCGTCACCTACTGGGGAAAGCAAGTGCAGCCGTCCGTGGGAACCGTCTTTCCAGCCGTGTGTTTTACCGAGAACTGTGTCATCGTCTCAGGCTGAGCGAGTACCACAGTGCCGCAAGGCACAGCGCTGCCCCCGCGTCCCTGCGCCCACCAAGCCCTGCATCTCCCACCTCATCACTGGGCCCCGGGATCACCAACCCCTACCCACAGAGGGGCAACACAACAACTGGCTGCTCCATACCATCCCTCCCGGGATCCCCATACAGAGCAGCGGTGGTGTCAACAAATCACCACAACCATGGGTGGCGTCACGGACAATAAACAACCCCCACACCCAAAAACCCCCTTTCACTCACGGGCGAGGAGCGCCGCTCGAGTCCCCGGGATCCGGCCCATCGCTCGAGCCACCGAGCAGCGGCAGCAGCAGGCCGCAGCGGCAGCCGGACCCGAGCAGTAAGGAGAGCGCGGCGTCCCCTCCTCCGCCCGCGACAACTTGGCGTCACGAACAGGATCTTACTGCTCTGCCGTTGGGTAGAGGTGCGCCTTGTGACCGCCGGAGGTATCTGGCTGAAAAATTTCGGAAGTCGCCATCTTTGGCGCGAAAAGTTCCCGCTCGAGCGTCTTCTCGAGTAGCAGAGGCGCGAAGGCCAAAACCCCGCCCCAATAGAGGAGGGGCCGGAAAGAAGCTAAGGGGGACGCGATGGCGGCTGGCTGCATGTGAGAGCAGCTATAAAAGCAGAGACGCCAGGACTCTGCAGCAATACCGGGTTCCTGGAAGGCACGATTGCCAAGATGTACAACCCAACTCCCAACGAGGAAGCCCCCGCGCTCGGCACGGCGACGTGGTTGAGGGACCGGACCATCCCGCTGAGTAACCGTCTGCAGGCCCATATGCAACTCCTCCTGGAGGAGTGGGAGACCGACATGGCGGACGTGGTGGCAGCTATGCGGAGACGCGAGGTGGAAGAGGATTTGGAGGAGCGGGTAAGAGACCCACGCCCCTGTATTCCCGAGGGATCGGCCATTGAAGCTGAGGGGCCCAGCCTGCCTCCGCTCACCCTGCCTCTCGCCCCGCTACCCGCGTTAGCTGCTGCCGCCCCACCATTAGGCCCGCTACCTGCCCAACCGGTAGCGATACCCTGCCCAGCCGCTCCGGCGGACCAGCTGGCTGCAGACATCCGGGACGTCCCTGAAGTACACCAGGGGGAACTGCTAGAACCGCGGCCCCTTAACAGCATGGTGCCAGAAGTCCCAGTAGAGACTGTGCCAGACCCTGAGCCCGGGACCGTGGCCTGGATGAGGGCCCGGGTGATTCAGTTCCACCAGCGTCAGCAGGAACAAATCCTCCAGATGATGGAGCAGTGGACCAGCGAGGTAGAGATACTGACTACGACTATCCTGAGGTACGGAGGGGGAATGGATGTAGCAGAGTCGACTGGTGACCCAAGTCCCTATGTCCTACCTGGACCGGCCGCTGCGGCTGAGGGGCCCGGCCTAGTCTGGGCCTATGCATCACCCTTGCCGTTACTTATGGGGCACCTCAGTGTAAGCTCGCCTAATCTGCTGCTCCATGCTACCGCGGAAGGGTCTGAAATGCTGGATGCTGGAGGCCAGGAAGCTGCGACAGCTGGCGGCAACCCGCCTGACGCAGGAACAAGAGATGACGACTCCGGCCCTAGTCCCGGGTCCGCTGCTGAGTTTGAAGAGGCAAGTGAGCGTTCCCGCTATGTAGGAGACCCCGTGGTTTTCCATACCCCGCGTACCAGTGGAAATGGGTACCGGGAACCCCTGTCACCGCAGGCATGTCAGTGCATGTTTGATATGCTGGTGGCAGAGGATGGGTCCGCCTCAGCAGAAGAGTATGAGTAGGGCAGCGGAGCACCATTGTCCAGTCCCCGTTGGGACCACCTGTGTGTTTGTTTGAAAGTTGGAAAATGATAAAAGAAAATGATTACCGGAGCTTTACCTGATTTTCCGTTACCGTTTCCGCAGTTGCCGCCTCCGGAGAGGCAGGTTGGAGGGAGGGCCCTCAGCAGAGCAGGCTGGGGCCCAGCCACCACAGGAACTGGTGGCTACCCTCTGGAGGGGAAGGACAGATCCCGCTCGGGTAACTTGTGCTGGACTGGGGTAAAGGGGTGCTGCCTGGGTTTTAGGGGCAGCATCAGGGCCAGGTTGCTTGGGTGGGAGAGAGCGGAGACCGTAACCGTAAACCATTAGTAACGTTTAAGAAATGTGCCTCCCATTGTGGGATGATGTCATAAGTTATATGTGTGTTATTCTTTTTACCTTTTTCAGAAAATAAAACTGGTGTTGGACGGGCAGCCCGCGGACGGTCTGCATTTTGCTAAGGGGGAATGTGACGCCCTGGGCAAGCCAGGGGTCACAGGTCATCACACCACCACACCCTACACCCCAGTTAGGAACACCAAGGCTACCAAAATCCTTGTTGCCTTCCTCCAGGGGCTGATGTTCACACCAGGGGGTGGGCCAGGCGGTTGGATCCGCCCACCGAGGAGTACACAGCCCTGGAGGCGGGAAGAACCAGGCAGATGAGTCTAGGAGGAGGAAGTAGAAGGAGTAAACAGAGCGTTAAGCTAGGGAAGTGAAGGAGTAGTGGAGCTAAAGAGAAAGCTGAAGTGACAGAAAAGTGACAGTAGTAAAGCCTGAACTTGGACCGGCTGTGTGCCCCGGACAGTGACAGCAAGGTCAGCAGACGGCGGTGACAGTCTGGAGGGGGACTGCTCGGAGGTTGCTGGAAGGACCGCGGACAGGTAGTGACCCAGCGGTCTGGAGCAGTATACGAAGAACAGTCAGCACCAGGGCAGGGGCCTTTCGGATCCCGGCAAGGCTAGGAGTCGCCGTAAATTTGCCAAATCCGTCAGTGAAGGGGACGTCTGTCTCCATACAACCAAGTCCCGATTGAAGGCAACAGTCCAACCATTGAGGAGAGACGCCGCCACCGCCAGTGCACCAGTTTCTCAGGGCCAGCGCCTGCAGGCAAAGTAGGGCTCCTCCGGCCCATATCCAAGCCGGGGAGCGGGTTACCGGTGGGAACCCATCGCAACCATTATCAACATAGGTGCAGGACAGAGGGACCGTCACCGTCACCTACTGGGGAAAGCAAGTGCAGCCGTCCGTGGGAACCGTCTTTCCAGCCGTGTGTTTTACCGAGAACTGTGTCATCGTCTCAGGCTGAGCGAGTACCACAGTGCCGCAAGGCACAGCGCTGCCCCCGCGTCCCTGCGCCCACCAAGCCCTGCATCTCCCACCTCATCACTGGGCCCCGGGATCACCAACCCCTACCCACGGAGGGGCAACACAACAACTGGCTGCTCCATACCATCCCTCCCGGGATCCCCATACAGAGCAGCGGTGGTGTCAACAAATCACCACAACCGTGGGTGGCGTCACGGACAATAAACAACCCCCACACCCAAAAACCCCCTTTCACTCATGGGCGAGGAGCGCCGCTTGAGTCCCCGGGATCCGGCCCATCGCTCGAGCCACCGAGCAGCGGCAGCAGCAGGCCGCAGCGGCAGCCGGACCCGAGCAGTAGGGAGAGCGCGGCGTCCCCTCCTCCGCCCACGACATTTATATGTGTTTGTGTTTGTCTGTCATTGTTTTCAATGGGGTTCGAGTTGGTTTGTCGAAGGTTCGTCGAACGTTCGACGAACTTGTCCTCCGTTCGACGAACCGAACCGAACTCGAACTGCAGGGGGGTGGCTCATCTCTATTAAAGAGGTGGAAGGTCTGCTTCCAAAAGCATGTTTAACTGCTGTCCCCACAGTCACAGAGGATGAAGAGCACGCAGATGCACTTGATGGGGCAGACGGTGGTTGCGCCGCCCTGCTAGGCCACATTGTAGCACAGTGAGCTTCCCACTGTGACTTATGCTTCATTTAAAGTCGTGTAGAGGGTGGGCTCCCCAATATACAGCAAAACCACGCACCAGGAAAAGGACTCTAGGCAGTTGGGTTGATTAATGATTGTTTAAGGCGGGCTTTGCACACTACGACATCGCAGCCCGATGCTGCGATGCCGAGTGCGATAGTGCCCGCCCCCGTCGCAGCAGCGATATGTGGTGATAGCTGGCGTAGCGAAAGTTATCGCTACGCCAGCTTCACACACACACTCACCTGCCGTGCGACGTCCCTGTGGCCGGCGACCCGCCTCCTTGTTAAGGGGGCGGGTCATGCGGCGTCACTGCGACGTCACACGGCAGGCAGCCAATCAGAGCGGAGGGGCGGAGATGAGCAGGATGTAAACATCCTGCCCACCTCCTTCCTTCCGCATATCCTACGGAAGCCGCAGTGAGGCCGGTAGGAGACGTTCCTCGCTCCTGCGACTTCACACACAGCGATGTGTGATGCCGCAGGAGCGAGGAACAACATCGGACCGTCGCGTCAGCGTAATCATGGATTACGCCGACGCTGCACCGATGATACGATTACGACGCTTTTGCGCTCGTTAATCATATCATCCAGCCTTTACACACTGCGATGTCGCATGCGATGCCGGAAGTGCGTCATTTTCAATTTGACCCCACCGACATCGCACCTGCGATGTCGCAGTGTGCAAAGTGCCCCTTACTTTACCAAAACAAACAATAACAACCATGCATAAAACAGAAAGAATAGAACAATCTATTCACAAGTCCAAAAGCTTACACCCCTATGCTGCGCCACTCATAATGGTGATTTATACCGCCTTCTCACCAACCTTTGCATAACCAAGAGACTGTCTAAACAGTCACCTAATACCTGGTAATCCCTCTGGGTAGCAGGAGTAATTGTGTGTGTGTTTGAACACGACCTACCAGTAGCGCAGCACAAGAGCTTACAACTTATCTACCTAAACATAACGATAAAACCCATTAACCCCCCTGAATACCCTTGCTTGCTGAAGCATCACAGATAAGGCAAATGATAAAAGTGGTAAGGCAAACCACACAGCTCAGCAACACAGTCCTGGGAATCTTGTAAAGCAACAGTCAATGCAAACATGTGTTGCTGTCCCTTTAAGATTTTAACTGTAACTTACAAACTGACAGAGCAGAGCCAGCAAGTCTTATTGTACATAGTCGGCCTAAGCAGAACAGATATGTTTTGTTACCAAAACAAAGTGTTGCGTGCATGCAGTCCTGGGCCCAGCCTACCGTACCCAGGTACTCTGGTGTCCAGCTGCCATAAATATAGACTTGATGATCCTCTCACGGTAATCAGTATAGCCAGCAACTGAAGAATGGCGGTCTCCGGCACAAGATGCTGCTCACACGCGTTATGGCCCTCCTCACCAAACTCCAACACGAGTCTCCTCACAATCCACCTAAGTGTTTCTGGGTTGGCTCCTTTCTGTTACACACACCTTTCGCTTTTCCTTCTTTTCCTTCAGCTCACATGCAGCACCTCCACCGGTCTCCAAGTCCACAGCCGAAGACCGTTTTGCTGTTGCTATAGTGACCAAACAGTCAAAGGCAGATGCAAAACAGCGTCCCCTTGTGGGTGGTCAGCAACAATGCATACAATAGACAGTAAATAAGCATTTTGTTTTTTAGAGTGAAAAAAGGTCATTTATACACTCTTACCCTTTTACGTGTGAATAACAATGCATACAATGAACAGCAAATAAGCATCTTGCATTCACAGTGGGTAAAGGTGATCAATACAACCTCACCCTATCACTTCATATCCATGTGACGGTTCATGGACGAAGTACTGAAACTAGTGAGTTTTTGGCCTCTACTTAGAGATTGGTTACAAATCTTACAGATGACATGAGTTGGGTGATCCTTTGCGATGTCAAAAAAGGCCCAGGCTAGGCAAGGCTTACAGCCCATGCGACCTGCAGAGCCACCACGACTTCTGCTCAGAGGCAGAGTTGTGGCTGAGGATGCAGTTGTTGACGTGCCTCCAGTACTCCGTCTGTGTCCAGGAAGGCACAACCTAACCTCGTCGTCAGTAGCATCCTCCTCCATCTCCTCTGCTGTCCTCATCGACTGGCTGACTGTGGGTTGACAGTAAGTGGGGTCTCCAACCTCATCATCACCCTGTGTGTTCTCACTCCCCTCGTCCTGACTCCTCAGAGCCAACCTCTTCCTGCCCTGACCGAATAGTAAAGTTGTCGTTCCAATCAGGTATCTGAGTCTCATCAGCATGTTCCCCATTGTCTCCACTAAGAGGAATTACAGTTTGGGAATGAAGGTCTACATTATGCTCAGAACCTTCTTCATCTGGGCCTGGATCCAACTCACAAAGCTTCTGGGCATCAGTGCACATCATTTCCTTGTCTGGAGTCACTGCAGCTTTGGAGCAGACCTCTGATTCACAGGCTATAGTGTGACTGAACAGCTCTGCAGACTCCACCATCTTTGTTACCCCATACTCAGCAGGGCGGGTGGAGACTTGAGAGCTGGTAGGAAGCAAGTGCGATTGGGGTGACACCACAGAGGAATGGAGTATTTGAGATATTGAAGTTGAGGTGGAGGAGAGGACACTTGTTGGAGCACTTGAGATCCATTCAAGCACCTGCTCTTTTGGTGCCTCATCTACATTTGGTAGCGATGGTCGTTTCCGTAACAAATGGATCATATCAGTTTATCCACGGGAAGAAGTAGACATCTCATTTTGACTGGAAGATGGGGATAAGAATCGGTGCCACCGTAGGCGCAAGCAGATTGCTGTGGTTGCAGTTGAGCCCAGGCGTCGGCTGCCATTTTTGGCCGTGCCTCGGGTCATCCAGCTGGCTGCTTCCTCATCCACGTCTAAATGTGGAGAGGCGGCTAGTGCGCATGCGTGTGCCGATTTTCCCGAGCCACTGCCTAAGTCCAGTGTTTCGCCTAGTGAGCATGCTCAGCCTGACTGTGCCATTCCCGAGGCTAAGTCCTCAGTTCGGGCTACTGAGCATGCTCACACACTTACTGCGAAAAGCCTCTTTGCACAGGTACTTGGACTCCATGCCGTGTCTAAGTCCTGTGTTGTGCCTACTGAGAATGCTTATGGTGATAGTCTGTTTTCTGAGACTGTTGTTCAGGCTACTGAGCATGCTCAGGCACTTAGTGCATCAGAGGCTAGGTCCGGTAAGGAACTCACTGGCCATGTCTGTGAGGTGGCAGGCCCTGATAGGCCAGAGGACATCAGGTGTCCTGATGAAGTGGCCACTCCGGACTGGTTCGCAGAGGCCCGCCCCTATGACTTGGTACCTCATCATTGTTTGTCAGATGATGACTGGTGAGGTGTTTGGGGCTTGGCTGCCATGAGGTCATCAGTGAAGTGGCGGTTCCAGATAGGCCGCTGGTTATGTCACTGATGACGTGGCACTCTGCTATTGGCTCCTGGAGGTGCATTATGGTCCACCCTGGGTTGGGGCGGACCCAGGTTATAAAAGGGGCTGGAGACAAGATGGAGGTGCGCAGTCTTCTATTATGCTCAGACAGAGCACACCTCCATGTGTTGAACCCATTGTGGCTTTAGGACAGAGGTAGGCAGGGATAGGGTGTCGGTGCTGGACGCCACCACGCTTGGTAACGCGGCACGGTTACAGCAAGCTCCTGTCCTACCAGTCCTACTAGTGCAGCCCAGTGGCATTAACTGGGCTGCTGCTGCGCCTGCTGTCCACAGGTGTGCCTCCTACACACACGGACAGTATACCTCAGGGCCCATGTGTTGTTAACAGGGAGTTCCTGGGCTGGGTGTGTGGACCCTGTGACGCTAACAGGGTTCACAGTCTCCTGATCCAAGTGTTGTCTAACTCGGGTCAGGCTCCTATTAGTTTCAGAGCTATCCAGCTCTGTATCCTCCGCCTAACCTTCGGGTTTCCAGCATCTCCTTTTCCATCTTGGAGCACGGTGGACCCCGACTGGCGATTGGGATATATACCACCTTATCCTAATCTGCCAGTCCCCCCGTAAAAGATAGTGTTTCTTCAGCAGATGTTACTGTTGCTTTACCACCAACCCCACGGACACAAAAAATGTTTTCTTTTTCCAACACGCCTGTTCCCTTTTCCACCAGCATCTGGCCTTTTTTCACTCATTTTGTAGATGAAGAAATTTGCAACCCTGCAGGGACACCCTACTCTATGCCGTCTCAGCACAGCAGCCAGCCCTCGGTCCCTCAGATGTGGACAAGTAAAAGACCATTTCCTCCTAGCCATGACAAAGCGGTGAAATTCATTCTGTGCACCACTGGTGTTTAGTGGAAAAGCTGATCTAAGATTGCGTAACAGCTTCTGCTGATACTCCTGTGTGAAGCCCCACAGGTGTTGTGTCGGTGCATTACCTTCAGGGACTCCACATAGATGGAACAGTCTGGTCACAGGTAGGGAACCTTCTCTTCAGGATTTTCATGACGCCACTCTCGGTATTGCGGTCAGGGTGACCGCCACTGCAGATTAAGGGGTGCCTGAGGCTGATGGTAGGTGCAGTCAGTTGTAGTGGCCTCCCGAGAGTGAGGCAAGCCCCAGGGCCCTTTGTAAGTGTGTGAAACCGCAAGGCGCAGAATGACTCAAACACAAGCAGAATGTCTTCCAGGGGTTTTACTCACATTAGGTGGCAGGGTGAGTAATCCGGGCATAGCTGAGATAAACCAGGTATCCTTCCGGCTGGCTGATGAGGATGACTACCAACTCGCCTTCCTTAGACCTTTTGTGTTTTTGTGGTGACCCTGACTTGAAGTCCCTACGGGGGTCACCCAGGGAAGTTGCTGCTGCCTGTTTTCCCCTCGTTTCGGCCCGTTTGCTTGTAGCCTGGACTAGGTCACTCTGGCTGCTTGCCTCCTGTGAACTATGGGCCCTCTCTTTGCTACGTGGCTCCGGACTCTGTGGTGTTGTCTTGGGGTCTGAAGTGCCCCCTCAGGCAGCTTTGGCAGAAGAAAGGTGAATCTATCTCTGCACTGGGACCTGTTACCGTTGCGGGCCTGGTACCTCCCTGGCAGTCCCCTAACTCTGCCACCACTTTGCTCTCTCTAGCCTTGGGTGGATTTTGGGTGACACTACCAGGTGACTGGTCTCCCCCGTCGGTAGTCACTGCATGGACGCTGTTAGACTGCAACAGCTCCAGGGTCTGCTCCTCACGTCTGCTCTCCCTGAGCTGCACACTAAACTGGCTCACTACTCCTCCTCTCCTGTTCTTGCCTACGCCACCTAGCAACCAAGCTCTCTACCACACCCCTTGAGTGGACATGGAGGCCACGCCCCCTCCTGGATTCCCCAGAGGTCCTCCCAAAGGTAGATGTGTGAGACCTGATTACTATGCGCCTGTGTAGTTACACCTCGGTCAGCCTTCTGGATTACCTGTATTGTACTGCCCCCAGCATGGGTGCAGTACTCAGTGGTGCCTGACCAGGTCAGGGGCGCCACACCTGCATATGTGCATCCCTTTCTATGGCAGAAATTATTTCACCAAATTTGGGCACAGACACCACTTAAGTGGCATCAATTTTCCGACAGTTGCAAACTTAAAATGGTTATTTTCATGATGCACATTCAGAAATCCACAAGCCTTAGTCTTCCCAGGATGACACAGGGGTAGAAAAGTCCTTGCGGATCCATGACTTGTTCACCTTGATGAACGTTAGTCTGTCCACATTGTCACTGGAGAGATGTGTGCGCTTATCTGTCAGAACACACCCAGCAGCACTGAAGACTCGTTCCGAGAGAACGCTGGCTGTGGGACACGACAAGATCGCCAAGGCGTAAGTGGTGAGCTTAGGCTAGTTTTCAAGATTGGAAGCCCAAAATGAGCAAGGCTCCAGTTGCACAGTCATGACATCGATGTTCATTTGGAGCTAATCCTGTATCATCCTCTCCCAGCCCGGGTGGGGACCAGAGTACAACCACGGCGGCCGGCCACCAGTACCTTGGTTTACCAGCTGCTACAGGCGTGGGGGTGGCATACCCCAAAAACTGGCATCACGAACAGGATTGTAACCCATCCACTTACCTGGTGGAAGTGCGCCTTCGACAGTGCGACAGTCAGTGGTGATCCGTTGCCAAATTTTGAGAAGTCGCCATTTTGCCGCCATTTTTAGGCGCGAAAAACAACAGCCCATCGTCTTCTCCGCCGAGAAAGGGCACGAAGCTGAAGCCCCGCCCCCTGGGAACGAGGCATGAAGGAAACCACACCTTGAGGCCAAAAACGAAACTAACAAGCCGCACGAGGGAGTGCTTGCAAAAGACCAAGGGGGGGCCGGCGAAGAGTCTGCAGCATGTGACCCGAGGATATAAAGGGCAGAGACGCCAGGACTCTGCGACCCTCTTGCTCCTGGTCCTGGATACCAACGGAGACAGATGGCTGATCGGTCTGGCAGCCCAATTGTGGAGGAACCCGTTCCCGGAACAGCCGACTGAGTGGAAGCCCAGACAGAACGAATGTGCCGCAGAATCCAGGCCCAGGCCAATTTCCTGCTAAAGCGATGGATGGCCGAGATGAGGGAGCTAGCTGCAGCCGTTCGGGCCCGTGAAGTGGAGACAACCTCGGAGGAGCGGGTGAGCGACCCACGCCCCTATGTCCCACCAAGACCGGCCCACCAGGCTGAGGAGCTCGGTCTGCCCCCGTCCACCACGATGCCTCCCTCGCTGCCCGTACCTGTAGCCAACACCCCGCTCGGTCCGCTGCCATAAGCAACGGCAACAGTACCCGTCCCATCTGCCTGTGAGGACCCGCCAGCGGAATCCTCAGGCCGCGAGCATGCCATCGCCCCGGCACCCACACCAACTCCACGCCAGAATAAAGCCCGGAAGAAGCCCCCTCCGGTCTCTAGCCAGGCCTCAGCCCCGATGATGTCACCCCCGGTCCCGGAGAAGGCAGCGCACTCAAAGACGATGGCCCCGGCAATCCGCACAGCCGCAGCAGAGGCTGCGCCCGACCGGAAGTCAGCATCGGCAGAGATGCTGACCGCTCCCCAGTTCCCAGTCTCAGCTGAGGCGCAGCCGGGATGCACTTGCGGGGCAGCAGAACGGGCCATGACACAGTGGAACCCTCCATTGCAAGTGACGCCGGTCGTAGCCGGCACAGAGGGTATCCGGCGGGGCCCCGCCCCTGCGCAAGGGGAAGCGGAGTATGGAACCGGTACCCCGTATTGGGAGCGGCAGCGGCACCAGCTAAAGAAAGAAATTGCTGCCCAGGAAAAGAGGAAGGCGGAGGTGTTATCCCGGACATTCACCGAAAAAGACCACCTCCGGCAAGCCACCTTCCGGGTGCGGGGCACAACATACCAAGGGCAGGTCCGGCACTTTAATGCCCAAAGAGGTTGGGGCTTCATATACGAGCCGGGCCTGGAGGCCAAGATCTTTGTCTCCCAAAGGGATGTGGCGCCTCACCTGCCTGTTGGCCACCCGGATCGAGACCTAGAGCCCGGAGAGTTGGTTTTGTACACCCGTCACTGCGGAGAGAAGGGGTGGTTCGCCCTCGATGTGAGGAAGTGGGTGAAAATGGGTGCCCAGCTGCACATCCGCCCCTCTTCGCCATCTCAAAGTGATGAAGAAGTTAAAGGTAGCGGAACCCTGGCTACCCCAGTTTTGCAAGTCCCCGTTGGGACCGTTCACCGTTAACAGTTCCTGATGTTTAAAAAGTTTTAAAAATGGACCAAGGCCGTGAACTAGCAGGCCAACCCAAAAACTATTGAGCCCTGTAAATAATCCCTGACCACCCTTCTCATCCCGCCGCAGTCTCTGGAGAGGCTGATTGGAGAGAGGGCCTGCAGTAGAGTAGGCCGATGCCCAGTCACTATTGAGACCGATGACTACCCTCCAGGCCAGGGGTCCCCGGACTTGGGGCCCGTGACAAAAGATTGACGGGTAAGGAACTTTTTATCCGGCCCGTGTGAGTGACACCCGGACCTGTTCCTGGACTTGGGCAAAGGGGTGCGCACCAGTGTTTAGCGGTGGCACCAGGGGGCAGGTTGTTTTGGGTGGGGGTGCGGTGAGAAGTGGCCCGGTCCGTCCCGTCCCATTTTAGATGTGTAACGTTTAAGTAAAGTGCCTCCCGTAAGGGAAGAAAAAGAAAAATTGTACAAATATTGTTATACTTGTTATCACTGTTTTATTTTTCAGTTGCAGTTCAAATAAATGCTGGTGGTTGGACAGCACGTGGACAGTCTGTATTAAACCAAGGGGGAATGTAACGTCCTGGCAGAAGCAGGTAGTCACACAAAAGGCCCCCGCATAACACCATCCCTCACAGGGTTACATACAGCCGACCTGAAACCCTAGCCACCCCCCTCAGGACAAGACAGACACACCAGTGGGCGGGACCAGGCGGTTAGGAAACGCCCACCTAGGGTCTAGACAGCCTGGGGCGGGAAAACAAGAAGTTGAAGTCTAGAGTTCAAGTTGAGAGGAGTGGAGGCTGGGGCTAGGTGTAGCTCCAGCGGAGGTGAAGCCCAAGTTCACTGGCGCCAGTGTTGGAGCCCTGATGCCTTGGCTAGGTGGCAGACGGTGGTCCCCGTCAGCAGGCGATGGGAAAACGGCGACCGGGACAGGGTTGCGGCCTGCCGGCACCAATACCGGAGAACCGACCTGGAAACCGTGCACAGAGGGGGTATTTGGACCCTGAAGCCAGGACCGGAACCAACGGCCTAGCTAATTAACCAATTGAGGGCAGGATTTTAGGTCCTGACCCAACCAAAATCCCAAAAGCAGACAACCACCCAAAGAGAAGGATAGGGCAACCGCCAGGGCCCGGTAGATCCCACGGGTCAGCGTCAGCGGGCACGGCTCCTCAGGTACACAACAAGCCGAGAGCGGACTCCTGTATTCCATACCGGGAAGTCCAACACAAGCAAAAACAGTGCAGAGAGAAAAGACGGCGACCACCAGCCCGGGTGGGGGACCAGAGTACAACCGGCCACGGTTACATCTCCCCCGGAGTGTCCCACAACAGCAGCGGTGGTGCCACCATTCACCACACACCGTGGGTGGTGTCAGGAACTGAATACGGCTAAGCCCGTACAACTACGTCCCCCCTTTTCATTTGGCATGTCCGCGTGACCCCCGGGTCCGGAGGATCCCTCGAGCCACACAGCGGGTCCGGTTTTGAGCAGCGCGGCTGCTACAGGCGTGGGGGCGGCACATCCGCATTACTTCGAATTCTGACAATCCGACGGTCATGTTGTAGGTAGTGCAGCAAGAAGGCGCTCATGTGTCTTGCGCATCCAGGAGGAACAAGTCCTTGCTGTGTTGTTGGCGGCAAGGTGAGAATCATGCTTCCTTCCTCTGCCCTCTGCCCCCTACCTCGCACAACAAAAATGTGATCAATTTCTCCCTCATCTGCTGATTCTTCCATGCCCATCGTCAGTTCGTCCTCCATTTCTTCCTGGGCTCCTGCACCTTCCTCAACAGTTTGGCTGCTACCATGCGCCCTTGTTAATCCCTCTCCCCCCACCATCCCATGCCTGCCGCCTTGGTGCTGCTGACTGTCTGGACCTTGGAGATCTTGTTATCCCTTCTGCATATGACTCCTCCTGTACTTTCTCCCATTCCTCTTGTCCCACCCCCTGACTCCGAATACTGTTTAGAGTGTGCTCCAGCATGTAGATGACCGGAATTGTCATGCTGATAATGGTATTATCAGCGCTAAGCATCTTCGTCGCCATTTCGAAACTGTGCAGAAGGGTGCATAGGTTTTTGATCTGAGACCACTCCAGCAGCGTGATCTACCCCACCTCTGGATCTCATTGGCCCAGGCTATACGTCATAACGTATTGCAACAGGGCTCGGCGGTGCTGCCACAGTCGCTGCAACATGTGCAGATTCAAATTCCTGCATGTCTGCACATCGCATTTCAGATGATGAACCGACAGGCGAAAGACTTCTGGAGCGATGCAAGTCGTTGAGCTGCGGGGTGTGAATGGCGGAAGTGAGCACATAGTGAACGTGCCCTCTGTAGAAGCCCATGTAGGCTGGGAGAGTGGTTTAAAAATTGCTGGACAACCAGGTTCAACATGTGAGCCATACAAGGCACGTGTGTCACATTTCCCCGACGAAGGGCAGCACCCAGGTTTGCAGCATTGTTGCACACGGCCTCCCTGGCTGCATGTTGAGTGGAGACAAGCATTGATGAAACTCGGTCTCCAGAGCTAACCGTCCACAACTCCTCAGCGGTGTGGCTCACATTTCCCATACATTTCAAAGTAAAGAGTCAACCGCCTAATGCCGTTGAGCTCTGCTTCCAGCATAGTAAGGAGGTGTGCGGGATTCCTTGTGCACAGTTACAACGCGGGTGGCCTTAGCAGATAGGATTTGGGCGGAGGTGGAGGACCGAGATGAGGTAGAGGAGGCAGAAGCAGTGGAGGAACTTCTACATACAGAGGATTGACACACAACTCGTGGGGACGGCAAGACTTGTACAGCAGACCCTTCTCCATCTCTCACCATAGTTACCTAGTGCCCAGTCAGCGACATGTAACGCCCCTGTCCAGGCTTACTGGTCCAAGTATATGTGGTGAAATGCACCCTGTCACACACAGAGTTTCTGAAGGAAGCAGTGATGTTGTGAGCGACATGCTGGTGTAGCGCAGGCACACCTTTCTTGGAGAAGTAGTGGCGACTGGGCATCTGCTCTTGGGACACTGCGATGGACACAAGGTCTCGAAAATCCTCTGTGTCCACCGGGTGGAAAGGCAGCATTTCTGTAGCCAACAGCTTGCAGATGCTGAAAGTCAACCTTTTAGGCATGTCATGCCCTTCTAAAATCATGTAAAACACAGCAAGGGGACTCCAACAAGACTCTCCATTTTTTCCAAAACTTTGGCCACAGACACCACTTAAGTGACATCAATTGTCCCACTGTTGCAACCTTAAAATGGTTATTTGCATGAAGTACATTCAAAAATCCACAAGCCTTTACTCTCCCCAGGATGACACAGGGGTAGAAAAGCCCTTGCGGATCCATGACTTGTTCATCTTGATGAACGATCATCTAAAACAAAGCAAGGGGACTCCAACAAGAGTCTCTATTTTTTCAAAAAATTTGGCCACAGACACCACTTAAGTGACATCAATTGTCCCACAGTTGCAAACTTAAAAATGGTTATTTGCATGAAGCACATTAAAAAATCCACAAGCCTTTACTCTCAACAGGATGACACAGAAGTAGAAAAGTCCTTGTGGATCCATGATTTGTTCATCTTGATGAACGTTAGTCTGTCCACATTGTCACTGGACAGACACGTGCGCTTATCTGTCAGCACACCTCCAGCAGCACTGAATATACGTTCCAAGAGAACGCTGGCTGCGGGACATGACAAGATTCCCAAGGCGTAAGTGGCGAGCTCAGGCCATTTTTCCAATTTTGGAAGCCCAAAATGAGCAAGGCTCAAGTTGCACAGTCATGGAATCGATGTCCACTTGCAGATACTGCTATATCTGTGTCTCCTCCTTTTACTCATCCATCTCTTTTCTTTCAGCATGAGTATATGTACCTGTCACATTTCCATGTGTTTGTAGTGTCTTCTGAGTTGTTTGGCACCTTTTGGACACCTTAGAAGGTGTTTTCTATGTGTTTGTATGTGTTTGTGTTTGCCTGCCATTGTTTTCAATGGAGTTCGACGGTGTTTGACGAATGTTTGTCGAACGTTCGACGAACATACCCTCCGTTCGACGAACCAAACCGAACTCGAACACTAGGGGGTTGGCTCATCTCTAGACGGGAGCTAACACTACAAGAATCGGGGTCCCCAAGTAGCTCCAGGCCATGGGGTTCTATCTTTAAAAAGTGCAAGAAGGAAGGGCCCACAGACTACTGCACCGGTTCTGACCTCCAAAGGATCCGGGATCGGCTGGGGCCCATCACGGCAGAGACCGGTACCCTGAGGGCAGCACTTAAACTGTGAGTTAAAAGACCTGGAACCGCAGCAGCTTACTCAGCCTCTTATTGCCGGCGCCCCACGCTTCGGAGCCATCGGCCATTACAGCCCTCATCATCTTCCCCGGGGCCCGTTCCGCCTGTGGGGAGCAGAACCAGAACCTGCGACACCACCAGTCCCAGAGAACATCACCCGCAGCGGCGGCTAATCCCTTGTCGCATACCACAGGTGGCGTCAACTACAACTCCCAACCTTCCTCATCATCCCATCCTCCTCCCTTTTCTTGTACACCTCGGGGACACGAAGCCGGGCAGGGCCACCCGTGACATCCAGTGGTACTCGGTCCCAAAAATTGACAAAGAGCAGCCTGCGGCCTGTGTGCGGAGGAGGAAGGTGTTTCAGGTTGGAGTGTAGCAGGCACAGACCTACGATGTCCTCACACTGAAGCAGCTACATCACCAGCAGCACCACCATGGCATGTCCATGTTAGATGTTCTCCTCATTCTTTGGCACTCAAACAAATTCAGATTAGACTACCTGTATGCGTAGAACGATTATAACAAAGCCTGTATGCAGCTGTTTTTGACGACTACGCAAAGCTACGTGATGCAACGTAGTTTAAGGTTTCTAAGATATTCACACAGCAATGCATGTTGGAAAACACTGTTTTTTTTTGGTAGATTGGGCTAATAGATTATACAATTTGTACGCTGCTGTTTTTTGACCGCTACGCAAAGCTGCATGATTTAATCCATTATAAGGTTTCCCAGATATTCACACAGCAAGGCATGCTGGAAACCACAGTTTTTTTGGTAGATTGGGCTAATAGATTACAGGACCTATATGCTGCTGTTTTTGACCACTATGCAAAGCTGCGTAATGCAACGCAGTTTAAGGTTTCAGAGATATTCATACAGCAAGGCATGCTGTACAAAACTCTGTCTTTTGCTAGACTGGGGAACAGATTACACTTCCTGCCTGACCGCTACGCAAAGCTGCGTGATGCAGTGTTGTACTGTATATGATTTTGAATTACATGCATCTATCGCGTTTCCTCACTCCTACTGCGTACTATTCCTAAAATGGATTTTATTTTTCCTAACTGCAGCTATGGCTGTCCTTCACTCCAACAGCATATGCTCCCTGTTATAGTGAAGTTTGGGTTTCCTTTTCCCTACTCTGGATATTTTTGGGAACAATTGACTGTAACGCTAACATAATCAAGCCACCCTTTCTGTACAATATATGGATGCATGTTTTTATTTTATTTTACATGCAGATATCTAAGATAGAGAGATAGATAGATAGATAAGTGACGACCCTGCACTAGTCAGGGTGTCGCAGGGAACTGGACTCCTGTCCTTATAGTGCAGAACCCACCCTCCTTGGTTCCAAGCAGCGGAACCTCCAGTACCCATTTGTTAGGAACGAGCTACAGAACCCCAGACCCTACCACCTGACCAGGCCACAACAGCGGTTACCACAGCACCGGCCCGACCAGACTCTGCCGCATCACTGGGCCCGTACCCCGATACGGAGCACCCGGACTCTGCATCCCCGGCTGCGGAGCAGTTGGTTCCTTTGTCCACCCCAGTGGAGGTTAAGCCTGTGGAGAAGCCGGTTCCACTGCCTTGTGGCTGCCAGGGCTGCAGGAATCCGTATACAGTTGCGGTAGCTGAACCAGGATGGCTACCCACCAGTTTTGTTGAAGGTTTGAAAAATGACTGTTTCAGGACTTGTCACCTTTGTTGAACCTTTTCGTGTTAATTGGAGAAGGCCATCTGAACCCCCAGGTGGGGGGTAGCAGAGGCGTTAATGTTCCAGGAGACGCCATCCTTGTTGAACCTTTTTATAATGCTTTGTTAAAAATAAAAAGGCCACCAGGGCCCAGAGCGGTGTGCCACGAGGAGGTGGTACCAGAGGCCCTCAGTGGAGGATGGTGCAGAGGGTAACGGCTGTACGGGGTTACACGGTTCGTCTGAAGGACTGAAAGCAGCTGCATCTGTCACCACGGAAAACTACAGGGAACTCAGGACAGTGCAGCACCGTGAGTGAAGGTGGCACTGGGGATCCGGGTGGTTGGGGTGGCGGGTTGAGGGAAGGAAAGCTGCAAGAGGAGGTTTCCCCAGCAGCTGTTGCTTAATGTTGTTGTTTCTGCCTGGACTTCAACTCTGTCATAGAACCAAAGTAGATAACGGAAAGCAGTAGAGAGGGGTTTCACACCGCGCCAATGACCGACAACTCCTGAAATTTCAGATCAATGCTTCTTTATTTCACGCACAGGTCAAGTCAACGCGTTTCAAGAGTCTTAGCTCTCTTCATCAGGACAAGCTGGCAAAGAACATCAAATCTGCTGTAAGGCAGCCTATACAGCAATATATACCTTAGAGGTGGAGTCCTGATCCACCCCTTTTTGAAAAAAATCGGCGGGAATCCATACATTTAAAAAACAACAAGACAATGTAAATCATAAATTTGTCAAAAATATTCCTTTGTGAGCATATATTCATAGTTTCAAGATAATTGGTAAATCTGAATAAAAATAATATTAAACGAAAAAATAAATAAAGGATGTATATAACATGTGCACAGGTGTAGTTCTTGTTTCCAAAAACATTGCAAAGACACATATGTTCCCAGATATGTCATTATTCCATAACCTGCCTAGAACCATATTACAAATGGTCTGCAGCCTACGATCCAAGTATCAGGAACATAGCACCAGAAGCATTTAGCCGTCTGTGCCACAGATGAATACGAAAAACCTGCCCAGAATCAGCTTATCAAAAATATATATATTCTCCTTAGTCAGGCACAGAAAAAAGGAGAGGTGGGGAAGGAATGGGGAACTCAAAAATTGGATAAATATCCCTTTCATTGCCCAAAGGAAAATTTTGGAATAATAGTTAAATATACTACCATGTGCGAATTAAACCAAAAAAATATACCGTGAGACAAGTAACCGATCTAGTGATCAAACGCCCGACCTGCGGTTCCACACCAGGGACACGTAGGAGAGCAAGTGAAAAACTTATACATACATTATTAACCTTTACTGGGGCTTAAAGAAAAATCCCCGAGTATCAAATTAATGCAACACAATCCTCTATGTTAAACAGAGACTATAGCGTTAATTCAAACCCGCCATAATCTTATCGAAAGGAAAAAGAAATTATCGCCACAGGCGTGAAGAGTAAATCAGTGTAGTGTGCTGTTAATCTGGGCTAACCAACCCCCGAAAAAAGTAAAAGGAGGAGAGAACTATCCCTAAATTCATGACGGAGGACAAATCGGGTAAAATTTATTCGACCACTCATTAGTAGTAGAGACCGGACCTATATCTATTCCGTAGCGGCTTAGTACCGCATTCATGATGGCTTTAATGGGAGAAAAAAGTGTAACTCTGTGACAAGGTGAATTAAGTTGAGGAGCGTGAGGGAAAGTGCAGTACGCATGCTCCCAGAAAGGTGCATAGCTAGTGTTCCTAGAAAGTTAATCAGGGGAAGCCGGGGTGAAAGAAGTTCAAGGCGTGGGAAAATTTACTAGTGCGCATGTCTCATTCTATTCATGCAAGTCAGTCCTCCTACCATTTGGATCTTAGGAGAAAGAACCATAAACCTGAAGGGAAAAAACCCTCCCAATAGCAGGGGACCAGCTCCATCTCAACCCCAAACAGAATTAGGGACAAAAGCTGGTAGGGTCCATCCCTGCAAATTCCCTATGACATTTACGGGCAAATATGTGATGGGAAAAAACGGTGTCCAAGTATTACACCAGCGCAAAAATGCCCTGGCATATATAGCACAATCTTAGTAAATGTGTGTATAAATAATTAAATAAGAGGGGGGTTAAAATGACCGTAATGGATTATGAATATATGCCGATGCCCATATGTAATGAATATAATAATGGTATTAATATAAAAAGCCAAGAAGGATTTCAATCCTACGGACGCACAAGATCATAAAACATGAAACATATACACAATATATAAAATATATAAAAATATATACAAATATAAATATATATAAAACCAAGAAAATTCATGATCAGGAGAAGTCCTAAACAAAAAACCCCATTTATGCAAAGGTAGCAGGACAATAGTCCCATACGGGATTAATAAAAAAGGTCAGTGACCTCATTGAGCCCACAAGGTTTGAGGGTATTTAATTTGTAAATCCAATAAGTCTCTTTTTTCTTTAATAAATTGGTACGGTCGTGAGCAAGAGGGGGTATTTGCTCTATAGGAGTGATACTCAAATTCGATTTCCCTTTATGGCATATGGTCACATGCCTGGATAAGCCATGCAGCATAAAACCTATCTTAATGTTGTGTCTATGGGAATTCAGTCTACTGTGTAATGCCTGGGTTGTTCTCCCTATATATTGTTTATTGCACTCACATTCAATCAGATAAATGACAAAATCCGATTGGCATGTCAGGTGGGTTTTAATGGAGAAAACTTCACCCCCTCCTGGGGAATTAAAATTAACCCTTTGGTGCCGAATGGACTTACAACATAAGCAGTTTTTTGCCAGACATTTGAATGCACCTACAGTTTTACTAATGGTCCCTGTACCAATAGTATTTCTTAGTCTGCTGGGTGCCAAAATGTTTTTCAAGCTGGAGGCCCTGCGGTAAGTGACCCCTGGTATCCCTGGAAGAGCATCTTTTAGAAAGGGATCATTAAGGAGGATCCCCCAATGATTGCGGATGATGCCCTTAATCAGATCCCCATCTTTGCTAAACGTAATCAAAAGATTGGAGGAAAAATTATGATCCGATTTTTTACCGGACTCTTTGCTCAGTTTAATCAGATCTGTCTGTGTCATGGTTCTGCTGTCATTGAAAGCTCTTTTAATCAATGAGGATGGATAGTCTTTGTCCAGAAACCTATCCTTCAAAACCTTCGCCTGTACAAGAAAGTCAGCATCCCGTGTGCAATTCTTACGGATCCTTTGGAACTGATTTTTCGGGACATTCCTGAGCCATTTGTTGTAGTGGCTACTTGAGAAGTGAATGTAACCAGTCCCTTCTATGTGCATGATGGTAAGATCCAAAAAGTCGATCATGTTCTTTTTAATAATGGGCGAGAAAGTGAGACCCCAATTATTCTTACTGATGTGCCCCAAAAAACTGTTGATGTTATCATCTGAGTTGTCCCAGATGAGGAACAGATCGTCGATATATCTTTTGTATAGAATTACATGTTTGAAAAAATCAGAGTTGTATATATATAGTAGCTCAAACATACCCATAAAGAGGTTTGCAAAAGTGGGTGCGACCTTCGACCCCATCGCTGTCCCACAGCACTGATGGTATAGTATATCTTGAAATGTAAAGTAATTATTATGCAATATGAATTTCATCCCTTCCAGGAGAAAATATCTTTGGGCCTCAGGTAATCGGTCGTCACTCAGAAGGAATTGTTTAAAACATTCCAAACCTAGGTCATGTTGGATGTTCGTATACAGAGCTGCTATGTCCAGGGATATGAATAAGAAAGAATCCTGCCATTTAATGTCTTTGATCAAATTTATGAGATGTGTCGAGTCCCGTAGATAACTACTCAGGTTGGTTACATGCACCCGCATAACCTGATCAATATAGGAGGCCAAATTCACCGTAAGGGAATCAATCCCCGAAATGATAGGTCTCCCTGGTGGATTTTGGAGGCTCTTATGAATTTTGGGCAAATGATAGTAAAATGCCATTTTGGGGTTTTTTACTTCGAGGAATTTTTTCTCCTCTTTATTGAGTATGCCCGCTGTAACTGCTTTAGATATCAAGGTGTGATAATTGACAATGGACTGGTTGTAGTGTGTCATGTCCACCCTCTCATAGTGTAAAGGATTATTGAGGTTTCTTAGGGCTTCCTGGATATAGGTCTCTTTGTCCTGCAACACTATGCCTCCTCCTTTGTCGGCATTCCTAATGACCAGGTCAGGATTATTTTTTAGTGCACAAAGAGCTTTCTTTTCCTCTGTGCTTAGGTTGGAACTACCAGAGGTCCTATGACCCGCTAGTTTTTTGAGGTCCTCCAGCACTAGGTCGCTAAAGGTCTTCAGATGGTGACCCTTGCTCTGTAAGGGGTAAAAATTGGACCTTAATCTGAGGTCTGTGTGATGAAAATCATCAGGCTCCTCCATATTTCTATCAGCGACATATTTGTGGATTTGGAAATGTCTGGTTAAAGTGAGCTTCCTGATGAACCTCTGGAAGTCTAGGTACACATCAAAGTCATTGGCATTAGCTGCTGGACAAAAGGATAGTCCTTTATTGAGAATTTTTATTTCCCCTTTGGAGAGGGTATATTTGGAAAGATTAAAAATACCCATATTTTTGTTTATTGTGTAGGATTTTTCTTCTCTTTTTTGTTGGACCCTAGTCCCAGCTCTGGATCCTCTGTGGCACTTTTTCTTTTTCCCATTCTGGGTGTCAGAAAGTTTGTGATGTGGCTCTGTGTGCTTTTTGCCATCGACAAAAAAGGCACACAGGTGTTGCCTTTCTGTGTGTTGTCGATGGTAATTGTATTCCCTTGTAAAACTTCCCCAGGGGTTACCTGTGGAGGTGAAGAAATGATGATGTTATTCGTGATCTGTGTATCTGGCAGGGGAATATATTCATCATGTGTGGATAAATCCAAAAGGTCAGTGAAATCTTTATCTATTGTATTCACTTCCATGGGCACGGTATATAACCCATCTTGTCCCAGATCTAGGCTCCTTTCTTTGCGGATCCTTTCTATCTGGGACCTGAGCGCCTCTAGATGTTTCCTAGTTTCCTCAAAATCCCTGGGTTTATCAATGATAGTGATAGGCTCAATCGGGACCACTGGAATGAGATCACTATGGAAGACCTCATCCGATGTACCCGTTAAAGGAGACTCCACACACTGGGTCTGGCCCTCGTGGTGAGAACTTTGAATCATGTTGTGACCGTTCCCAACAGCCGTAGTAGTCCCATTCTTTGTGGAGGAGAGGGACCTTTTCTTATGAAACTTGCTATTGAAGAAGCTCTTCCCATGACTATCATATCTGGGTCTACGGGTCTGGGGTTCCCTCCCCCCATCCCTGGGAGTGGGATCTTGTTTTTTGGAGGGGATCTTATCCTGCCTGTCCCTCTGTAGTTTTTTAGATTTTCTAAAAATGGAATCCTGCTCTAATTGAGTCAGTTTCGTGTTGATGTCGGAATTAACGATCTTAAACTCAGGGTGTAAGTCAAAACGGCTCAGTTCATTATATAGTCCATTAATTTTGGTAGTCGCCTCATTGGCAATATCAGTTCTCTTTTTGTATAGACACTGTAGCATGCCCTGCATACAGTCCTGCAGAATCCTGTTCCATTCTGCAGTGAAAATCGGATCCAGTGGAAAAGGTGAATCATGTCTAATCATCAAGCCCCTAGGGCAGAGTTTTTCCTCCATATAAATGGTGAGGAATCTGGCATCCAGCCCAAACCTCAATTCCTCTTTCAGAAGGTCTTCTAATTGTAAAAACAGTTTTTTCATAGTCACCGTATCCTCCTCTGAGTATACATTGGGTAAATCCAGATCCCAATCAACAACCCGTTGCTCATGTGTACCTACTGTTTGTAGGATCAGTTTTTCTCTGGAAGACAGCCGATTATTAAAATAATCCATTCTTTAGTCTTTGACCCTCTGCAGCTGTATCCACAGGATAAGAAGATCTGGTCAAGCCAGATCCCAAGTCCGAATCAAAGTAATTTCTGTGGAAAAAGAAGCGCAATAGGGTCTTACCCCGGTATATAAGGGGTCTTAAGATAAGTAATCCTACTCACCAGATCAGGTTGTGAAAGTCACAACCCCTATGCAGGCATGTAACTCCAGGTCACGGCAGCAGTCCCCAGTTGGCAGATAACGGAAAGCAGTAGAGAGGGGTTTCACACCGCGCCAATGACCGACAACTCCTGAAATTTCAGATCAATGCTTCTTTATTTCACGCACAGGTCAAGTCAACGCGTTTCAAGAGTCTTAGCTCTCTTCATCAGGACAAGCTGGCAAAGAACATCAAATCTGCTGTAAGGCAGCCTATACAGCAATATATACCTTAGAGGTGGAGTCCTGATCCACCCCTTTTTGAAAAAAATCGGCGGGAATCCATACATTTAAAAAACAACAAGACAATGTAAATCATAAATTTGTCAAAAATATTCCTTTGTGAGCATATATTCATAGTTTCAAGATAATTGGTAAATCTGAATAAAAATAATATTAAACGAAAAAATAAATAAAGGATGTATATAACATGTGCACAGGTGTAGTTCTTGTTTCCAAAAACATTGCAAAGACACATATGTTCCCAGATATGTCATTATTCCATAACCTGCCTAGAACCATATTACAAATGGTCTGCAGCCTACGATCCAAGTATCAGGAACATAGCACCAGAAGCATTTAGCCGTCTGTGCCACAGATGAATACGAAAAACCTGCCCAGAATCAGCTTATCAAAAATATATATATTCTCCTTAGTCAGGCACAGAAAAAAGGAGAGGTGGGGAAGGAATGGGGAACTCAAAAATTGGATAAATATCCCTTTCATTGCCCAAAGGAAAATTTTGGAATAATAGTTAAATATACTACCATGTGCGAATTAAACCAAAAAAATATACCGTGAGACAAGTAACCGATCTAGTGATCAAACGCCCGACCTGCGGTTCCACACCAGGGACACGTAGGAGAGCAAGTGAAAAACTTATACATACATTATTAACCTTTACTGGGGCTTAAAGAAAAAATCCCCGAGTATCAAATTAATGCAACACAATCCTCTATGTTAAACAGAGACTATAGCGTTAATTCAAACCCGCCATAATCTTATCGAAAGGAAAAAGAAATTATCGCCACAGGCGTGAAGAGTAAATCAGTGTAGTGTGCTGTTAATCTGGGCTAACCAACCCCCGAAAAAAGTAAAAGGAGGAGAGAACTATCCCTAAATTCATGACGGAGGACAAATCGGGTAAAATTTATTCGACCACTCATTAGTAGTAGAGACCCATTAAAGCCATCATGAATGCGGTACTAAGCCGCTACGGAATAGATATAGGTCCGGTCTCTACTACTAATGAGTGGTCGAATAAATTTTACCCGATTTGTCCTCCGTCATGAATTTAGGGATAGTTCTCTCCTCCTTTTACTTTTTTCGGGGGTTGGTTAGCCCAGATTAACAGCACACTACACTGATTTACTCTTCACGCCTGTGGCGATAATTTCTTTTTCCTTTCGATAAGATTATGGCGGGTTTGAATTAACGCTATAGTCTCTGTTTAACATAGAGGATTGTGTTGCATTAATTTGATACTCGGGGATTTTTTCTTTAAGCCCCAGTAAAGGTTAATAATGTATGTATAAGTTTTTCACTTGCTCTCCTACGTGTCCCTGGTGTGGAACCGCAGGTCGGGCGTTTGATCACTAGATCGGTTACTTGTCTCACGGTATATTTTTTTGGTTTAATTCGCACATGGTAGTATATTTAACTATTATTCCAAAATTTTCCTTTGGGCAATGAAAGGGATATTTATCCAATTTTTGAGTTCCCCATTCCTTCCCCACCTCTCCTTTTTTCTGTGCCTGACTAAGGAGAATATATATATTTTTGATAAGCTGATTCTGGGCAGGTTTTTCGTATTCATCTGTGGCACAGACGGCTAAATGCTTCTGGTGCTATGTTCCTGATACTTGGATCGTAGGCTGCAGACCATTTGTAATATGGTTCTAGGCAGGTTATGGAATAATGACATATCTGGGAACATATGTGTCTTTGCAATGTTTTTGGAAACAAGAACTACACCTGTGCACATGTTATATACATCCTTTATTTATTTTTTCGTTTAATATTATTTTTATTCAGATTTACCAATTATCTTGAAACTATGAATATATGCTCACAAAGGAATATTTTTGACAAATTTATGATTTACATTGTCTTGTTGTTTTTTAAATGTATGGATTCCCGCCGATTTTTTTCAAAAAGGGGTGGATCAGGACTCCACCTCTAAGGTATATATTGCTGTATAGGCTGCCTTACAGCAGATTTGATGTTCTTTGCCAGCTTGTCCTGATGAAGAGAGCTAAGACTCTTGAAACGCGTTGACTTGACCTGTGCGTGAAATAAAGAAGCATTGATCTGAAATTTCAGGAGTTGTCGGTCATTGGCGCGGTGTGAAACCCCTCTCTACTGCTTTCCGTTATCTGCCAACTGGGGACTGCTGCCGTGACCTGGAGTTACATGCCTGCATAGGGGTTGTGACTTTCACAACCTGATCTGGTGAGTAGGATTACTTATCTTAAGACCCCTTATATACCGGGGTAAGACCCTATTGCGCTTCTTTTTCCACAGAAATTACTTTGATTCGGACTTGGGATCTGGCTTGACCAGATCTTCTTATCCTGTGGATACAGCTGCAGAGGGTCAAAGACTAAAGAATGGATTATTTTAATAATCGGCTGTCTTCCAGAGAAAAACTGATCCTACAAACAGTAGGTACACATGAGCAACGGGTTGTTGATTGGGATCTGGATTTACCCAATGTATACTCAGAGGAGGATACGGTGACTATGAAAAAACTGTTTTTACAATTAGAAGACCTTCTGAAAGAGGAATTGAGGTTTGGGCTGGATGCCAGATTCCTCACCATTTATATGGAGGAAAAACTCTGCCCTAGGGGCTTGATGATTAGACATGATTCACCTTTTCCACTGGATCCGATTTTCACTGCAGAATGGAACAGGATTCTGCAGGACTGTATGCAGGGCATGCTACAGTGTCTATACAAAAAGAGAACTGATATTGCCAATGAGGCGACTACCAAAATTAATGGACTATATAATGAACTGAGCCGTTTTGACTTACACCCTGAGTTTAAGATCGTTAATTCCGACATCAACACGAAACTGACTCAATTAGAGCAGGATTCCATTTTTAGAAAATCTAAAAAACTACAGAGGGACAGGCAGGATAAGATCCCCTCCAAAAAACAAGATCCCACTCCCAGGGATGGGGGGAGGGAACCCCAGACCCGTAGACCCAGATATGATAGTCATGGGAAGAGCTTCTTCAATAGCAAGTTTCATAAGAAAAGGTCCCTCTCCTCCACAAAGAATGGGACTACTACGGCTGTTGGGAACGGTCACAACATGATTCAAAGTTCTCACCACGAGGGCCAGACCCAGTGTGTGGAGTCTCCTTTAACGGGTACATCGGATGAGGTCTTCCATAGTGATCTCATTCCAGTGGTCCCGATTGAGCCTATCACTATCATTGATAAACCCAGGGATTTTGAGGAAACTAGGAAACATCTAGAGGCGCTCAGGTCCCAGATAGAAAGGATCCGCAAAGAAAGGAGCCTAGATCTGGGACAAGATGGGTTATATACCGTGCCCATGGAAGTGAATACAATAGATAAAGATTTCACTGACCTTTTGGATTTATCCACACATGATGAATATATTCCCCTGCCAGATACACAGATCACGAATAACATCATCATTTCTTCACCTCCACAGGTAACCCCTGGGGAAGTTTTACAAGGGAATACAATTACCATCGACAACACACAGAAAGGCAACACCTGTGTGCCTTTTTTGTCGATGGCAAAAAGCACACAGAGCCACATCACAAACTTTCTGACACCCAGAATGGGAAAAAGAAAAAGTGCCACAGAGGATCCAGAGCTGGGACTAGGGTCCAACAAAAAAGAGAAGAAAAATCCTACACAATAAACAAAAATATGGGTATTTTTAATCTTTCCAAATATACCCTCTCCAAAGGGGAAATAAAAATTCTCAATAAAGGACTATCCTTTTGTCCAGCAGCTAATGCCAATGACTTTGATGTGTACCTAGACTTCCAGAGGTTCATCAGGAAGCTCACTTTAACCAGACATTTCCAAATCCACAAATATGTCGCTGATAGAAATATGGAGGAGCCTGATGATTTTCATCACACAGACCTCAGATTAAGGTCCAATTTTTACCCCTTACAGAGCAAGGGTCACCATCTGAAGACCTTTAGCGACCTAGTGCTGGAGGACCTCAAAAAACTAGCGGGTCATAGGACCTCTGGTAGTTCCAACCTAAGCACAGAGGAAAAGAAAGCTCTTTGTGCACTAAAAAATAATCCTGACCTGGTCATTAGGAATGCCGACAAAGGTGGAGGCATAGTGTTGCAGGACAAAGAGACCTATATCCAGGAAGCCCTAAGAAACCTCAATAATCCTTTACACTATGAGAGGGTGGACATGACACACTACAACCAGTCCATTGTCAATTATCACACCTTGATATCTAAAGCAGTTACAGCGGGCATACTCAATAAAGAGGAGAAAAAATTCCTCGAAGTAAAAAACCCCAAAATGGCATTTTACTATCATTTGCCCAAAATTCATAAGAGCCTCCAAAATCCACCAGGGAGACCTATCATTTCGGGGATTGATTCCCTTACGGTGAATTTGGCCTCCTATATTGATCAGGTTATGCGGGTGCATGTAACCAACCTGAGTAGTTATCTACGGGACTCGACACATCTCATAAATTTGATCAAAGACATTAAATGGCAGGATTCTTTCTTATTCATATCCCTGGACATAGCAGCTCTGTATACGAACATCCAACATGACCTAGGTTTGGAATGTTTTAAACAATTCCTTCTGAGTGACGACCGATTACCTGAGGCCCAAAGATATTTTCTCCTGGAAGGGATGAAATTCATATTGCATAATAATTACTTTACATTTCAAGATATACTATACCATCAGTGCTGTGGGACAGCGATGGGGTCGAAGGTCGCACCCACTTTTGCAAACCTCTTTATGGGTATGTTTGAGCTACTATATATATACAACTCTGATTTTTTCAAACATGTAATTCTATACAAAAGATATATCGACGATCTGTTCCTCATCTGGGACAACTCAGATGATAACATCAACAGTTTTTTGGGGCACATCAGTAAGAATAATTGGGGTCTCACTTTCTCGCCCATTATTAAAAAGAACATGATCGACTTTTTGGATCTTACCATCATGCACATAGAAGGGACTATTTATACGAAAACTTTTTTCAAAAAAGTTGACAGTAATGGTTACATTCACTTCTCAAGTAGCCACTACAACAAATGGCTCAGGAATGTCCCGAAAAATCAGTTCCAAAGGATCCGTAAGAATTGCACACGGGATGCTGACTTTCTTGTACAGGCGAAGGTTTTGAAGGATAGGTTTCTGGACAAAGACTATCCATCCTCATTGATTAAAAGAGCTTTCAATGACAGCAGAACCATGACACAGACAGATCTGATTAAACTGAGCAAAGAGTCCGGTAAAAAATCGGATCATAATTTTTCCTCCAATCTTTTGATTACGTTTAGCAAAGATGGGGATCTGATTAAGGGCATCATCCGCAAGCATTGGGGGATCCTCCTTAATGATCCCTTTCTAAAAGATGCTCTTCCAGGGATACCAGGGGTCACTTACCGCAGGGCCTCCAGCTTGAAAAACATTTTGGCACCCAGCAGACTAAGAAATACTATTGGTACAGGGACCATTAGTAAAACTGTAGGTGCATTCAAATGTCTGGCAAAAAACTGCTTATGTTGTAAGTCCATTCGGCACCAAAGGGTTAATTTTAATTCCCCAGGAGGGGGTGAAGTTTTCTCCATTAAAACCCACCTGACATGCCAATCGGATTTTGTCATTTATCTGATTGAATGTGAGTGCAATAAACAATATATAGGGAGAACAACCCAGGCATTACACAGTAGACTGAATTCCCATAGACACAACATTAAGATAGGTTTTATGCTGCATGGCTTATCCAGGCATGTGACCATATGCCATAAAGGGAAATCGAATTTGAGTATCACTCCTATAGAGCAAATACCCCCTCTTGCTCACGACCGTACCAATTTATTAAAGAAAAAAGAGACTTATTGGATTTACAAATTAAATACCCTCAAACCTTGTGGGCTCAATGAGGTCACTGACCTTTTTTATTAATCCCGTATGGGACTATTGTCCTGCTACCTTTGCATAAATGGGGTTTTTTGTTTAGGACTTCTCCTGATCATGAATTTTCTTGGTTTTATATATATTTATATTTGTATATATTTTTATATATTTTATATATTGTGTATATGTTTCATGTTTTATGATCTTGTGCGTCCGTAGGATTGAAATCCTTCTTGGCTTTTTATATTAATACCATTATTATATTCATTACATATGGGCATCGGCATATATTCATAATCCATTACGGTCATTTTAACCCCCCTCTTATTTAATTATTTATACACACATTTACTAAGATTGTGCTATATATGCCAGGGCATTTTTGCGCTGGTGTAATACTTGGACACCGTTTTTTCCCATCACATATTTGCCCGTAAATGTCATAGGGAATTTGCAGGGATGGACCCTACCAGCTTTTGTCCCTAATTCTGTTTGGGGTTGAGATGGAGCTGGTCCCCTGCTATTGGGAGGGTTTTTTTCCCTTCAGGTTTATGGTTCTTTCTCCTAAGATCCAAATGGTAGGAGGACTGACTTGCATGAATAGAATGAGACATGCGCACTAGTAAATTTTCCCACGCCTTGAACTTCTTTCACCCCGGCTTCCCCTGATTAACTTTCTAGGAACACTAGCTATGCACCTTTCTGGGAGCATGCGTACTGCACTTTCCCTCACGCTCCTCAACTTAATTCACCTTGTCACAGAGTTACACTTTTTTCTCCCATTAAAGCCATCATGAATGCGGTACTAAGCCGCTACGGAATAGATATAGGTCCGGTCTCTACTACTAATGAGTGGTCGAATAAATTTTACCCGATTTGTCCTCCGTCATGAATTTAGGGATAGTTCTCTCCTCCTTTTACTTTTTTCGGGGGTTGGTTAGCCCAGATTAACAGCACACTACACTGATTTACTCTTCACGCCTGTGGCGATAATTTCTTTTTCCTTTCGATAAGATTATGGCGGGTTTGAATTAACGCTATAGTCTCTGTTTAACATAGAGGATTGTGTTGCATTAATTTGATACTCGGGGATTTTTTCTTTAAGCCCCAGTAAAGGTTAATAATGTATGTATAAGTTTTTCACTTGCTCTCCTACGTGTCCCTGGTGTGGAACCGCAGGTCGGGCGTTTGATCACTAGATCGGTTACTTGTCTCACGGTATATTTTTTTGGTTTAATTCGCACATGGTAGTATATTTAACTATTATTCCAAAATTTTCCTTTGGGCAATGAAAGGGATATTTATCCAATTTTTGAGTTCCCCATTCCTTCCCCACCTCTCCTTTTTTCTGTGCCTGACTAAGGAGAATATATATATTTTTGATAAGCTGATTCTGGGCAGGTTTTTCGTATTCATCTGTGGCACAGACGGCTAAATGCTTCTGGTGCTATGTTCCTGATACTTGGATCGTAGGCTGCAGACCATTTGTAATATGGTTCTAGGCAGGTTATGGAATAATGACATATCTGGGAACATATGTGTCTTTGCAATGTTTTTGGAAACAAGAACTACACCTGTGCACATGTTATATACATCCTTTATTTATTTTTTCGTTTAATATTATTTTTATTCAGATTTACCAATTATCTTGAAACTATGAATATATGCTCACAAAGGAATATTTTTGACAAATTTATGATTTACATTGTCTTGTTGTTTTTTAAATGTATGGATTCCCGCCGATTTTTTTCAAAAAGGGGTGGATCAGGACTCCACCTCTAAGGTATATATTGCTGTATAGGCTGCCTTACAGCAGATTTGATGTTCTTTGCCAGCTTGTCCTGATGAAGAGAGCTAAGACTCTTGAAACGCGTTGACTTGACCTGTGCGTGAAATAAAGAAGCATTGATCTGAAATTTCAGGAGTTGTCGGTCATTGGCGCGGTGTGAAACCCCTCTCTACTGCTTTCCGTTATCTGCCAACTGGGGACTGCTGCCGTGACCTGGAGTTACATGCCTGCATAGGGGTTGTGACTTTCACAACCTGATCTGGTGAGTAGGATTACTTATCTTAAGACCCCTTATATACCGGGGTAAGACCCTATTGCGCTTCTTTTTCCACAGAAATTACTTTGATAGAACCAAAGTAGGAAGCAGCGAGTTTAGGTTGTTTGGGTGGCGGGTTGAAAAGATCCGGAACACTGGGAATGTGGACTCCGTGAGATTTCTTTTGCAACGTTTAAGAATATGCCTCCCCTGTGTGGGATGAGAAACTGTCATTAAAATGTTACCCCTTTTTCTCCTTACAGGAGCAGTTTTAATAAACCTCAATGTGTCCTGTAGCTCGAGGACGAGCTACGTTTAACCAAGGGGGAATGTGACGCCTCTGCACTAGTCAGGGTGTCTCACGGAACTGCACTCCTGTCCTTATAATGCAGAACCCACCCTCCTTGGTTCCAGGTTCCAGCCTATGGTATTGCTAATGTGGCGCCCTGGACAAGCCAGGACGTCACAGGTACTACAACAACACAAACCACACCCCGGCTATGCACATCTAGGTCAAACACAAATCCTTGTTGCCTCCCTCCAGGGGCTGATGTCCACACCAGGGGGTGGGCCAGGCGGTTAGCCCCGCCCACCGAGGAGTTCACAGTCCTGGAGGCGGGAAAAGGAAGGGAAGTTTTCAGATCAGTTTTGGAGAGGGAAGTGGTAGTAGAGGAGACTGACCGTGTCCGGGTGCGTGGCCTGGGCACATACAGCAAGGAGAGGCTGATTGAAGTGAACCATAAGGACCGGGGACGGGCGGTGGCCCGCCGGTACCGGATCAGGGAGCGAAGAGAAGCCAGCACCATTCGGCAGGGCCTACGGACCCCGACCAGGCTAGGAGTCGCCGTAAAACTGGTCAAATCCGTTAGCGAAGGGAACCTCCGGGGTTTCCCAGCAGTCAAGACCCGATTGAAGGCAACAGCTCACACCGTGAAGGGAAACACAGTCACCGCCAAGGCTACAGTTCCCAGGGCCAGAGCCTGCGGGCAAAAGAGGCTCCCTCAGCATGCATCCAAGCTGGGGAGCGGGTTACCGGTGGGAAGCCATTGGAACCGTAAACACAACACAGGTGCAGGGAAAGGCAGTCACTACCAACCTACCGGGAGAACTACCGCAGCCGTCTGTGGGACCTGTCCATCCAGCCGTCTGTTTTACCGGAGACTTTGCATTCGTCAGTGGCTGAGTGAGTACCACCGTGCCGTGCGGCACAGCGCTGCCCCCGCGACCCTGCACCTCACCAGGCCCCGTAACCCGCCTGCCATCCCTAACCCTCACCCGGGCCCCGGGACAACCAACCCCCTACCCACGGAGGGGAGAAACAACATCCAAGCTGCTCCCTGTCACCGCTCCCGGGATCCCCGTACAGAGCAGCGGTGGTGTCACAACCTCACCACAACCGTGGGTGGCGTCACGGACAATATCCCTAAACCAAACCACCCCTTTCACTCACGGGCGAGGAGCGCCGCTCGAGTCCCCAGGATCCTGCCCACCGCTCGAGCCACCGAGCAGCAGCAGCAGCCGGACCCGAGCAGTGGGTGAGCGCAGCGTCCCCTCCTCCGCCCGCGACACTAACAACTGCATTCAAACCCCCGATCCACGCACACCAGTACAGCACAGACAAACCAGTGGGTAGGTCTAGAGAGGAAAGGGCCGCCCACCAAAGGGTTAAGCAGACTGGTGGGAGGTGACAAGTGAGTCGGCTCTAGGGGAGAAAAGGGAAAGGAAGGGAAGAAGAAACTCTCCAAAGGGAGAGAAAAACAGGGGGTTGGAGCCCCCAGAAAAAAGTGAATTAGTGGCTCTCAGAGTGTGAGGGGCTGAGCAGTCGAAGCTCCCGAGAGGCTGGACTAAATTGGGACACAGCACAGCAATACTATTGGGAGCGGATACCTGGACGTGCTCCCCTTCCTAAGCAGCAGTCTTGCACTGGGACTTTTGGTTCACCTGCAGCCTGTGTGTGTAATGATTTTACAAAACATCATCCAGCACCACGATAACCGGCCTGAGTGAGTACATGGTCATTCCCTGCTTCCAGTAGCCCTGCGCTCCCCTGCACCCCACCATTCAGAGTCCCGGGGCCTTCCCCTACATGTGGAGGGTGACGACATCTAGCTGCCCCACTCCATCACCCCGGGTACTCCCAACGGCAGCGGCGGTACTTCCAATTACCGTACACCACGGGTGGTGTCACTAACTATATCTTCCCTTTAAATACCCCCCTCTTCAATTGAGTGTGGCCCCTAGCCCCCGAGTCCGGAGACCCTCGAGCCATGAATAATCACCCCCGGATCCGAGCGGTTCGACCGCTGCAGGGGCGGCACAGATAGCTAGAAAGATAGATAGATAATCATCTAATAAAGGGGGTGGCTCTCCATTACATATCACATCCACTGTTTAAATAAAAAATATAATTTGCAATTTACTTGTGTGACGCCCCTGAACTAGTCAGGGTGTTATAGGGTACTGCACTCCTTTCTCTTCTGATGCAGAGCTCAACCCCCCATGGTTCTGGGATCCTAACCTTTGGTATTGCTCCATCAGCATTCAAATCCTAGCAACACCTCACACCACACCCTGCTATGCACACCAGTGGGTGGTCTAGCTGGAACAGGGCCACCCGCCTAGGGGTCAGGCAGACTGGTGGGAGGGGCTGAGTCAGTTGAGTAGTAGCTCCCAAAGAGTGAGGAGCTGGGAGTAGCAGCTCCCTGGAGTTGAGTGGTAGCCCTCAGAGAGTGAGGAGCTGAGGGAGTTATAGCTCCCTGGGAGACTTTGGCTAGGTCGCAGACGGTGGTCTGGGACTGGAGGAGTCGGAGACCCGGTCGCCGGGTATTGGAGAAGGGTGCCCAGACTTAGTTTTGGAGAACGGTCGGCACCGGAAAATCTAGTAACCGGACTGGTACCAAGCACGGCGGGTACTGGACCCTAGATCAGGGAGTAGCTTCACGCAACCTGATAATTAACCTGTGGAGGATAGTCTCTTTATGAACTTTCCCCAAGAGCTCAGAGATCGAAGGCATCAACACAACGAGGGGGATAGGGCTTTCCAGCTTATGCGGCCCACTAAGATCCCAAGTGTCAGTCATCGAGAGCACAGCTCCTCTAACTAACCGTAGGGAGCGGGACGCCGAAAGCTTCAGGCTGAAGGGTCACTCAGAACAGTCTCAATTCAATTTAAATTTAGTGCATGGAGGCAGGTCCTGAACCATCAGCAATACCCACGGGGACGGATTCCCGGACGAGCTCCCCCTGAAGTGGCAGCGGCACCCAGAGACTTGGTTTACTTCTATGTCAGAGTCTGCTTAATGGTCGCACCAACATCCATACGGCCTGAGTGAGTACGCTGCTCTCCCCTGAATCTCCCTGCCTGGCCTGCAGCACGCTCTCATACACCTCCACTATCCAGAGTCCCGGGGCCTCCCCAACCGGTGGAGGGAACGTCATCTGGCTGCTCCACTCCATCTTCCCCGGGTACTCCCATCGGCAGCGGCGGTACTCCCCTTACCGCGAACCACAAGTGGTGTCACGAACATTAATCCCCTGTAAATAGCCCCCTTTCACTTTCGGGTGACCCCAAGCCCCCGGGTCCGTAGACTCTCAAGCCACTGCAACCCCACAGCCGAGGAGTCCGACTGCTGCAGGGACGGTACACTTGCTGTGAAAATAGTTATATTTTCTTACATACTACCAAATATTGTTCAAAATGCGTAGGAAATATATAGTCAAGTCACTAGTGGAGAGACAAAAGAGGGCCCCTGTGCAAGAACAATTTAAGGGCCCCTTGTAGCTCAAGATTTTTCATAATACACAAACCCACCTGCTTTGGAAGTAGAAATGGGCCCCATTACCTCTTGGGACCCTGTGTGGCCACTCAGGGTCCACCAATGACATTTCCACCCTTGGGTAAAGTGCTCAGTCACTCTCCCCAGTTATCTTCATAGTGATTCACTATTCACCGCAAAGCACCTAATAGAAATAGCTTAAAGGGCATAACATTTCTTCTGCTGGCATTTCTCCAGTGAACAGTGAGTTACTTTGGAGATAACTGAGTAATGATTACATTAATGAATAGTAAGTTATTAACTAGTTACTTAAAAATATTGAACTCTTTCAACAAACTTCTGCCCACAGGTTAAGTTAGATGTAAAAAGAGAAAATTGAGCTTTACTTGTGCTCTACAAGTCCAACGTAGTGTCTACGGCGTTGCTCTGGTCTCTGTTGCTTGTTCGCAGTAGTAATGTTATGCCAAGAAACCTGCAGCTATTCAGTGAGCTAAGCAACTTGTGCATTGGCAGAGCCGCTGAGATCAGAGATTGGATGAAGATTTGTATGACTCGCCCACCCCAGGGCTATGGGACACCCGGTGCCGGGCCGGACTAGTCCGGAGGTAGTCAGTGGTGGCGGGGCCCGACTCCGTGGCCCTGGTGGGTGTCAGTTAAATATGGCTGGTGACTTGGGGTTTGTGTTCGTGACGCCACCTGTGGTATGCGGCTATTAAGCCGCCGCTGCTGTGTAAGGCCTCCGGGGTCATGATATGGCAGCAATGGTGGTACAGCTCCCCACAGGTGGAGCGGTGCCCCGGGGACACTGTTGGTGCTCGTGAGAGTCTATGGTGTTGTGTGGATAACACGGTGCAGGGCCAACAGGCAATGAAAGAAACAGGCATAAACAACAGTCTCTTTACCTTCTCCTCTTTTACTTCACAAACGGTTAGTCCTGGGAGACCGTTACAGGTGGTAGAGGGCTCCGGCCGGCCTGGAAGTAACTGAGATGTCGTTTTGGCCAGCTGAGTATGAGGCCTACTCCTGTTCCTTTTCTTACTGTGATAGGACCCTGCTCTCTGGATTTAGCAATGGCCCTCTTTCTGCTGGGACCGGTGGTACGTCCCTTTCCCTCTGTGGCAGGCTGCACAGACCCTCTCTGGTACTTCTCTGCTGGAGTCCACACCGGGCCCTGATGATGCAGCTGTACCTTCGGGCTGTTTATGGGCCAGGTGCTTGCAGCTCTCCTGCCCTTCGGATTCGGCTACCAGGGAGTATTTTAGGCCCTGGTGGCCACAGACTCCGATGTCCGAGTCTCTTCTGTGCCTCTCTGCTGCTCCTGTTTCACTGGGCCAAGCTGCTCCAGCTCTAGGCCCCAGTTCCACAGGACAGCACTACTCGGCGTCTGCTTGCTCTGACTTCTCTCTACAGACTGAACACTAACCCCTGCCTCAGGTCAGGCTTAAGGAATACTCCCTGGAATTCCAGGTTCAGAGCTCCCCCTGCTGGCCTGAGGGAGGAACTGCGTTGGATGTTAAACTTACTGGCCAATAGACCTCCCAATTACCTCCAGGCTCAGCATTAACCCTTTGGAGGGGCAATGCTGTTGTGGCGACCAGGTCCTGGGGCGCCACACTCCCCCTTAGTTAAACTCAGTTCTCCCGGACTGAAGAAAACAAAACAAAACATGTTACAACCTTAAACAACTATAAGAGTCCAGTGTGGCTCCCTGCCGAGTGTCCATTACACTGCTCCATGGGGGACCCGCCGCGATAAAACCCGAAACGTAGGCTCTGGGCGTGCGTCAGAGCATTGATGACCCCACTCTATGCACGCCGGACGGGTTTTTCTTCAGGGGTGCTGAGCACACTGGTGCTAACTATGTACAGCTAGGTGTTGGCCACCCATAGTCCAGTGGCCCAATTGTCCATTTACTTAATCACCTAAAACAAAACATTACATACAAGACATTTCAACTAACTATATACATTCTGTTAGGTATTTTACTTTCTATGTTCTATACCTTGGAGGGGGCTGTCCCCGAGTGCTACGTTGGGACCGGCGTAGCTCTGGGGTTTGTCCCTGACTACTTGGAGTGTCTGCCCCCTCCGTGTTACTGGTAGGCCTAACCCTGACAGGTATGCGTGTTGGTTGCCTACGGGGTCTCAGATTCGCCAAGGGTACGACAGGTTCACCACTGGCAGGGGGTTGATTCTCCTGTTCTACTGCTGGCGTGTCATCTTGTGTTGGGGCGGACAGTTCCTTAGATGGATCTGGAACCTCTTCTGTCTCTGGCTCGACCAACTGCGGGAATGTCAAGACTGGTACCGCTATGGCATTATTTATTCGGGTCCAAGTTTTGGGGAATTTGCCAAGGATTGTTTGTATCATCTCTTCCTCTTTTTCTTGAATTTCTTCCACTTCTTTTTGGATTTTGCACCGCTCAGGGCACGCTTTCAGGCGGTCTCTGGACACTGTTTGATAAGTCTTGCCTTCATCTTTGCTTATGAGGCATACCTTACTATTGTCAAAGTTGGAGGGAATAATGGTGTAGGGTTCATTCTCCCACTGATCATCTAATTTATGCGCCCTCCGCTTTTTCTTGAGGACCTGTTCTCCAGGTGCTAAGGGAGTTGCTGGGGCTGTTTGATTGTAGTTCTGCTCTTGTCTCGTTCTTGCTTGGGACAGGCTCTTTTCTACGCATTCCTGGACTTTGCGGTACTGCTGTTGTCGCTCTGTATCCCAATCTTCTATCTCTTGAACCGCTTCAGGTGACACAGTTCCCATCTCAAAGTCTACAGGTAACTTGCCAGGTCTTGCTCGCATCAAGTAAGCAGGGCTGCAGTTGGTCGAGTTTACTGGGATATGGTTATACAGGTCTACCAGATCTGGTAACTTCTCTGGCCATTGGTTTCTTTCTTCCAGAGGTAGAGTCTTGAGCATATCAATAACCACATGGTTCATCTTCTCGCACAATCCATTGGTTTGGGGGTGGTACGGTGTTGTTCTGATTTTCTTACAGCTGTACATGTTACAGAACTCTTGGAACACTTCTGCCTCGAATGCAGGACCTTGATCAGTCAGTACCCTTTCCGGATAACCGTGAGGTCGACAAAAGTATGCCTGAAATGCTCTAGCTGCTGTTCTGGCTGTCTGGTCCTTCACAGGCACTACTACCAGGAAACGAGAGTAATGGTCCACAATGGTGAGGGCGTACACATAGCCTGACCGGCTTGGTGTTAACTTCACGTGGTCCAGGGCCACCAACTCTAGGGGCTGCTTCGTGACAATTGGCTGTAGGGGAGACCTCTGGCTGGCACCATCTTTCCGCCTCAGGTTACACGGACCACAGTCTCGGCACCACTTCTCGACTGTCTTTCTCATGTGCACCCAGTAGAACCGATCACGGAGTAGGACCTCCAACTTCTTCCACCCGAAGTGTCCTGCTTTATCATGGTAAGCTGCTAGGACCATTGGAGCATCCCTCTGTGGGACCACTATCTGCCAGATGAGTTCATTCGTTCGCCAGTTGACATATCTCTTGCATAGCTTGCCTTGGTAGGTGAACAGTCGTCCCCTCTCCTTCCACAGCTGCTGGGCTTCTTCTGGAGCATCTGGGCCAAGATGGGTCTCAGCTTGTGCTAGCTTTTCTTTGACCAATCGCACGGCCGGGTCACCGTTCTGTGTCTCTTCCCAATTATGGTGGAGTAATGGGTTGACCGAGACCTCGTGCTGGCTCGAGCGCTTCTCTCCTACAGCATGCTCACACTGGGAAACACCTTGGTGATGGAAAGCCGGTAACTCTATCTCTTCGAGTTCATCCAGGTCTTCTCCAGACTCGGGTAAGTGAGGCATTCTGGACAGCGCATCACCATTGTTGTTCTTCTTGCCAGCCCGGTACTTGATGGTGAAGTCAAAGTTAGACAGCCGGGCCATCCATCGCTGCTCCAACGCACCTAGCTTGGCTGTTGCCAGATGTGTCAACGGATTGTTGTCCGTGAAGATGGTGAACTTGGCCGACGCCAGATAGTGCTTGAAGCGTTCAGTCACTGCCCAAACAATAGCGAGGAACTCCAGCTTGAAGGAACTGTAGTTTTCTGGATTCCTTTCTGTGGGACAAAGCTTTCCTGCTGGCGTAAGCTATCACCTTCTCTCTGCCTCCCTGCACCTGGGACAGAACTGCTCCCAGGCCCACGTTGCTGGCGTCTGTGTACAGTACAAACGGCTGGCTGTAGTCAGGGTAGGCCAGAATTTCTTCTCCCGTGAGAGCCCCTTTCAGCCGGACAAAAGACGTTTCTATTTGGCTGTTCCATTCAAATGGAGGGCTTTGCTTCTTAGCCTTCTTTGGCTGGCCCACCAGAAGATCTTAAAGAGGCGCTGCTATCTTGGTGAAACCATCAATGAACCTTCGGTAGTAGCCCACCAGCCCAAGGAACTGCCGCACCTCCTTTACCGTGGTGGGTCTCGGCCAGTCCTTGATTACTGTGACTTTCTCTGGATCAGGTGCCACACCTTCTGCGCTGACCACATGACCCAAGTACTGTACCTTTGGCTTCAAGAGGTGACATTTGGACGGCTTTATCTTCAGGCCATACTCCGACAGGGACTCAAACACTCCTGCTAAGTGCCTCAAGTGGTCTTCATAAGTCTTGGAGTAGACTATGACGTCATCCAGGTACAACAGCACGGTTTCAAAGTTGTGATGGCCCAAGCAGCACTCCATCAATCTCTGAAATGTTCCTGGGGCGTTGCAAAGCCCGAATGGCATACAGTTGAACTCGCAGAGGCCCATTGGTGTCGTGAATGCAGTCTTCTCCTTGTCCGCCTCTGCCACGGGAACCTTCCAATACCCACTGGTGAGATCCAAGGTGGAGAAATAGTTAGCTGACTTTAAGGCTGTTAGTGACTCCTCTATTCTGGGTAGTGGATAAGCATCTTTATGTGTAATGCGGTTAATTTGTCTGTAATCTACGCACATTCTCATTGTACCATCTTTTTTCTTTACGAGCACTAGTGGAGCTGCCCAGGGGCTACAACTGATAACCCCAGCCTCCTTCATTTCCCGTAACATTTCTTTGGCACGCTAATACTGTGCTGGGGGTACAGGGCGGTATCTCTCTTTAATGGGATGATGATCACCCATGGGGATTTGATGTTTAACCCCTTTTACCTGCCCAAAATCTAGGGGGTGTTTGCTGAAGACCCGCTCGTACTCCTGTACCACCCGGTAAACCCCATACTTTTGGTGTGAGGGGGTGGAATCGGTGCCCACATGTAATTTTTGGCACCAGTCTTCCAGCTGTCCCTTGGAGCCATTGTCTTCCGCCTGGTCAGACGGGATCAAGGGTTCCACTGCTTTGATGGTATTGTTACTGACAGTGTACAGTTTTGCTACAGTGGCGTACCGGGGCAATTTGGCTTCCTCCTCCCCACAATTCAGGACGCGGACGGGCACTCTTCCCTTGCGGACGTCTGCTACCCCTCTGGCTATCAGGACACCAGGCCTACTTTCTGAATACACAGGTTTCACCAGGGCCTGGTAATCTTGACCCTTGAGGCCTATTGCTGCCCGACACCATATCAACATTTCACTTTTGGGGGGAATTGCAATGGGGAGAGGGTCACTTACCCTTACACTGCCAATTTCTCCTCCGGCCAGCTCTACCTGCTGCCTCCTCATCAGGGCTCTGATCTCCCTCTGTAGGGCACGCTGCTGCCCGGAGCTGGCACCTTCAGACGCCTGCTGCAACAAAACTATCACTTCGGCAAGACAATTTTCCATCACATTTGTACCAATGGTTAGCAGTGGGTTAGATTCTTTGCGATCAATATCTACAATTATCATCCCCTGACAGGGCAATTCTACCTGCCCCACTTTAATGGTTACTTCCTTATACCCAATTTGAGGCAAGGGCTGACCATTACTGGCCACAATTGTTAAATCATTATCTGGGCCATGGTCAATGTCTGAATCAGCCCAATATCTTTTGTACAATTTATAAGGGATGGTTGTTACCTGGGACCCCGTATCCAGGAGGGCATTCAACGGGATCCCATCCAGCACAATAGGAAGGACCGGTCATCCTCCCACATACTTGCTGCGGCTGGGGGTTGAGCCGGGCTTCCTTACACCTGGGGGTTGGCTCCTGGCCCCAGGCTCGGCCCATTTAAAGGACAGTGTCTTGCAATGTGGCCCGCCTGGCTGCAGCGGCGGCAGATTGGTTGTCCAGTTGAATCATACCGGTCTGTGTCTTTTCCTCGGGTCGGCGGTATCCTCCTCTGTCGCATCCATGGGACGTCATCTGGGCTGGAGGCCAACTCGATTCTTGCAGGCGATGGGGTCACTTGTAGAGACTGCACGGTCTTAGCAAGGGCAGCTACAGTCTTGGTCAGCTCCTGGACCTGCTGTCTGAGCTCTGCAGCGGGATCCTTATCCAGGGACTGCGCCTCAGCCCCTGCAGCGGCTCGTGTTGCAGGCACCACCTCTGGGTACGTGATAGCAAGAGGCCGGAGGGGTACTGGGTCATTCGGTGTAGATTCTCTCAGTACCCGGATGGCCTGGTCCTTAAACTTTGCAAAGTCCAGAGCAGGGTTCTGCAGGACCATGATACGTAGCTGGGTCCTGTGGGCATCTGACAGGAGCCCCTCTATGAACTGTTCAGTTAGGAGTTTGTCTTCTTCACGTACACTCTCTGGGTCCACCTGTTTAACTGCTCTCAGGGCCTACTGCAAGTTTAAGGCATAGTCCCTTATGCTGTCTGTGGCCCGTTGTTTGCACCCAAAGAATCTCATCTTTATTTCTGCTGTGGTGCGGGTGTCAAAAGTACTCTTTAACTTGGCCAGTATCTGGGTTACTGTCCCTTTATCTGTGTCAGGCCAGGACTTCACTTCACGCTGAGCCGCGCCGGCTAGCTGCCCCATTAATATGCCCACCTTCTGGATCTCAGTCAGCGGTTACACTATGAACAAGCTGTGCAGCCTTTCTCTGAAGTCGCTCAGGGTATGTGACTCCCCGGAGTACTGCGGCAGCCATTCTGCTCCTGGGATGTACGGCATTATGATCGGCATTACCGGCGCTACAGCGGGGGCTGGGGCGACGGCGACTGGGATTACATCGGCCGGTGCTGCTGCGTCTTGAGCTACCACAGCCACCTGCTCTCCCTCTGTGTCGGACATCTTCCTCCCCCTTAGTGAACCTCACCAGGCTCCGTTCACTTTTCAAAATCTCTTCCGGGTAGCGCGGGGTTAACGACCCTCCGCTCTGATGGCGCGCTCACTTCGCGCTCTTTTTCGGGCACGCCCCCCTTCTTCCTGCGCTCAGCGAGGCTAATGGTGGCGGCAGTTTTCAAACAGTAAAACAGTCTTTTAGGCACAGTTTCTGCAGGCGCACAGTACCCGGTGGGACCGGGCACGAAATCCTGTTTGTGACGCCAAAGTTGGCTCGCCCACCCCAGGGCTATGGGACACCCGGTGCCGGGCCGGACTAGTCCGGAGGTAGTCAGTGGTGGCGGGGCCTGACTCCGTGGCCCTGGTGGGTGTCAGTTAAATATGGCTGGTGACTTGGGGTTTGTGTTCGTGACGCCACCTGTGGTATGCGGCTATTAAGCCGCCGCTGCTGTGTAAGGCCTCATGATATGGCAGCAATGGTGGTACAGCTCCCCACACGTGGAGCGGTGCCCCGGGGACACTGTTGGTGCTCGTGAGAGTCTATGGTGTTGTGTGGATAACACGGTGCAGGGCCGACAGGCAATGAAAGAAACAGGCATAAACAACAGTCTCTTTACCTTCTCCTCTTTTACTTCACAAACGGTTAGTCCTGGGAGACCGTTACAGGTGGTAGAGGGCTCCGGCCGGCCTGGAAGTAACTGAGATGTCGTTTTGGCCAGCTGAGTATGAGGCCTACTCCTGTTCCTTTTCTTACTGTGATAGGACCCTGCTCTCTGGATTTAGCAATGGCCCTCTTTCTGCTGGGACCGGTGGTACGTCCCTTTCCCTCTGTGGCAGGCTGCACAGACCCTCTGTGGTGCTTCTCTGCTGGAGTCCACACCGGGCCCTGATGATGCAGCTGTACCTTCGGGCTGTTTATGGGCCAGGTGCTTGCAGCTCTCCTGCCCTTTGGATTCGGCTACCAGGGAGTATTTTAGGCCCTGGTGGCCACAGACTCCGATGTCCGAGTCTCTTCTGTGCCTCTCTTCTCCTCCTGTTTCACTGGGCCAAGCTGCTCCAGCTCTAGGCCCCAGTTTCACAGGACAGCACTACTCGGCGTCTGCTTGCTCTGACTTCTCTCTACAGACTGAACACTAACCCCTCCCTCAGGTCAGGCTTAAGGAATGCTCCCTGGAATTCCAGGTTGAGAGCTCCCCCTGCTGGCCTGAGGGAGGAACTGCGTTGGATGTTAAACTTACTGGCCAATAGACCTCCCAATTACCTCCAGGCTCAGCATTAACCCTTTGGAGGGGCAATGCTGTTGTGGCGACCAGGTCCTGGGGCGCCACATGTACACATGACGTAACTACTGAAGCCAAACAATAGAGACCAGAGAAGCTGGTGTGACACTGCGGTGGACCCAGTGAGCATAAGAAAAGCTCAGTTTGCTTTTTAGAGATGTGATGATAACCAATCCTAGAACCCTGGTCTATATAAATACCTTGATGCAAGTGCAGGGACCAAAGAAGGCCATAAGAATGACTATTAAGTTTCTTTTATTACTAATCACCAGTAATATTATGCATTTCCTGCCTCTGCAACTTAATATAGAAGCCCTGTGACCCTGATGCCAAAAAATTAATTGGACATTATTAGTGAAAGGAAGCTCACAGTCATTGTTATGGTATAAAGTGTTTCTTCATGCCATCTTCAAGGCATTCACATCAAACTGGGTTTCCTGCTGTGTGAACAGTGTCAGATGCCATCATCATGACACTCGGCGAGTTTAGAGCCAAACACCAATGCAATAGTGATCACCCATCTGTTACCCAACACTAACCTAAGTTTTCCACCTATCTTTGAATACTAACCAATTGTAGCACCTCTGCATTTTCTCTATTTTTTTGTTACAAGCTATTCCTAAATTTCATTTAGTTTTTATACATCTTAATGAGCCTCAGGCAAAACTTTGCTAAACGAGGCCAACTCATTAAGGCTATGTGCGCACATTGCGTACTAGCCCTGCAGAATTTTCTGCAGTGATCTGAAGAGCACACGTGCGCTTCAAATCGCTGCAGAAAATGTCCGTAGTGAAAAAAAAAAAAGCCGATTCCATGCGCTCTGCCTGCAGCTCCTGCCATAGACAGTGCAGGGGCTGCCGGCAAAGCGCACGGAAGAAGTGACATGTCACTTCTTAGAACGCGCGCTTCTGGCTACAGCCAAAGCGCTGCGCTCTAAAACGCCACGTGCGCACGGCCACTGCACAATCTCCATAGATTATGCAGGGGACGCAGGACGCATGCAGTTACGCTGCGCTACAAAGCGCAGCGTAACTGCATGTATTTACGCAACGTGCGCACATAGCCTTAGACAAATCAATTATGAACTATTTAGTAAGTTGAACTAATAACATTTTTGTTTTTGTCTGTATAGGTCCCTCCTTGAACAACTGCGCAAGCTTCAAGCTTTAGTCTCTCAGACCGCAGGAAAGGCAGCTCAGACCGGAACATGTGTAGCAGTGAGTAACATTATATTTCAATGCCCTATCTGTGCATTATTGTCACGATGGATATGTAGTAACTGGAAATAGGGGCTCCTAAACTGGCCCTCAGGCTAGGGGCCCCTAACTGTCCCTTATTCCAGAGTTACTTGTAAGGGTGAGGAGGTCCGAACAGCCAGAGTAACCCTGACTCCTGATCAGCCCTAGGTCTAACTCCCCATCACCCCCATACAGGGGTGGGATTCAGCCGGTTCAGAAAGCCATGGAACCCATAGGGTGGAGGGGCGACATGACTAGAGGGAAGGGAAGGAGTGATGGGGTTAATGGAAACAGGAATGGTTTGTTTATAAGGCAGAGTTAAGGGATTGGTGGGTAGGAGGAGTTCCCTGGAGGAAGAGGTGGGACAGTTGAGGGGTGTAAGTAAAGGACTTTGACTTACCCCCTCTCTCTTGACTTCCGGATATGGAACGATCTGACTGGAGAGGTTCCTATAAGGTGTCAGGACGTCACCTTCTATTTCTCCATGGAGGAGTGGGAGTATTTAGAAGGACACAAAGATTTGTACAAGGGCGTCATGATGGAGGTTCCCCAGCCCCTCACATCACCAGACTTCCGGATATGGAACGATCCGGACGTGCGACAGGATGGCTGCTACCCGGGAGCAGCGGATTCATCATGGCAGTGCACGGGCCCCTGGCAGCGCGGTCCCACGTCTTGGCTGCTGGGGGTTAACCCGTTGGCACTTTCCCCTCGCTCCCCTGTCAGCTGCGGGCGGCGTCCCCCCTCCCTCATATCTCAGGTACTTGCCGTGTGCGGGGGGAGCGAGGAGGAGATGCGAGAGCCCCTTCGGGGACCCTCCGCGGTAGGACGTGGGCAGGGCAGTACTCAGCTGCTGCTCCGGCCGCGGGAGGAATCTCCGTCCGGGCCGCGGCAGCCGGGAGGGGGGCGTGGCTTGGCTGCGGCCTACTTCCGGTCCGAGCCGCGGCCTGGATTGCTGGATGCGGCGGCTCCCGGACGGGGAGAGCGCCCGGCGGTGACAGAGGCCAGCTTTACCCCTCGCGGAAGGCGGGGGGGGGGGGCCGCGGAGCTGCAGCCAGTGGTGGGTCCGGCACCAGGGCAGGCGGGCCTGGGGCGACGGGTGCCCAGGAAGCGTCGGTGAGTGGGGGTGACGGCAGGGGCCCTGCAGTTCCTGCTTGGTCACCCAGATCAGGTTGCAGCTCCCGGCCGCGGCGGTCTCCCCCAGGAGGGGGAGGGCCCAGCGGACAGAGGCTTTCATGGGGCCCAGGAGGGCTGGATGCGGCGGCTCCTGGCCAGGAGAGCGCCCGGCGAGGACGGAGGCCAGCGTTACCCCCCCCCCCCCGCGGGAGGAGGGGGGGGGGCGGGGGGCTGCAGCCAGCAAGGGGTCTGGCACCAGGGCAGGCGAGCATGGTGCGACGGATGCCCGGGAGGCGTCGGTACGTGGGGGTGACGGCGGGGGACCTGCGGTCCCCGCCTGGTCACCCAGAGCGGGCGTGCAGCTCCCGGCAGCGGCGGTCTCCCCCAAGGGGGGGAGGGCCCGGCGGACGGATGCCTTCTGGGCCCAGGAGGGCAGGAGGCTGGCGGCTCTGGATGGGAGTCTGCTGGCAGCGGGTCGGGCCACAGGTACCCCCTGTCCTTGCAGGTAGCAAGGGGGGGTCAGGCCAGAAGATAAGGCCCGCGGTGGCAGCCCGTAGGACGGGACGGTTTCCGGGGTTGTCGCCGCGGGACAGAAGATGGAGCTTGGAGGATGGTGCCCACGCGGCGTACCAGGAGGACGGCCGTGGTGGTGGCAGCGCTTCGGCGGCGTCTGCATTACATGAGCCAGAGGCGGTCGGCTCCAGCGAGGAGGAGGAGGAAGCAGCGACGGATGAATCAGACGTCCGGATGGCGTGATTTTTATTCCAGGATATGCCGGGTCGCGGTCGGGTGAGACGGCCATGGATTTGGCAGGGCTGGGGGGGGGCGGCTGCGGAAACGGCAGCGCCGAGTGGGTTGGTGTTTTGACCAGGTATGGGGTTTACTGAAGTGGTGTATACGGTTGTGGAGAGTGCGCATGCACCGCCGGCGGCATGGACGGGATCGGTGGTTAGTAGGCGCAGGTGCGGCAGGCAGAGTGAGGGCGCATGAGGCGGCAGGGGAGCATTTTCGGGCAGAGGCGGCAAGGGCTGTGACAGAGTGAGTGGTGAGGAACGAAGAGGGGGATGAGGTGGTGCGTCTGGCTGACAGTGGCCAAGTGTGAGAGGTATGGTTGCTTCAAAGGCCCGCTGGGGGGGCTCACTTGCTGGAGGATGTGAGGGATAAGATTTGAATGGGGAACGTGTAGCAATAGTTTCGCTGCTCCCCCGGGAACAGTTTCACCTGGATTAGGTTAAGCTAAGTGATTCCAGGAAGGATAAGTAGAGGGAGGGGAGCGCCGGTGGAGGCTCACCCTCGTACATTTGCAACGTGGCTGCGGGCATTTGCGTTTTTTGGCAAGGGTATCGGGGGAAGGAATTGGGTAATTGGTTCGGCATGGTTCGGTTATATGGATCCATTTGGGGTGGCTTGTTAGGTCATATGGCGGTTTAGTCTGGCTTCAGTACGCCGAGTAATTTCAGCAAGGGAAGGTGTTGCGTGCCAGTATGCGGTAGGATCATATGGGCACATCTTTATGGCTGCAGTGGATGGCGGCTCCTAGTCAGCCCCCCCCCTTCCTTTTTGGGGGGTAGTTGGCTGTTCGGGGCTTGGAACCCCGGCGACACGGACGATGAGGGTTTTTTGGGGGGAATAGAAGGATGGGTGGTGCAGATTTGGCGCGGACGGTTGTCTTAAGCATAAGTGTTGGGTTGTGGTAAGGAACATAGTAATTCTGCGTCATTCTATTTATATTGGTGGATCTTTGCCTCCTTATTGGAAGTTTGCGCTGGGCTAGGGGACACCTGGTGGTTGTCAGTGGAAAGAGGGGTCAGGAAGTGGTGTTGGGCAGGATGGGTGGGCCATTCGGGGCCCTCCTTGTCACGATTGGGTTTCTCTGTTGGGGGGTAGTGCCGGAAATGAGCCGTATATAGATGTATATATTTCGGCTTGTTCAAAACGTATCTTATCTGGAGGAGTCATCGGTGTATGCCTGCTTGGCTCCAGAATTGTCGGCGGTTTATTATGTGTCGTTTGACAGAGGGTGGGATTTGGTAAAGGCGGTGAGCCGGGGAGCATTGATGGCAAAGGCGAATTTGGAGGCGGCATTTAGGTTGTTACTGGTCCACCCTGCTAGCTAGCAGTTCTGGTGCTGCGGTGGGGAGGGGAGTTATTATTATGTTGATCGGTGGGTGCTAATGGGTTGTTGTCCCATTTTATGTTCCTTTGGAGGCGGTTATTTCTTGGTGGAGTGGTTTGTGCGTGGTGTGTCCCAGCTTACACCTCTTATTCATTATAGGTTGATTCTCTTTACATCGGGTTGGCGGGTTGATGATTCGTTGAGGTTGATTGTTTTATTACAGATGGTGGTGGATACTCTTTTGGGCCTGTTGGCGCAGGCGAAGACTGAGGGTCCAACGCCAGTGATACGGTTTGTGGGGATAAAGTTTGATGTTATGGTCAGAGGGGTAGGATTCGTGGGTAATGGTGTGGTCCTATGGGCTGCGATAGAGGCAGTTAGGTCAGCTAAGACGGTGCGGTTTCAGGCGGTGCAGTCTTTGCAGGGGCGGTCGAACCACGGGTGCAGAGTTACGCCGCTGGGGTGCGTGTCTGCTGGACGTCTGGCGATGGCTGCGCCAAGGGTGCAGCCATCGGATCCTTTGTGTGTGGTCACGAGGGAGATCAATGATGATCTGATGGTGTAGGAGGTTTTTTCTTACGGCGATTTAGTGGCCGCGGATTGTGGCTGGGTAAGGTGCTACCTGATGGAACGTAGCTGCGGTACTCGGAGGCAGCGGGTCCAGTTGTTTTCTGGTTGGGCATTGTGGGGTAGCGCTTCCAATCGGTGGTAGTGGTCGGGTGGTGGAGGTTGGCAGTTTTTTCCAAGAGGAAGGTGTGCTGTCATTCTGGCTATCAGTTGGTGGAGAATTCGATTAATAGTTGGTTTGCTAATCCTGGGGCCAAGGGTGGCGTACTTGCGACAGTTGGTTTCTCAATTGGATGTGTTTTAAAAAAAAAAAAAAAAATGTTATGCGTGGCGCAACCAGTACTGGGGTTCGCCAAGGGAATAGCAGCTGCTGTGTTTCCTTCCAGTTCTGCAGGTCTCGGGAGTTGAGGCCGGGTAGCAGACGAGGTGGGCACGGTGTGTCCGGAGGGCTTGTGGAGTCTGGTGTGGCTGTGTTGGGGAGCGGTTCGGTGCCCAGTGACTGAGGTTATTTGGGGCTGATATTCAGAAGTATGGGTGGCGCGGATAACGTTTGGGACAATGTGTGAGGAAGGCCCGGTGGAGTATTTGATGGTGGCGTTGGCAGTGGTGAGTAACGGTTTTCAGGCTGCTAGGCCGGCGTCCGCAGTGGAGCAGAGGGTGGCGGCTGTGGCTGTCTTGTTAAGGATTAGATGTGGAGAGATGTTTTCGCAGGATCTTAGGGCGCGGCAGGCCTTGAAGGGTTTGGTCGTAAGGGTGTGAGGGAGCGGGATACAAGGGTCCGTCTCCGTTGTTTTGTGGCAGGGTTTGGTGAGTGGTTTGTGGCGGCTATGTTCATCTGAGCACGAGCGGGTTTTTGTTTCCCTTGTCCAAAACGGTTTGTGTTAGCCTTTTGGGGGGCTTTGAGATTGTGGGGTTGGTCAGCCCATCTACGGTCAAGAGCGGAGGTTGGATGTTGGAGGATGTGTCCGAGGTGGTGCAGTGGGTTGAGCGCCGGCTTTGTCGCTCACCGAATTAGATTAGGCGGGTGGTGAAGGTTGGTGTTGTTATACGCGGTCCCGGGTGCGGAATTATGTTGTGAGGGCGCCCAGGCTCATTATTGTGTCGCGTTTGTTAAGGTACCATTTTGTGGCAGTGCTGCAGACTTGATTGCAGGTGGCGGGGGTGGGCGCCCGGAATACTATGGGTCGTATTCCTTCTGGATTGGGCTGCCACGGAGGCCCCTCGGTGGGCTCAGAAAAGGGGTTGTGAGAAGTATTGGGAGGTGGGAGTCCTCTTGTTTCGGTGTTACGTTTGGCCTCAGTTGTTATCGGGTTAAGGCAATGGGGGCATTTGAGTCTTTTGGGAGTGGAATGGGTTGGCGTAACAGGTTGGTGTTATCTGTGGGTTTATAACCCCTGGGTTTTTGTGGTGAGGGTGTGCCTCATTTGGATATTTGGGCATTCGTTGGTTCTCGGGGCCTCGACGGTCTGAGGCTCGCCTGAATGTTGCCAGTTGGGTCTGGACGGGTCGATGGTACTGGTCCAGTAAATTGGAGGCAGCGATTTGGTATCTCGAGAAGTTATTTATGAATGTTTTAAAAAAAAAAAAAAAAAAAAAAAAAAAAATTGTTGGTTGTTGCATTGTGTAAGACATACCTGAGCTTAATCGTGGGGTAGTTTTGATAGTGTGACCAGGTTGGAATGGCGTGTGGCTCGTGCGATAGGCAGTATCAATCGAGCCTTATTGGGGGGGCGGCGCCAAAAGTTGGTGGCGCTGAACTGGTGGTTTTGGGGATGCGATGGGGGTGCATCTTCACGTGCTTGGTGCTGTTTTGTGGACGCTGGGATTGCGTGGAGGTGTGGTACAAGCTTTTGGTGTGTGGCGGGTCCAGGCCACGTAAGGAGTCACGTGCCCTGTCCTGTGGCGGGGGGTAGGTCTGGTCCAGAGGCGGTTGAAGGCAATGGTAACTGGACAGAGAGACACCATCTTGGTATGGTGGCTCCAGGTTCCGGGATGTTGCAGGCACGGGGTTCTGCAAAGTTGGGGGGTTAATCCGTAGGTGATTAATACCTCATCTCTGGGTCGGTGTGTTGCGGCCAGGGATACTGGGGTGAGAAGTGGTTCCTGGACTGGGCCTACTCAGGGTTGTATATTTACTGTATTGGTTACTGTGTTACCTATTGTTATTTGTTGGGGTCGCCCGTTGGACGGCGCCCCCTTGTGTTAGTATGTAAATAATAGGTAATAAAGGCTGCTGTGGCCAATTTTAAACCAAGTCACATGCAGTTTGTGTATTATTTACAGATGGTATTGGTGGGTAACACACATACAGCACGACTGGAGAATCCTTCCTCAATGGTCAAGAAAGCCATGGAACCCATAGGGTGGAGGGGCGACATGACTAGAGGGAAGGGAAGGAGTGATGGGGTTAATGGAAACAGGAATGGTTTGTTTATAAGGCAGAGTAAAGGGATTGGTGGGTAGGAGGAGTTCCCTGGAGGAAGAGGTGGGACAGTTGAGGGGTGTAAGTAAAGGACTTTGACTTACCCCCTCTCTCTTGACTTCCGGATATGGAACGATCCCCGCCCACCCTCCCTTGTGTTTAATGCCGAGGGGAATTTGGTCTGGGTTGTTTCTTTGTCACAGCAGCGGGGGGTAGGTCTGGTCCAGAGGCGGTTGAAGGCAATGGTAACTGGACAGAGAGACACCATCTTGGTATGGTGGCTTCAGGTTCCGGGATGTTGCAGGCACGGGGTTCTGCAAAGTTGGGGGGTTAATCCGTAGGTGATTAATACCTCATCTCTGGGTCGGTGTGTTGCGGCCAGGGATACTGGGGTGAGAAGTGGTTCCTGGACTGGGCCTACTCAGGGTTGTATATTTACTGTATTGGTTACTGTGTTACCTATTGTTATTTGTTGGGGTCGCCCGTTGGACGGCGCCCCCTTGTGTTAGTATGTAAATAATAGGTAATAAAGGCTGCTGTGGCCAATTTTAAACCAAGTCACATGCAGTTTGTGTATTATTTACAGATGGTATTGGTGGGTAACACACATACAGCACGACTGGAGAATCCTTCCTCAATGGTCATGTACTGTTCAGGCGAACCGGTTGTTAAAATAACAGCCGGTTTGCAGACGTTGCAAAAATCGGCATCCGCGACCCGGTTCCCTGTATTCATTTGTATCAGCACCTTTAGGATGCCGATACAAATGAATCCCCGTACCTCCGTGCACGCCGCACTTACGGGTTCAGTGGAGCCAGCTTGCTCTCTGACCTGGCATCGGGCGGCGTGATGACCCTGCAGAGGTCACGGCAGCGTGGTGAGATTACCTCACCACGCTGCCGTCTGTCAGCGTGAGTATGCAGAGTGTCGCGGAGGATGACGGAGGAGAGGCCACTGGCACTTGGATCGGGTAAGCGCTCTGTGAGCCGAAGATGCGACTCTGCAGGGCAGAGGAGGCCACATGGGGTGGGACCCTGCAGGGAAGTGGAGGCCCCATGGGGTGGGGGCCTGCAGGGGAGTGGAGGCCACATGGGGTGGGGGCCTGCAGAGGAGTGGAGGCCATATGGGGTGGGGGCCTGCAGGGGAGGGGAGTGGAGGCCGCATGGGATGGGAGCCTGAAGGGGAGTGGAGGCCGCATGGGGTGGGAGCCTGCAGGGGAGTCTGGGCCTGCAGGGGAGTGGAGGCCGCATGGAGTGGGAGCCTGCAGGGCAGTGGAGGCCGCATGGGCTGGGAGCCTGCAAGGGAGTGGAGGCTGCATGGATTTGGGGTGGGAGCCTGCAGGGGAGTGGAGGCTGCATGGAACCGGGGTGGGAGACTGCATGGAATCTACATGGGAAAAGAGGCCGCATGGGATGGGATCTGTATGGGATGGGATCTGTATGGGATGGGTTGTCTGTTCCAATTTGAGTGATATTAACAGTTTTTCAGTTTGAAAATGTTCATACAATATGCCAAGTAAATAAGTGACTGACCCTGACTGAAACAACGGGTACTTGATAGAAAAGTGAAGGTATAGGAAGAGTAAGAAGGGGAAAGTTTTTATTATTAATTACTTGTATTTTGTGGTTGAGGAATGTGCGCAAAAATGGGTATGGTTACAGAATGGGTGTGGTTACAGAATGGGGAGTGGTTTCAAATGGGTGGGGTTTACATATAATCTGTTGTTAAAAATTTGAATCCCAGCCCTGCCCCCAAACAATGAGAGTGTTGGGAGTGGTGTGGTATATCTGTGACGCCCTGGCCTACCAGGTCGTCACATGACATTGTGCAATCTGCCCTTCTGCATGGTGTCCATTTCCTCCTTGGCTACGGGTATTTGACCTTTGGTGTTGCTAAGAACAAGCTAATCAAAACCCTAGAAACACTCTGCACCACACCCACCAGACACACCAATGGGTAGCCTGAAGGGAATAGGGCTGCCCACTTAGGGGGTTGGTTAGGGAGAGTCAGGAGTGTCAGGAGTAGGCAGTTGAGTGGTGACTCTCGAGAGGAGAGGTCACAAATTAGTTGGAGAAGGTTAGGAGCTGGGCTCCTCAGTTACTAGGTGACAGACGTTGGTCTGGGCCTGGTAGGAGCTGGAACCCCGGTCGCAGGGGATCATGTCAAGGGGCACGGAACTGCCAAGCAGGGCAGCCGGCGGCCTTGAGCCATCTCCGGGCAGGGGCCAGGGCACGGCAGGGTACGTGGACCCTAGGCCGGGAAGTAGCTTCAAGCGTCCTGGCAATTTACCCGACGAGGGTGAAGACTTCATGATTCGTCCTCCACCTGATCCAAAATCGGGGTACTAGCGCAACGATGGGGATAGGACTTTCCCAATGCATAGTCAATAAAATACCAAGCGTGAACCCTGAGAGCAAGCTCACTCCGTTAGCCATATGGGTGAGCGGGACCCGACTAGTTCTATACCACAGGGGCCTACCAGTAAAGAAAGTGCCAAGGAAAAGGTCAAAGGCTAACAAGCAACACCATCGGGCACAGGATCCCAGCGTACTCCCTCCCTGCTACAGCGGTGCTAAGAATTCCGGTTTACAAGTTGTCCGTGTCAGCGTTATTGGACTGAGTGAGTACATAGTGACCCTTTCCTCCCCACCATCACCAAGCCCTGGGGCACTTCCCCCTACCCATGGAGGGGTGAAACACTTGGCTGCTATTCCATCGCCACCGGGCGCTCCCAACAGCAGCGGTGGTATTCCACCTTACCACACACCGTGGGTGGCGTCACGAACTCTAACCACAAAATCCCCTGTAAATACCCCCCTTTTATTTCAAATGTCTGCACGACTCCTCCCGGGTCCAGAGACCCCTCAAGCCACCGCGGATCCGGATCCGAGCAGCAGCCCGGCTGCTGGCGCTGGGGCAGTAAAAAATCCCACACAGAAAGACAGTCTGGGGGAAAAACTAAACTCAAACGCCCAGCAATCACTCAGTTATAGATACAACATGTTCAGGAGGGGATAAGGAAAAGGAAAGAAATAATCAAACAGCTAGAGTATTTCCACAACACACCAGATAGTGTACAGCAGTTTACCAGAAGCTGGATCCCCATGCACTTAGACTGGAATTGAATATACAGTTAGGTCCAGAAATATTTGGACAGTGACACAATTTTCGCGAGTTGGGCTCTGCATGCCACCACATTGGATTTGAAATGAAACCTCTACAACAGAATTCAAGTGCAGATTGTAACGTTTAATTTGAAGGTTTGAACAAAAATATCTGATAGAAATTGTAGGAATTGTACACATTTCTTTACAAACACTCCACATTTTAGGAGGTCAAAAGTAGAGTTGAGCGCGGTTCGTGGTTCTAGGTTCTCCAGTTCTAGGCTCGAGTGATTTTGGGGCCTGTTCTAGATCGAACTAGAACTCGAGCTTTTTGCAAAAGCTCGATAGTTCTAGAAACGTTCGAGAACGGTTCTAGCAGCAAAAAAACAGCTAATTCCTAGCTTGGTTTCCGCTGTAATAGTGTAAGTCACTCTCTGAATCACACTATTATGACATTTCAGTGTATAGTGTGCGTGAACAGCGCCTTCAGATCACTGCTGTTTCTATAATGGCGATCGCCATTTTTTTTTTTTTTCCTTGTCTTCCTTCCCTAAGCGCGCGCGTCTTGTGGGGCGGGCCAGCATGTCAGCCAATCTCAGACACACACACAGCTAAGTGGACTTTTAGCCAGAGAAGCAACGGCATGTGTGATAGGATGTCCATGTCACATGTCCCTGCATTATAAAACCGGACATTTTCCTCCAGGACGCCATTATCTCTTCTGCGTCTTTGGTGTCAGACATCACTGTCGCAGCTCCGTCCTCCTGAGTCCTATCGCCGATACAGCTGTATGCGCTCCATACACAGCGCTGGACAGCTTAGGGATAGCACTTTCTAGCAGTCCTTTTAAGGGCTCAAACCGTTAGGGTCAGAGCCATAGGTGACAGGTCCTGAAAACAGCAACAGCGTCTGTGTAGCCAAGGTCAGGGATTTCCTCCCTGCATTTCACCATTAGGAGGGAATAGAAAGGCAGGCTTCCATTCCTCTACCCAGAGCCCCAAAATCCTGCCACTGTACCCTCCTGTCCTCTGCACACTCCAACTCATTATAACTAAGCCATTATACTAGCAAACACTCAGTGTACCTAGTGGCATCCTAAACGTGGCTATTGGACTTTGCTATAGTCCCACTAGTGCAAAGACATTTGCAGAGCACGTCTGCCTGCATTGCACACTCCAACTCATTATAACTAAGCCATTATACTAGCAAACACTCAGTGTACCTAGTGGCATCCTAAACGTGGCTATTGGACTTTGCTATAGTCCCACTAGTGCAAAGACATTTGCAGAGCACCTCTGCCTGCATTGCACACTCCAACTCATTATAACTAAGCCATTATACTAGCAAACACTCAGTGTACCTAGTGGCATCCTAAACGTGGCTATTGGACTATGCTATAGTCACACTAGTGCAAAGACATTTGCAGAGCACCTCTGCCTGCATTGCACACTCCAACTCATTATAACTAAGCCATTATACTAGCAAACACTCAGTGTACCTAGTGGCATCCTAAACGTGGCTATTGGACTGTTGTCTAGTCACACTAGTGCAAAGACATTTGCAGAGCACGTCTGCCTGCATTGCACACTCCAACTCATAACTAAGCCATTATACTAGCAAACACTCAGTGTACCTAGTGGCATCCTAAACGTGGCTATTGTACTATTGTCTAGTCACACTAGTGCAAAGACATTTGCAGAGCACGTCTGCCTGCATTGCCCACTCCAACTCATTATAACTAAGCCATTATACTAGCAAACACTCAGTGTACCTAGTGGCATCCTAAACGTGGCTATTGGACTTTGCTATAGTCCCACTAGTGCAAAGACATTTGTAGAGCACGTCTGCCTGCATTGCACACTCCAACTCATTATAACTAAGCCATTATACTAGCAAACACTCAGTGTACCTAGTGGCATCCTAAACGTGGCTATTGGACTTTGCTATAGTCCCACTAGTGCAAAGACATTTGCAGAGCACGTCTGCCTGCATTGCACACTCCAACTCATTATAACTAAGCCATTATACTAGCAAACACTCAGTGTACCTAGTGGGATCCTAAACGTGGCTATTGGACTTTGCTATAGTCACACTAGTGCAAAGACATTTGCAGAGCACCTCTGCCTGCATTGCACACTCCAACTCATTATAACTAAGCCATTATACTAGCAAACACTCAGTGTACCTAGTGGCATCCTAAACGTGGCTATTGGACTTTGCTATAGTCACACTAGTGCAAAGACATTTGCAGAGCACCTCTGCCTGCATTGCACACTCCAACTCATTATAACTAAGCCATTATACTAGCAAACACTCAGTGTACCTAGTGGCATCCTAAACGTGGCTATTGGACTTTGCTATAGTCACACTAGTGCAAAGACATTTGCAGAGCACGTCTGCCTGCATTGCACACTCCAACTCATTATAACTAAGCCATTATACTAGCAAACACTCAGTGTACCTAGTGGCATCCTAAACGTGGCTATTGGACTGTTGTCTAGTCACACTAGTGCAAAGACATTTGCAGAGCACGTCTGCCTGCATTGCACACTCCAACTCATTATAACTAAGCCATTATACTAGCAAACACTCAGTGTACCTAGTGGCATCCTAAACGTGGCTATTGGACTTTGCTATAGTCCCACTAGTGCAAAGACATTTGCAGAGCACGTCTGCCTGCATTGCACACTCCAACTCATTATAACTAAGCCATTATACTAGCAAACACTCAGTGTACCTAGTGGCATCCTAAACGTGGCTATTGGACTTTGCTATAGTCACACTAGTGCAAAGACATTTGCAGAGCACCTCTGCCTGCATTGCACACTCCAACTCATAACTAAGCCATTATACTGTCAGGACCGGGAGGACTGGTGGACCCAGGAGGTGGATCCTCTGGACCGTGCACCCCACCAGGGGCAGAGTACACGGCAGCCGGAGCACTGGCGTGGCCGGAACGGGAACCGTGTCCCACAGGGGACGGGAAGAACACAGTCACTGGGGTCTCGGGGTTCCAGGGCACAGGCGTGGCCGGGTAAAAAAGACAAATAAGAGTCCAGGTAACGGGACACAGCTAAAGGGGACCTGAGCACCTAGCTTTCAAAGCTAAGTTTCAAGACACGTTGATCAGGCCCCGCCCACATGGAAAGGCAAGTCTTATATACCCAGCACAGCCCTATGTCATTTCCTGCTTCAGGTGTGCTGGGCCCATAAGACCAGGAGAGTGGGCGCGGCCTGGTCCTATACAGAACCATGAGGCCAATACTCAGAGTCAGACTCCTGAGACCAGGAGCAGGACTCAGGGGAGCAGGAGCGGGAGCGGCAGCCATGACTGGTGGACACATGGAGTGGATCAGTGGGTAAGGAGTGGTGCTGGGACACTGGGAGCGTGACATATACTAGCAAACACTCTGTACCTAGTGGCATCCTAAACGTGGCTATTGGACTTTGCTATAGTCACACTAGTGCAAAGACATTTGCAGAGCACGTCTGCCTGCATTGCACACTCCAACTCATTATAACTAAGCCATTATACTAGCAAACACTCAGTGTACCTAGTGGCATCCTAAACGTGGCTATTGGACTGTTGTCTAGTCACACTAGTGCAAAGACATTTGCAGAGCACCTCTGCCTGCATTGCACACTCCAACTCATTATAACTAAGCCATTATACTAACAAACACTCAGTGTACCTAGTGGCATCCTAAACGTGGCTATTGGACTGTTGTCTAGTCACACTAGTGCAAAGACATTTGCAGAGCACCTCTGCCTGCATTGCACACTCCAACTCATTATAACTAAGCCATTATACTAGCAAACACTCAATGTACCTAGTGGCATCCTAAACGTGGCTATTGGACTTTGCTATAGTCCCACTAGTGCAAAGACATTTGCAGAGCACGTCTGCCTGCATTGCACACTCCAACTCATTATAACTAAGCCATTATACTAGCAAACACTCAGTGTACCTAGTGACATCCTAAACGTGGCTATTGGACTTTGCTATAGTCACACTAGTGCAAAGACATTTGCAGAGCACCTCTGCCTGCATTGCACACTCCAACTCATTATAACTAAGCCATTATACTAGCAAACACTCAGTGTACCTAGTGGCATCCTAAACGTGGCTATTGGACTTTGCTATAGTCCCACTAGTGCAAAGACATTTGCAGAGCATGTCTGCCTGCATTGCACACTCCAACTCATTATAACTAAGCCATTATACTAGCAAACACTCAGTGTACCTAGTGGCATCCTAAACGTGGCTATTGGACTTTGCTATAGTCCCACTAGTGCAAAGACATTTGCAGAGCACGTCTGCCTGCATTGCACACTCCAACTCATTATAACTAAGCCATTATACTAGCAAACACTCAGTGTACCTAGTGGCATCCTAAACGTGGCTATTGGACTTTGCTATAGTCACACTAGTGCAAAGACATTTGCAGAGCACGTCTGCCTGCATTGCACACTCCAACTCATTATAACTAAGCCATTATACTAGCAAACACTCAGTGTACCTAGTGGCATCCTAAACGTGGCTATTGGACTTTGCTATAGTCACACTAGTGCAAAGACATTTGCAGAGCACGTCTGCCTGCATTGCACACTCCAACTCATTATAACTAAGCCATTATACTAGCAAACACTCAGTGTACCTAGTGGCATCCTAAACGTGGCTATTGGACTGTTGTCTAGTCACACTAGTGCAAAGACATTTGCAGAGCACCTCTGCCTGCATTGCACACTCCAACTCATTATAACTAAGCCATTATACTAGCAATTTTTGTTGCCAGTTTAAGGGCCGTAGTTGCATTTTCAGGGATATTTATTCTTTATTATTCTGCTGTTAATAAAGCTAGACCACCACTGCAATCTACACCACCTCTCAATTTTTACTACCACATTTTCAGTCCACAATCTTGTCGCAATCAACATGAGTGGCAAAATGACAGATGCTGGTGGAAAGGGGAAGAGGCGTGGTGGAAAAGGCAAAAAAGGTTTTGTCCGTGGGAAAGGTGGCAAAGCTCCATTATCATCTGCTGAAGATAGAGCATCTACCAGCAAAAGTAAGATGTCTACTACTTACCGTGGACAATCCGATGTGCTCCCTTTTTTACGGACACGAACAACAGGAACAAAGGTAGATGATGGGCAAAAAAGGAAAATGCTTGAATGGATCTCAAGTGGTCCAACAAGTGCCCTCTCAGCCACTTCAAGTACCGCATCCAAAAAACACCAGTCCTCTGAGTTGTCATCCCAATCAAACTTGATTTCTCCCAGCTCTGAAGTCTCCATCAGCCCTGCACAGTATGGTGGAACTGAGATGGCTGAGTCTGCAGAGCTGTTCAGTCACACTATAGCCTGGGAATCAGAGGTCTGCTCCCAAGCTACAGTGAGTACAGAACAGGAAATGGTCTGCAGTGATGCCCAGAACCTTTGTGACTCTGATTCAGGCCGTGAGGACAAAGTTTCGGAGCATAATGTTGACCCTTTGTCACAAACTGTAACACCTGTGGTTATAGACAATGAGGAACATACTGATGAAGATGAGACTCAGATACCCGATTGGGATGACAACTTAAATATTCGGTCAGGGCAAGAAGAGGCTCGGTCAGAGGGGGAGGGGAGTGCAAACACAACAATTGATGATGAAGTTCTAGATCCCACCTACTGTCAACCCACAGTCAGGCACTCGAGGAGGTCAACAGAGGTGGTGGAGGAGGATGCAACTGATGACGAAGTTACCTTGCGCCTTCCTGGACAGAGTCGGAGTACTGGTAGCACGTCTACAACTGCATCCTCAGCCACCACTCTGCCTCTGAGCATTATTCGGGGTGGATCATCAGGTCGCATGGCCTCTAAGCCTTGCCTAGCCTGGTCCTTTTTTGACATAGAAAAAGATCGCCCAAATTATGTGATCTGTAAAATTTGTCATGGTTCTCTTAGTAGAGGTCAAAACCTCAGCAGTTTGACAACTTCTTCCATGAATCGTCACATGAATAAATATCATATGGCCCGGTGGGAAGCTCACCGTGCTGCAATGCGGCCTAGCGGAGCGAACCATCCACCGCCTGCCCCTTCCAGTGCATCCGCGCGCTCGTCATCTTCTAGGACTGTGGGGACAGCTGTCACACCTGTTTTTCCACCCACAACTTCCACCACTGTAACCGCAACAGGCAGTTTGCTTGGTAGGTCGTCAGTTGTTTTGGAAGGGGAAACAAGTCAGTGTGTACAGCTGTCTCAGACATCGATAGCACCAACTTTGGATGAAGGCAACATCATGTCTCCGCCTGCACTTTCCTCACAAACCTGCATTTTTCCAGGGACACCCTACTCAACACCATCTACACACAGCAGCCAGATCTCTGTCCCTCAGATGTGGTCAAATAAAAGGCCATTTCCTGCGACCCATGACAAAGCTAAGAGGTTGACTCTATCCCTCTGTAAGCTGTTGGCTACAGAAATGCTGCCTTTCCGCCTAGTGGACACACAGGATTTTAGAGACCTTATGTCTGTCGCTGTGCCCCAGTACCAGATGCCTAGTCGCCACTACTTCTCTAAGAAAGGTGTGCCCGCGCTACACCAGCATGTCGCACACAACATCACCGCTTCCTTGAGAAACTCTGTGTGTGAACGGGTGCATTTCACCACCGATACTTGGACCAGTAAGCATGGACAGGGACGTTACAAATCGCTGACTGGGGACTGGGTAACTATGGTGATAGATGGTGAAGGGTCTGCTGCACAAGTCTTGCCGTCCCCACGACTTGTGTGTCAATCCTCTGTCTGTCCAAGTTCCGCCACTGCTTCTGCATCCTCCACCTCATCTGGGTCCTCCACCTCCGCCCCAAGCCTGCCTGGTCAGGCCACCAGCGTTCTCACTGCGCAGAAGGAATCACGCACCCCTCATTACTATGCTGGCAGCAGAGCGCAACGGCATCAGGCGGTCTTTAGCTTGACATGTCTTGGGAATAAGAGTCACACAGCTGAGGAGTTGTGGTCAGCTCTGCGGTCCGAGTTTAATAAATGGTTGTCTCCACTCAACCTGCAGCCTGGTAAGGCCGTGTGCGACAATGCTGCAAACCTGGGTGCGGCCCTTCGCCTGGGCAAGGTGACACACGTACCTTGTATGGCTCACGTGTTGAACCTTGTCGCGCAGCAATTTTTAACACAGTATCCTGGCCTAGATGGCCTTCTGAACAGGGCACGAAAACTGTCTGCTCACTTCCGCCGTTCAAGCGCCGCAGCTGAGCGACTTGCATCACTCCAGAAGTCTTTCGGCCTGCCGGTTCATCGCCTGAAATGCGATGTGGCGACACGCTGGAATTCAACTCTCCACATGTTACAGCGACTGTGACAGCACCGCCGTGCCCTGGTGCAATACGTCATGACGTATAGCCTGGGCCAACGAGATGCAGAGGTGGGGCAGATCACCCTGATGGAGTGGTCTCAGATCAAGGACCTATGCACCCTTCTGCACAGTTTCGACATGGCGACGAATATGTTTAGCGCTGACAATGCCATTATCAGCATGACGATTCCAGTCATTTACATGCTGGAACACACGCTAAACACTATTCGGAGTCAGGGGATGGGACAACAGGAAGGGGATGAACTACAGGAGGATTCATATGCGCAAGACACAACAACATCACCAAGGTCCAGACGTTCATCATCACCAAGGCGCCAGGCATGGGAGCATGGGGGACAGGGATCAACAAGGGCGCATGGTAGCAGGCGAGATGTTGAGGAAGGTGCAGGAGGACATGAAGAAATGGAGGACGAACTGTCCATGGACATGGAAGACTCAGCAGATGAGGGAGACCTTGATCAAATTTCAGTTGAAAGAGGTTGGGGGGAGATGTAAGAGGAAGAAAGAATGGTTAGCACCTCTATGCCACAAACACAGCGTGGACTTGGTCCGCATGGCTGCGCAAGACACATGAGTGCCTTCTTGTTGCACTACCTCCAACATGACCCTCGTATTGTCAAAATTAGAAGTGATGATGACTACTGGCTTGCCACACTATTAGATCCCCGGTACAAGTCCAAATTTTGTGACATAATTCCAGCCATAGAAAGGGACGCACGTATGCAGGAGTATCAGCAGAAGCTGTTACTCGATCTTAGATCCGCTTTTCCACCAAACAACCGTGCAGGTGCAGGGAGTGAATCTCCCAGTTGTAACTTGACAAACATGGGACGGTCTCGTCATCTTCAACAGTCTACACGTACCAGTAGGACCGTATCTGGTGCTGGTAACAGCAATTTTATGGAATCTTTTCATAATTTTTTTAGACCCTCCATTGCAAGGCCACCAGAGACAACAAGTCTGACACATAGTCAACGGCTGGAGAGGATGATACAGGAGTATCTCCAAATGAACATCGATGCCATGACTGTGCAACTGGAGCCTTGCTCCTTTTGGGCTTCAAACCTAGAAAAATGGCCAGAACTCTCAACTTTCGCCTTGGAGATTTTGTCGTGTCCAGCTGCCAGCGTTGTCTCTGAACGTGTCTTCAGTGCTGCTGGGTGTGTGCTGAAAGATAAGCGCACGCGTCTGTCCAGTGACAATGTGGACAGACTGACGTTCATCAAAATGAACAAGTCATGGATCCAGAAGGAATTTACAACCCCTGTGTCATCCTGGGGAGAGTAAATGCTTGTGTAATACTTATATATGTTCTGAGGATTTCGATAGCGTAGGGCAATGACAATCAGAGACGAGTTCTTGGTACAAGATATTTTATAATATGTAACCACGGTAGATACACAACGGAAAACACAGCGGTACAAATACACACAATACCTTCCCGAAACGGAGCGAAGGGAATTCCCGGGGCCACGCACCGGACTCCCCCAGGGAGACCACCAGAGCGAACCCCTATACAGGGACTGTCCGGCAATCACCCCGGAAGGCCTAAATGCGCAGCAGCCGGGACACAAGGGGCAAGCGGTAAAAGTCCAGGAGTGTCCGTACGGGATGAATGTCCAGAGTGGTTACGAACCAGAGAGAACCGGGCAGAGTGCTGACCGAAGATGGCAGACGGAATCCGGGCACAGCTTGAGAAACCGGGTAAGGTCCAGAGTCGGTCGGTCGGTAGTCTTTAGGAGGATCCAAAGGCAAACAGGATTAGCAGCAGCAAAGCAGGAGCACACAGCAAGCAGTATACTCAGGCACTGGACTAGGCTTAGAGGCTGCCTTTTAAGCAGCTGGACAGGAAGTAGGGCAACAGAACAGTAAACTCCATGTTAACCGAGGGCAAGCTCATTCAAAAGAGAACTGGAAAACCTGGAAACCTGACAGCTTGTGGATTTGGAATGTGCTTGATGCAAATCTAGCTGTGAAGTGTACAACTAGGGCACAAGTGCTGCCACTGAATGGGTGGGTGTGTGTGGGGCACAATTTTTGGAAAAAAAGGGAGACTCCGCTTGGAGTAACCCTTGCTTACATTGTTTTTAAAAGAAGCCAAGATGAACAGAGCTGGGATCAGGAAAGACTTTGCTACCTACCCTGGTGTCATCCTGGGGACGGTTAATTATGGCGTATTTTGGAATGTGCTTGATGCAAATCTAGCTGTGAAATGTACAACTAGGGCACAAGTGCTGCCACTGAATGGGTGGGTGTGTGTGGGGCCCAATTTTTGGAAAAAAGGGAGACTCCGCTTGGAGTAACCCTTGCTTGCTGTGTTTTTTAAAAATGATCCAAGATGAACAGAGCTGGGATCAGGAAAGACTTTTCAACCTACCCCGGAGTCATCCTGGGGACAGTTAATTATGGCGTATTTTTGAATGTGCTTGATGCAAATCTAGCTGTGAAGTGTACAACTAGGGCACAAGTGCTGCCACTGAATGGGTGGGTGTGTGTGGGGCACAATTTTTGGAAAAAAAGGGAGACTCCGCTTGGAGTAACCCTTGCTTACATTGTTTTTAAAAGAAGCCAAGATGAACAGAGCTGGGATCAGGAAAGACTTTGCTACCTACCCTGGTGTCATCCTGGGGACGGTTAATTATGGCGTATTTTGGAATGTGCTTGATGCAAATCTAGCTGTGAAATGTACAACTAGGGCACAAGTGCTGCCACTGAATGGGTGGGTGTGTGTGGGGCCCAATTTTTGGAAAAAAGGGAGACTCCGCTTGGAGTAACCCTTGCTTGCTGTGTTTTTAAAAATGATCCAAGATGAACAGAGCTGGGATCAGGAAAGACTTTTCAACCTACCCCGGAGTCATCCTGGGGACAGTTAATTATGGCGTATTTTTGAATGTGCTTGATGCAAATCTAGCTGTGAAGTGTACAACTAGGGCACAAGTGCTGCCACTGAATGGGTGGGTGTGTGTGGGGCACAATTTTTGGAAAAAAAGGGAGACTCCGCTTGGAGTAACCCTTGCTTACATTGTTTTTAAAAGAAGCCAAGATGAACAGAGCTGGGATCAGGAAAGACTTTGCTACCTACCCTGGTGTCATCCTGGGGACGGTTAATTATGGCGTATTTTGGAATGTGCTTGATGCAAATCTAGCTGTGAAGTGTACAACTAGGGCACAAGTGCTGCCACTGAATGGGTGGGTGTGTGTGGGGCCCAATTTTTGGAAAAAAGGGAGACTCCGCTTGGAGTAACCCTTGCTTGCTGTGTTTTTTAAAAATGATCCAAGATGAACAGAGCTGGGATCAGGAAAGACTTTGCTACCTACCCCGGAGTCATCCTGGGGACAGTTAATTATGGCGTATTTTTGAATGTGCTTGATGCAAATCTAGCTGTGAAGTGTACAACTAGGGCACAAGTGCTGCCACTGAATGGGTGGGTGTGTGTGGGGCACAATTTTTGGAAAAAAAGGGAGACTCCGCTTGAAGTAACCCTTGCTTACATTGTTTTTAAAAGAAGCCAAGATGAACAAGTCATGGTTCAGCAAAGACTTTATCTACCTACCCCAGTGTCATGCTGGGGACGGTTAATTATGGCGTATTTTTGAATGTGCTTGATGCAAATCAAAACATCCTGTTTGCAACTAGGGCCCAAGTGCTGCCACTGATGGGGTGGGTGTCTGTGTGGCCCAATTTTTGGAAAAAAGGGAGACTCCGCTTGGAGTAACCCTTGCTTACATTGTTTTTAAAAGAAGCCAAGATGAACAGAGCTGGGATCAGGAAAGACTTTGCTACCTACCCTGGTGTCATCCTGGGGACGGTTAATTATGGCGTATTTTTGAATGTGCTTGATGCAAATCTAGCTGTGAAGTGTACAACTAGGGCACAAGTGCTGCCACTGAATGGGTGGGTGTGTGTGGGGCACAATTTTTTGAAAAAAGGGAGACTCCGCTTGGAGTAACCCTTGCTTGCTGTGTTTTTAAAAGAAGCCAAGATGAACAGAGCTGGGGTCAGGAAAGACTTTGCTACCTACCCCGGTGTCATCCTGGGGACGGATAAGAATGGCGTATTTTTGAATGTGCTTGATGCAAATCTAGCTGTGAATTGTACAACTGGGGCACAACTGCTGCCACTGAATGGGTGGGTGTGTGTGGGGCCCAATTTTTGGAAAAAAAGGGAGACTACGCTTGGAGTCACCTTGCGGTGTTTTACATGATTTTAGAAGGGCGTGCCATGCCTATATCTGTGTGTCCTCCTCTTTTTCCTTGTCCAGCTGTTTTGTTTTCGCATGAGTATATGTCCTTGTCACTTTCCCATGTGTTTGTGTTGTGTTGTGAGTCATTTGTCACCTTTTGGACACCTTTGAGGGTGTTTTCTAGGTGTTTTTCTGTGTTTGTGATTGCCTGCCATTGTTTCCTATGCAGTTCGAGTTCGGTTCGTCGAACATTCGACGAGCCGAACTCGAACGGGACCTCCGTTCGGCGAACCGACCTCGAGCCGAACCGGGACCGGTTCGCTCATCTCTAGTCAAAAGTAATTGGACAAATAAACCAAACCCAAACAAAATATTTTTATTTTCAATATTTTGTTGCGAATCCTTTGGAGGCAATCACTGCCTTAAGTCTGGAACCCATGGACATCACCAAACGCTGGGTTTCCTCCTTCTTAATGCTTTGCCAGGCCTTTACAGCCGCAGCCTTCAGGTCTTGCTTGTTTGTGGGTCTTTCCGTCTGAAGTCTGGATTTGAGCAAGTGAAATGCATGCTCAATTGGGTTAAGATCTGGTGATTGACTTGGCCATTGCAGAATGTTCCACTTTTTGCACTCATGAACTCCTGGGTAGCTTTGGCTGTATGCTTGGGGTCATTGTCCATCTGTACTATGAAGCGCCGTCCGATCAACTTTGCGGCATTTGGCTGAATCTGGGCTGAAAGTATATCCCGGTACACTTCAGAATTCATCCGGCTACTCTTGTCTGCTGTTATGTCATCAATAAAAACAAGTGACCCAGTGCCATTAAAAGCCATGCATGCCCATGCCATCACGTTGCCTCCACCATGTTTTACAGAGGATGTGGTGTGCCTTGGATCATGTGCCGTTCCCTTTCTTCTCCAAACTTTTTTCTTCCCATCATTCTGGTACAGGTTGATCTTTGTCTCATCTGTCCATAGAATACTTTTCCAGAACTGAGCTGGCTTCATGAGGTGTTTTTCAGCAAATTTAACTCTGGCCTGTCTATTTTTGGAATTGATGAATGGTTTGCATCTAGATGTGAACCCTTTGTATTTACTTTCATGGAGTCTTCTCTTTACTGTTGACTTAGAGACAGATACACCTACTTCACTGAGAGTGTTCTAGACTTCAGTTGATGTTGTGAACGGGTTCTTCTTCACCAAAGAAAGTATGCGGCGATCATCCACCACTGTTGTCATCCGTGGACGCCCAGGCCTTTTTGAGTTCCCAAGCTCACCAGTCAATTCCTTTTTTCTCAGAATGTACCCGACTGTTGATTTTGCTACTCCAAGCATGTCTGCTATCTCTCTGATGGATTTTTTCTTTTTTTTCAGCCTCAGGATGTTCTGCTTCACCTCAATTGAGAGTTCCTTAGACCGCATGTTGTCTGGTCACAGCAACAGCTTCCAAATGCAAAACCACACATCTGTAATCAACCCCAGACCTTTTAACTACTTCATTGATTACAGGTTAACGAGGGAGACACCTTCAGAGTTAACTGCAGCCCTTAGAGTCCCTTGTCCAATTACTTTTGGTCCCTTTAAAAAGAGGAGGCTATGCATTACAGAGCTATGATTCCTAAACCCTTTCTCCGATTTGGATGTGAAAACTCTCATATTGCAGCTGGGAGTGTGCACTTTCAGCCCATATTATGTATTTCTGAACATGTTTTTGTAAACAGCTAAAATAACAAAACTTGTGTCACTGTCCAAATATTTCTGGACCTAACTGTAGCTATTATTGGCATGGAGGAGAAGATTCTGTGACGTCCCTGGACTAGTCAGGTCGTCACAGGGTACTGCACGCTCTTTCTCTCCCAGTGCAGGACTCAACCCCCCATGGTTCTGGGTTCCCAACTTGAAGTACTGCCTCCACCAGCATTTACAAATCCTAATCACACCTCGCACCACACCCTGTCAGGCACACTAGTGGGCTGCTGAGCTAGAATAGGGCCGCCCACCTAGTGGTCACGCAGGGAGGTGGGAGGTGACAAGCAAATTGTGTGGAAGCTGGGAGTTGGAGTGTGACGCCCTGGCCTATCAGGTCATCACAGGATATTGTGCAATCTGCCCTACTGTACAATATCCACCTCCTCTTGGTTACGGGTCCCTAACCAATGGTGTTGCCAAAACCAGCTAATCAAAATCCTAGGAACACTCTGCACCACACCCACCAGCCACACCAGTGGACGGCCTGAGTGGAATAGGGTCGCCCACTTGGGGGATTGGTTAAGGGCAGGTCAGGAGTGTCAGGAGTAGGCAGTGTGTAGCGTTGTGCAATATCCACCTCCTCCTTGGTTACGGGTCCCTAACCAATGGTGTTGCCAAAACCAGCTAATCAAAATCCTAGGAACACTCTGCACCACCCACACCCACCAGACACATCAGTGGACGGCCTGAGTGGAATAGGGTCGCCCACTTGGGGGGTTGGTTAAGGGGAGTTCAGGAGTAGTCCTGTGTAGTGTTGGAAGTGAAGGATAGAGGCGGTCAGGAGCTGAGCTCCTTGGAGGTACTAGGTAGCAGACATTGGTTTGGGTCTGGTAGGAGCTGGACAACCGGTCACAGGGGATTGTAACAAGGGGCACGGTATTGTCGTGGAGGACAGCCGGCAGCCTTGTAACATCACCAGGCTGGGACCAGGGCACGACGGGGTTCGAGGACCTTATGTCAGGGAGTAGCTTCAGGCAACCTGACAATTCACCCGACGATAACGGAGCCTTCAAGATCCGCTCTCCACCTGCTCCAAAATCGGGGTACTAGCGCAACAAGGGGGATAGGACTTTCCACTAAAACGGTCCAGGAAATCCCAAGCGTGAACCCTGAGAGCAAGCTCCCTCAGTTAGTCACACTGGGGAGCAGGGCCCGAATAGTTTCAAGCTATAGGGGCCAAATAAGAAGAAAACAAGGTGCCAAGGGAAAGGTCACAGATCATCTGGCAACACCAGCAGGAACAGGATCCAAACGTGCTCCCCCTCAGCGGCAGCGGTGTCCAGAATTTTGATTTACTAAGTTGTCGGTGTTAGCTTTATGGACTGAGTGAGTACGCAAGTGACCCTTACCTCCCCAACGGCACATTTCCGTCGCTATCACGGAGTGCCGGGGCATTTCCCCTACCCGTGGAGGGGTTAAACACCTGGCTGCCCACTCCATCGCCACCGGGTACTCCACCTTACCACACACCACGTGTGGCGTCACAAACTTTAGACACTATCCCCTGTAAATACCCCCTTAATTCGAGTAGCCGCATGACCCCCGGGTTCGGAGACCCCTCGAGCTACCACGGATCCGGATCCGAGCAGCCCGGCTGCTGGCATGGGGGCGGCACAGGAGTTCCCAGAGGAAAACGCAGATTGGGTTGCAGACAGTGGTTTGGACCCGGAGGAGTCGGAGACCCGGTCGCGGGAGATTGGGACTGGATGCTGGCTTAGTCAAGGAGGATGGTCGACAGCTGCAGTCCAATAGCCTGTCTGGGGCCGAAAGCATGTCGGGGTACTGGACTCTGGGTCGGGGAGAAGCTTCAAGCAACCCGGCAATTAACCTGCGGAGGACAGGGCCTTTATGGATTGTTCCCACGTTGCTCAGAGATCGGGGGCACTAGCGCAATGAGGGGGATAGGGCTTTCCAAGCAAAGCAGCCCACTGAAATCCCAAGCGTGAGCTCCTGAGAGCAAGCTTCTCTGCTACCCATAGTAGGGACCGGGGCCCGGACAACTCCAAGCTTACGGGTCACCTGAGCACTTTCAAAATTCTGTGCATGGAGGCAGGTTACAGACCACCAGGCAGTGCTGCAGGGGACGGAACCCGGACGAGCTCCCCAAGAGGGCAGCGGTATCCAGAGACTTGGTTTACTATGCTATCAGTATCTGCTTTCCTTCTGAGTGAGTACCTGATTAACCCCTGCTACCAGTGAGCCTGCGCTCCCCCTGCAATCCATCCCACCATCCAGGGTCCGGGGCCTTTCCTTACCCGTGGAGGGTATCGTCATCTGGCTGCCCCACTCCATCACCCCAGGTACTCCCAATTACCGCACACCACAGGTGGCGTCACGAACTATCTAAACTCCCCTGTAATTAACCCCCATTACGTTTCGGCGTGACCCAGAGTCCCCGGGTCCGGAGAACCTCAAGCGACGAGTAGTGACACCCGGATCCGAGCGGTTCGACCGCTGCTGGGGCGGGACTGTCACAGAAGGAAGTAGGAAGCGGCAGGCTTCAGGTTGTTTGGGTGGCGGGTTGAAGGGAGAGGGACAATGGGAATGGACTGTCGTAGGAAGGTGCTGTAGTGGAGTAGGCTGAGCCACCGACTACCGCTTCAAACGGTAGCGTTCCAATGGTACTATTAATAAAGATGAACTCAGCGAATTTTACAATGTAACATTTAAGTAATGTGCCTCCCCTGTGAGGGAAGTGAAATTGTTGATTAAACTTGATATTTTTCTCTTTTCTAATTAAAAAAATAAACCTCTGGATGTCCTGTAGCTCGGGGACTAGCTACGTTTAACCAAGGGGGAATGTGACGCCCCTGGACTAGTCAGGTCGTTACAGGGTACTGCACGCTCTTTCTCTCCCAGTGCAGGACTCAACCTTCCATGGTTCTGGGTTCCCAACTTGCAGTACTGCCTCCACCAGCATTTAGAAATCCAGGGGAGCAAATTGTGTGGAAGCTGGGAGTTGGAGCTCCCAGAGGAAAACACAGATTGAGTTGCAGACGGTGGTCTAGACTCAGAGGAGTTGGAGACCCGGTTGCGGGAGATTGGGACTAGGTGCTGACTTGGTCAAGGAGGACGGTCGGCAGCTGCAGTCCAATAGCCGGTCTGGGGCCTAAAGCATGTCGGGGTACTGGACCCTGCGGAGGACAGGTGTTATGATCCGGAACCATGGAAGACCACCACAAATCATTGGTAAAAGGTGACAAGAGCATTGGCAACTAATCTGGCCGCCATCCCCTTACTAACCATCAACACTAGAAGTAGCCGAGGGGTGAACTAACATCCTGTGCACTGCGAACCCAGCTGGAGAACTAGCTATCCTAAAGGAAGAAAAGATGAATAACTCTCTGCCTCAGAAAATAGATAAAGAATAGCAAGCCCCCCACATTCAAAGACTGCGGTGATATAAGAAAACACAATACACAGATAGATGATAGGATTAGCAAAAGGTGAGACCCCCACTGACTAAAATAGGAAAGGACAGGAAAAGGGCTGATGGTGGCCAGAGAAAAATCCTGCAAAATTCTAAATTCCTGATAGTACATAAAGGCCCTCAGATCGCACGATCTGCACTCCGTCCTATACCAGGCGCTCTTGTCATACCAATGAACAGAAAACAAGAATCATTACAAATTCAAAAAGCCACAAACACATGGACATAAAGGAGCAATACTCCAAACATAACTGCAGGGAGTTTCCCAGCTAAGCAACTGAAAGGCAAGATCCCTACATGCAAATAAACTGAAAACAACCACAGAAAATGACACACTCAGATAAGAGTAAAAGAACCAAACAACAAATAATGAGCAAGCACTTATCTGAGGTAGATGTGGTGTGGAGCAGAATGAACCAGGGTGGTGAACAAAGAACAACTGATATCCGGCATACCCTGCTATCAGACCAGGATTTAATTAAGCAGAGAGTTAGCAATGGAAACGACCATTGCTCAACACATCTGGTCTATGTCCAAACCATTCCTGGCCACAAGAGGGAGCCTCCCAGCAGCCAAAGCATAACTGACATTCACAACAGTACCCCCCCCCCCTTGAGGACGGGTCACCGAACCCTCACCAACGCCACCGGGTCGCTCGGGATGAGCATGATGGAAGGCGCGAACCAACCTGTCCGCATGAATGTCAGAAGCCACAACCCAAGAGTTATCCTCCTGCCCATAACCCTTCCATTTCACAAGGTACTGAAGCTGACGCCTACTGCGACGGGAATCCAGAATTTTTTCAACCTCATACTCCAGATCCCCTTGTACCAAAACTGGGTCAGGAGGCGCTGCTGCAGGAACTGTTGGCTCCACATGTTTCTTCAACAAGGACTTATGGAAGACATTGTGAATCTTGAATGACACAGGCAGAGTCAAACGGAAAGATACAGGGTTGATAATCTCTGAAATCTTATAAGGTCCAATAAATCTGGGCTTAAATTTAGGTGATTGAACTCTCATAGGAATATTTTTAGAGGACAACCACACCATGTCCCCCACTTTAAACCGGGGACTAACAGTCCGACGCCAGTTGGCAAACTTTTGGGCAGTTTCTTGGGACTGAAACAATTTATCCACTACCTGACCCCAAATCTGCTGCATTCTGTTCACCACCGAATCCACCCCTGGACAGTCAGACGCCTCAAGATGCCCCGAGAGGAACCTGGGGTGATACCCAAAATTGCAGAAAAAGGGGGACATCAATGTGGTAGAGCTAGCTCTATTGTTAAGGGCAAATTCAGCCAAAGGCAAAAATGAAACCCAGTCATCCTGATCCGCAGAAACAAAACACCGTAAATAGGTCTCCAGGGTCTGGTTAGCCCTTTCAGTCTGACCGTTGGTCTGAGGATGAAACGCCGAGGAGAAAGACAGCTGAACACCCAATTTGGAGCAAAAAATCCTCCAAAACCTAGATACAAACTGCCCCCCTTTGTCAGAAACAATGTTTTTGGGAATACCATGCAAACGAACAACATGTTGGAAAAACAAAGGCACCAACTCTGAAGAAGACGGCAGCTTAAATAGGGGAACCAAGTGGACCATCTTGGAGAATCTATCACAGATCACCCAAATCACAGTCATTTTCTGAGAGATGGGAAGCTCTGAAATAAAATCCATAGAGATGTGCGTCCAAGGTTTCTTAGGTACCGGCAAAGGCAACAATAGCCCACTAGAACGTGAACAACAGGGCTTGGACCTAGAACAAACTCCACACGACTGCACAAAACGACGGATATCCCGGGACAGCCTGCTATCAGACCAGGATTTAAATAAGCAGAGAGCTAGCAATGGAAATGCCCATTGCTCAACACACCTGGTCTATGTCCAAACCATTCCTGGCCACAAGAGGGACCCTCCCAGCAGCCAAAGCATAACTGACATTCACAACAGACAGGGCCTTTATGAACTATTCCCACGAAGCTCAGAGATCGGGGGCACTAGCGCAACGAGGGGATAGGGCTTTCCAAGCAAAGCAGCCCACTGAAATCCCAAGCGTGAGCTCCTGAGAGCAAGCTCCTCTGCTACCCATAGTAGGGAGCAAGGCCCGAATAGCTCCAAGCTTACGGGCCACCTAAAGACTTTCAAAATTCTGTGCACAGAGGCAGGTTACAGACCACCAGGCAGTGCTGCAGGGGATGGAACCCGGACGAGTTCCCCAAGAGAGCAGCAGCACCCAGAGACTTGGGTTACTACGTTGTCAGTGTTTCCTTCTGAGTACCTGATTAACCTCTGCTACCAGCGAGCCTGCGCTCCCCCTGCAATCCATCCCACCATCTGGGGTCCCGGGGCCTTTCTCTACTTGTGGAGGGTAACGTCATCTGGCTGCCCCACTCAATCACCCCGGGTACTTCCAACGGCAGCGGCCGTACTCCCTATTACTGCACACCATGGGTGGTGTCACAAACTATCTAAACTCCCCTATAAATAACCCCCCATCACGTTTCGGCGTGACCCCGAGCCCCCGGGTCTGGAGACCCTCAAGCCACGAGTAGTGACACCCGGATCAGAGCGGTTCAACCGCTGCCGGGGCCGGACTCGTCTGAAACAATTCCACCATCTTTTAAATGTGGAGGTGGCTGTGATAGGTCTCCAGAAACCCATGACCCTAGAAGCAATTCACAGACCACCATAAATTAACTCCTGCTAAACCTATCACTAGTAAGCACACAAGTCAACGCCCTCCTCTAAATAAGTGTGCCACCCCCGTGTCAGCAGCCGAGCTGCTTGGATCCGGATGCGCTGTGGCTTCGAGAGGCGTCCGGAACCGGGAGTCTCGCGGCCACTCGAAAAAAGAGGGGGAATTTACAAGGGATGGTGTATTGAGAGTTTGTGACGACACCCGTGGTGTGTGGTAAGGTAGAGTACTACCACTGCGGCTGGGAGTACCCAGTGGCGATGGAGTTGGCAGCCAGGTGTTTAACCCCTCCACGGGTAGGGGGGATGCCCCGGGACTCGATGATGGTGACAGGGAGGTGCCGTTAGAGAGGTAAGGGTCACTTGCGTACTCACTCAGTCCAGTAACGCTGATACCAACAACTAAAGTTCTGGACACCGCTGCCACTGAGGGGGAGTACGTTTGGGTCCTGTTTCTGCTGGTGCTGCCTGATGATCTGTGACCTTTCCCTTGGCATCTTGTTCTCTTCAAGTTGGTCCCTATTGATTGAAACTATTTGGGTCCCGCTCCCCAATATGCCTAATGAGGGAGCTTGCTCTCAGGGTTCACGCTTGGGATTTCCTGGACCGTTTTAGTGGAAAGTCCTATCACCCTCGTTGCGCTAGTACCCTGATTTTGGAGCGGGTGGAGAGCGGATCTTGAAGGCTCCGTTCTCGTAGGGTAAATTGTCAGGTTGCCTGAAGCTACTCCCTGACCTAGAGTCCACATACCCCTTCGTGCCCTGGCCCCTGCCCGATGATGGTACAAGGCCGCCGGCTGTCCTCCACGACAATGCCGTGCCCCTTGTCATGATCCCCTGCGACCGGGGGTCCAGCTCCTACCAGGCCCATACCAACGTCTGCTACCTAGTACTTCCAAGGAGCCCAGCTCCTGACCTCCTTCTCTTCTTCACCTCCAACGCTACACACTGCCTACTCCTGACACTCCTGACCTGCCCTTAACCAACCCCCCAAGTGGGCGACCCTATTCCACTCAGGCCGTCCACTGGTGTGTCTGGTGGGTGTGGTGCAGAGTGTTCCTAGGATTTTGATTAGCTGGTTTTGGCAACACCATTGGTTAGGGACCTGTAACCAAGAGGAGGTGGATATTGTACAGTAGGGCAGATTGCACAATACCCTGTGATGACCTGATAGGCCAGGGCGTCACATAAGCAACTCAAAAGCATGAGGTAGCATGTCAGATTTTGCAGTGTGAACAGGGTCAGAAAGAGCTGTGACACCTAGCGAGTTTAGAGCTGAATGCCGTATATAGCGTAAAACATTTAAACTACAAAATCTATTTACTATAGCAAAAAAAGTATCATTTTGCGACTTCCTAAGCATTAGTGATGAGTGAGCACTGTGCTCATTACTCAAGTCAAGCAATTTCCAGTGCTCGGGTGCTCTCGAGTAATGAGCATTATGGAAGTCAATGGGAAACGCGAGCATTTTTACAGTAAACCCCCCAGGAGGTCTGAGAGGGCCTGGAAATCACTGAAATGGATGCAAACACTGCCAAAATGGATTGGGAACAGCATGGGGAAGATGCATGAACACATCTGACTCCCAGGTTGCTGCTGGGAACAATGTTGTCTGAGTATTACACCACTTTAATGGACTGACAATAAAACACACAAAAACGACAATAAAATATATTTTAATTGACAAAATGTTAAGAAACATTCTTTCCTGTATAATGACATGTTTCTATGGAAAATTTAACTATATAGAAAAACTGTCTGCTCCACCTCTTGGGCTATATTCACACATAACGTTCTTTCAAAAATGCAGCAGTTAATAATTTCAGTCAGGAAAAATAAACAATCATGTGCATTAGCGTTCTGAAATGTCATTGCTTTTGCTGGGAGTGTAAACTCAGGTTTTAATTAGCATTAAGCTCATGGAAAACACTGCCAAAAAAAGGCAGCAAAAATACAAACTGTGTACGTAGCTGTGGCGCCCCTGAGGCTTCCGTCGCCACAGGTCATTGCACCCCATCAGCGGTGTGATGCCCCATTTTGGGAGAGGAAGAGAGTGAACTCCGGTCCCCTGGTAAATCCACACTACACCCATTGCTAGGGACACACAGGACCAGGGAAAGTGGCAGGCAACCCTCCCATGCTGCATGCTGAGAGGGGCTGTAAGACCCATCCCTGCTCCCATAGGGTGGTAGCTTAGCAACTGGGGAGGTGGGAGGAGACCAGAGAGCAGATAGAGAAAGGAAGGTCAAGTTAGTTTCAGTTTACCTCAGGGAGTGAGAGAAGCAGCATGTAGTTGGAGGAGAAGAACGAGAGAAAGGAGGGAGGAGGAGGCCTGCTGGAGGCAGGCAAGGAGGAAAGGAAAGGAAAGAAAGAAAGAAGAAAGAAAGGGTCGCAGGGCCGCGGGTAGTCCTGTAGGTACCACGAGCTGTCCTTGTTGGGTACCGAAGCCGAGGGCCCAGAGGCGCTACGAGTAGCTGCAGGCTGCGGTGGCCTGGTCCACAGTGACATCGGTGGAGTGATTAGCTGCGACAGGGGACGGTCCCTAGAGACTGGAGGAGTGAAAAGACAATCTCCAGACAGTAAAAACCGAGGCCCAGGGAATTGCAAGCTCCCAGGGCCAGAGCCCAGAGCAGACCTTCAGAAAAGGGGTAATCAGCCGACAGGTGACCCCCCAGCCTGGAGGCTGTAATGGAGGCCAAGCCAAGTCCATCTAACTAAGGCAAGGCTAGTGAAGACAGCAGAGAAAGAGACACTAAGAGAGAAGGGTACCGGATTTCACACTCTGAATCAACCAGAAGACGGAGGTCCCTGACAGCGGTCCCAGCAGTCCAAGGGTTCTGCCTGCCCTGACAAGAACTGTGAGTAAAAGAACTTGAACTGCACCTCTGAAGTTGCCTCAGTCATTTCACCTGCATAGACACTCACAAGCACCAACTGTGCCCCGGGCATTGCTCCACCTGTGGGGAGCAGTACTACCATTGCTGCCACAACATCATCCCGGAGGCCTCACACAGCAGCGGCGGCTTATTAGCCGCATACCACAGGTGGCGTCACGAACACAACCATTAACAAGCAAGCCACATATTTTACTGACACCCACCAGGGCCACGGAGCCGGGCCCAGCCATCACTGACTACCACCGGACTAGTCCGGCCCGGCACCGGGTGTCCCATAGCCCTGGGGTGGGCGAGTCAACTTTTGGCGTCACGAACAGGATTTCGTGCCCGGTCTAACCGGGTACTGTGCGCCTGAAGAACCGTGTGACAGACTGTGTACTTTACTGAGAAACCACCGCCATTAGCGCTGCTGAGAGCGGGAAGAAGGGGGGCGTGCAAGAAGAAAGGGCGCGAAGAGAAGCCCCGCCCCCTTGTCCAAGAAAAGCGCGCGAAGCGGTGCCCGCCATAGAAGGCGGAGGAAGAAAAGATGGCGCGTGAAGAAGCTAAAAGGATGGACGCCGAGCAACGAGCGGCCAGAGGAGGAGTGGCCGAGCCGGGACACGCACCTCAGAACCGGGTTGTGTCCTGCGTCCTGGAGAGCGGAGAAGATCCAGCCGTCGCTGCAGAGCCGGGTAAAGAGAGTGACACCCCCAGCCGGCGGAGCCCGGATTGCCCGGTGGGGTTCCTGCCCGGTCCTCCTGCAGGCGCGCGTGCCACGACCGCAGCTCCGATACCAGCACCCTGCAGCAAGACAGCGACCACCAGAACACCGGAGATGCAACTGAGGGGTGAGTCATTTAATGCCCCTGCCGGCGCGAGAGCCCCAACCCCCGCTGCCATGCCCGCGGTCCCTGGAGAGACGCCCGACACGGCGACGCCGATCCGGGCCGCCGTCATGCCAGGCGCGGCCCGCCAAGACAAGGAGGCAGCCCCAGAAGAGCCAGAGTGGCGCCGTATGGCTGGTAACCCCCTGCAAGCCAGCAGCCTCGCGCCAGCCAGTAACCCTATGCAAGCCAGCAGCACTACCTCAGAGCAGGCCCAGGCCGCAGCATCTTGCAGCAGGCCTGCTACAGCCACGCAGGAGACGCAGACTGTGCTGACCGCTGTCTACCTGCTGCCAGGTGGGGAGCCGGAGAAGAATCCCTACAAGTAAAAATGAAGAGATGCTGAACTGTAGATAGCCCCTGTCTGCCCCTCATTCTTTTCGAAGACGACACCCTTTCCTGCTGTGTTTTGCCCCTTATTCTTTTTGAAGACGTCACCCCCCCATGTTATGTGCTACCGGGCCACTGAACTGGAATGTGGGCCCCGGTGGAAGTGTATGTGGCATGTCATACCAGGCCACTGGACTTAGTGGCTGGTATGTTGTTTATGTGTCCTATGTAACCAGGCCATTGGACTTAATGGCTGGTTGATTATGTCATTTTGTTTGATTGAAAGAAACGAACTGCCGGGCTACTGGACTTGTTGTAGCCAAAAATGTAATTAGTTGCACCTGTTGTGCCCCCTACCAGAATTATGGGGGATTTGCCAAACCGTGCAATGGACTGGAAGTGCACACTTAGAGTTTTCTTTATAAGAAGTTCGCAACGTTCACTGATATGTGCCTCCCATAAAGGGAAGAAATGTTTTATTGTTTTATGTTTTGCATAACAAAAATTTTGCAGTTTCTCCACATGTTTTTGTTGTTTTTCAGCCCAAGGACGTGCTGGGATTTGCTGTGGGGGAGTGTGGCGCCCCTGAGGCTTCCGTCGCCACAGGTCATTGCACCCCATCAGCGGTGTGATGCCCCATTCTGGGAGAGGAAGAGAGTGAACTCCGGTCCCCTGGTAAATCCACACTACACCCATTGCTAGGGACACACAGGACCAGGGAAAGTGGCAGGCAACCCTCCCATGCTGCATGCTGAGAGGGGCTGTAAGACCCATCCCTGCTCCCATAGGGTGGTAGCTTAGCAACTGGGGAGGTGGGAGGAGACCAGAGAGCAGATAGAGAAAGGAAGGTCAAGTTAGTTTCAGTTTACCTCAGGGAGTGAGAGAAGCAGCATGTAGTTGGAGGAGAAGAACGAGAGAAAGGAGGGAGGAGGAGGCCTGCTGGAGGCAGGCAAGGAGGAAAGGAAAGGAAAGAAAGAAAGAAGAAAGAAAGGGTCGCAGGGCCGCGGGTAGTCCTGTAGGTACCACGAGCTGTCCTTGTTGGGTACCGAAGCCGAGGGCCCAGAGGCGCTACGAGTAGCTGCAGGCTGCGGTGGCCTGGTCCACAGTGACATCGGTGGAGTGATTAGCTGCGACAGGGGACGGTCCCTAGAGACTGGAGGAGTGAAAAGACAATCTCCAGACAGTAAAAACCGAGGCCCAGGGAATTGCAAGCTCCCAGGGCCAGAGCCCAGAGCAGACCTTCAGAAAAGGGGTAATCAGCCGACAGGTGACCCCCCAGCCTGGAGGCTGTAATGGAGGCCAAGCCAAGTCCATCTAACTAAGGCAAGGCTAGTGAAGACAGCAGAGAAAGAGACACTAAGAGAGAAGGGTACCGGATTTCACACTCTGAATCAACCAGAAGACGGAGGTCCCTGACAGCGGTCCCAGCAGTCCAAGGGTTCTGCCTGCCCTGACAAGAACTGTGAGTAAAAGAACTTGAACTGCACCTCTGAAGTTGCCTCAGTCATTTCACCTGCATAGACACTCACAAGCACCAACTGTGCCCCGGGCATTGCTCCACCTGTGGGGAGCAGTACTACCATTGCTGCCACAACATCATCCCGGAGGCCTCACACAGCAGCGGCGGCTTATTAGCCGCATACCACAGGTGGCGTCACGAACACAACCATTAACAAGCAAGCCACATATTTTACTGACACCCACCAGGGCCACGGAGCCGGGCCCAGCCACCACTGACTACCACCGGACTAGTCCGGCCCGGCACCGGGTGTCCCATAGCCCTGGGGTGGGCGAGTCATAGCCTTAATAGCTGACCCACCACTCACCGTATTTCCCCATCGCCTCTGACTTCCGTAGATGACACAGTATAGGGTGGGGTTGTTAAACTCAAATACAGAGGCGGCCAAAATTAAAAAATTAGACAAAGTCGCTGACCAACCTAGTCGCAAGCCCCACATAGCTCTCCATAAAGAATAACGTCCACCACATAATCCTCCAGACAGAATATTTGGCCTCACATAGCCCTCTATAGAGAATAATGGGCCCCACATAGCCCTCCATACAGAATAAAGGGCGCCACATAGCCCTCCATACAGAATATTGGGCCCCACATAGCCCTCTATAGAGAATAATGGGCCCCACATAGTCCTTCATACAGAATAAAGGGCGCCACATAGCCCTCCATACAGAATATTGGGCCCCACATGGCCCTCTATACAGAATAATGGGCCCCACATAATCCTCCATGCAGAATAGCACCGGGGGCCAAATAAAATCAGCCTGCGGACTAGAGTAACTATAGAGAGGTTATACCAGTGATTCAAGGTTTTTCTATTTTAGCATTTATTTATTCTCCACCTGTGCATTCATCCTGTTTTGAATCATAAGTTGATTTATATTAACATTACTTAGTGGTACAAATTGCTGTTCTTGGTTTTCCTTACAGTGCTTTTCTATGTGCTACTGTTTTGCAATTTTGCTGCATAGAATTGTGGGATATATGATTAGACACCTTTATATAACTTGAAGACATGGTAGAGGTTTTTACATGTTTTTAAATTTGTTTAATAAAAACTTTATTTACTTTTGTATATTGTGAGTTGAGTGCTACCCTTTTTTGCCTACGCTTTTTCTCCTTGTGTATCCTGCGGACTAGAGTGTGACATATATCGTATAGGGGGAAATAAAACTACACCATCAGGTAGTCACCAGTAAATATAATTTTAACATTTTACTACTTTATCAGTATGTGATGTGTGTCACATGGTCAGACACATCCTGTTTAATTTATGAAGGAGAAACTCTGAACCTCACAAAGCCTATGCAGACAATGCAAAAACTGGCAAAAATTAGAAGGAAGAGGGACTCCGATACAACCTGTATTAGACATAATGGAAGGTTTCATACACATTCTGTTAAAATGGTTAGTCATTGGGACTGCTACACTAGTAAAGGCTATGCAACTGCTGACAAAAATTAGAAAGAGGAACTGCAATACTCCCTGGAAGACACATAGAGGAGGGCCTCATGCACATTCAGTTAAAATGGTTAGCTAGTGGGACTGCTACATTCATAAAGGCTATGCACTAAGTGCAAGGGCTAACAAAAAGTAGGAGGGACTGAAAAATAGCAAGAGTCATAGAGGAGAGACTCAGATTCAATTATGGTACAATATTAGAAAGAATCTGACTCCAAAACTAACAAAGGCTATGCACTCAGTGCAAGGGCTAGCTAGAATTCCAAGGACAAATTGTAATAAACGCAGCAAGAGATGGAAAGCAGGGCCTATGACTACATTTTGTGTTAATTTTAAAAATATTCAGCCTCCTACCCTGGTACAACCTATGCAATTATTGCAACTACTATCTAGAATTCCAAGGAGGGATTGCAGACACAGCAAGAGACACAGAGGAGGGCCTGTGAATACATTTTTTGTCAATTGCAAAAAGATTCTGACTCCTACTATTACACTATGTTTGGCTCTTAACTTGCTGAATCTCATGGCTGCATCAGATACTGTTCAGACTACATACTCTGACACTCCACGCTATGCTTTCTCTAATGCTTTTGCGTTGCACAGGCAGTCTCGGGCATCGACCAGCTGTGTGCTCATTGGTGATCCGGCTAGCAGGAGTTAATTTCTGCTAGCCTGCTCGTTACCTTTTGGATCACATGTTGCGAGAGACCTATCACAGTTACTGTCTGCCTTTTTAAGATGGAGGAACCTGTCTTTTTATACTGACTATAGCTTTTGCTTATCCGGTCCCTGGGCTGTTGTGCGCCAGTAACTGGTGAGTTACTGTTTGTTGCTTGATATGCTGTGGAATTCCTCTTGTCGTCTGGTTGTTTCCTCTCTGCTCTTTATTTTCCTCCTTATCATTTGTTGTCTGATAACTATATGGGAACGTGCTGTTTGATAGAGTTTTGGTTTCCCCTGTTTGCTTATATCTGTGGGTTCAACCACTCCTGTCTCGGCGCTCCCCTGGGGTGGGAGAGAGGGGTATTAGATCAGAGCTGGGCAGGAGCAGAGCAAAGAAATTGGCCCAGACATCCTTGCATTAGACGTATCACTAGCCTGAGGGCCATTCTAGGATCCCTGGTCCACTGTTATCGCCTCACACAAACTGTGACACCTACCCATGTATAGCCTATGTACTTATTACAAGTACTATCTAGAATTCCAAGAACGGATTGTAATACACACAGCAAGAGATGCAGAGGTGGGCCTGTGAATACATTTTTTGTCAAATTTAAAAATATTTAGCCTTCTACACTGGTACAGCCTATGCAGTTATTGCAAGGACCATCTAGATTTCCAAGGATGGATTGTACACACAGGAAGAGACACAATAGAGGAGAGCCTGTGACTACATTTTGTGTCAGTTTTAAATAGATTTAGCTTCCTATCCTGGTACAGCCTATGCACTTATTGCAAGAACTATCTAGAATTCAAAGGAACTCAAGCAGCAAGACATGGAGAGGGGAGACTCTGACTAATTCTGGGATAATTTTAAAAAACTTTATATGCCATCCAATTGACAACCTTTTGGCACTGTTCAGCCTTCAGAAGTGTTGTCTCCATCCTCCCTGCTAATTTGTACAGTAAGGTTAGTCTGGAGTGTGAGCGTTTTTGATGTGCTAGTGCTGCAGGCACAGTTGCACCTCCAACTATCTAGACTTGTCCGTACGCCATCAGCAGCACATTCCCTTCCCCATCGCTTACCACACAGCTAGCGTATATTACATTACGAAGGCAGCTAACAGTGGTATTAATAGGTAAATGGTGTAAGGCGGAAATGCCACACTGTGAGCAATAGTGAGAGCTGGGGGATCAGGTTGTGGAAATCATTAGTGTCCACAAGCCTAAATGCTAACATTTGCAGGGAAGCAGTCTGGAAATATGGCTGTGGGTGGGTGGGTGACTGCGTATTAACGCTTGCATTCCAAGGTCTGGGGTATAGACAGCTGAACACTGCGCTGGGACAAGCAATTGAACTGAACGTGGTTGCTGGTGGTGTTTCCCATGGTGCAAAGACAGCTTGAGGGCAGGAGTTATCCAAGCCTGCGTTCTTGACAGGTGATTTAGCAGCACGTAGCACAGAGGAAGAGACAATATGATCACCCGCAAAGAATGATTGTGGAACCAGGCAATTGGCCCACCCAGACTATCAGGAGGCATGGAAATACAACCAGCAACAGACGTACAGGTGAGATTCCAATTTTGGATCAATGTTGAATACTCTCTTAATTCTTAACTTCTTAACTCTCAAAGTGATAAATGAGATGCTGACAGTGTGGGCTTAGACAAAATTGGCATGAGGAATGGCAATACAGGCAGCAACAATCATAGGAGACAGCCTGATTCAATTTTTTTTTCAATTTTTACAGCATTCTTAATTAATGACTCTCAAACAGGAAAAGGATCTGCAGTCAGTGCGTGGTGTAGCTATAATGACCAGGAGGCATGGCAATGTAGCCAACAACAGACTTAGATGATAGACTCTTACGCCATTTTTGTTGAATTTTGAACACACTTGAACACATTCTTAATTATTGACTCTCAAATTGGCAAAGGATATGCAGCAGTGCGAGGCCTAGTCAAAATGACTATGAAGCACACGTGATGTTATAAGACACGTGCTTATGTAAGGCGGGGACGGCACACAGAGAGTAATATAATGCCTGGGGATAGAGTACTGAGGGACGTCTGCTGCCATCAGGTTGCACAAAGCCTCAATGTCTACAAGTCTAAACAGCTGCATTTCCATGGCATGTAGTCTGGAAATGTGGCCATTTAATGTTTGGGCCTGTGGGGGCTGAGTATTTCCGCTTGCATTCCAAGGCCTAGGACAGAGACAGCTGGACATTGCTCTGGGACAGGAAGTGGGCGTGCTTGCTGATGGTGTTTGGGCATCCACGCCTGTGTCCTGATCAGAGGATTGATCATCATGTAGCATAGGGAAAGAGGCAGTGGGGCCACCTGTAGACAATGATTGTGGACCCATCTGTTTAGCCCACCTTATTGGGTGTTTGGATAACATGTGCCTGAGCATGCTGTTGATGGTCAGGCTGGTAGTAGTCTGGCCCCTACTGAGCTTGGTACGGAATAGGTACTGGTTTCTTGTCATCTGCACTTTCTGTAAAAAAGCGCCAGACTGAGGAACACGTCACTTGTCTCCTGTCACTCTGTCGCGGTGTACAAAGAGCTTGTAAGACGTAGTACACCGTATTCCCCACTAGGTAGCAGCAGAGTAGTGAAGGACAGTCAAAGTAACACTGTAACAGAAAGGAGGCCGAAGTACAGCAGAGTAACTTCAGCAGGCAGTTCACAAGCAAACAACCAGGGGGCAATAGAGTAGTCAAGCAGTCAGGGTCTAGCCGGGAAAGTCACTGCAAAGGGAGGATCAAAATCAGGTCAGAAAACAGAACTGAAGTCGGGTGCTGGGAAATCAGGTATGCAGAGGGAAACACAAAGGGCACAGACAACAGAAGACAAGACCGGAGGGTGAGGAGATGTAGAAGGGATGGCCAGGTGCTTTTGTAGTTGCAGCGGGTACTGCTCTAAGGCTGCATCGCAGCCCTGGATCAGCACTTTGCACCACCGTCCCAGTTCCAGTACAGGGGCAGGGTTGCTGGGACTTGTGGTGTGGGACACCCACTTTCAAGCTGGAGGCCAGTACTGGTTCTAGCTTCTTCAGGGCCGTCTGACAGCTGCCGACTGCAGCAGGCTCTAGTGTTCTCAAACACCACACACAGACGAGATTCTTCTGAACCAAAACTTTCTCTTTACTGAACATACTCATAAATGGTCTTACATCTCGCCAGTAGCGGGCCCATCTTATTTCTGTTACAATGGGTAGACAACTCAAATTACACAGCCCGCTGGACAGGACTTCCACTCCGGTTCTTCACTGTGATCACCATTAGCAACCAGAGTTACTTTCAATTTACTGGCCAGCCACTTCCCAGGTGCTCTGTTCCTAGAGCCCCTCATCCCCTCCCTCATCTTCATACTTTCGGGCAGATTCATATAGTCAACACAGGGGTCCATCTCCCACCCACAGGGATAGCTATAAGCTGTGACGGGGGTCCCTGGGGACAGCACTCTTCTGTCCCAGTTTGTCAGGATCTACTCCTCCTGTGGAGCCCACTGAACTTCAGCCTGGATAGGGGGTTCATTGGATATATGCCAGGGGCAGCCACCATCCAGGCCATCCGGAATTTACCCTTTTGGAACGTGGCTCGGTCAACCCACCTCTCACCAGGGCCCCACATGTCTGGTGCCGGGATATGACCCAGCGGGTCAGAAAGACTTCTTCTGGGGGCTTCTCCTCACACCTCCCACAGGTGTGGGTCTCTCTACACTGCTCTCTGGGACTTTCCTGTTATTTCTTGTCTTCCTAAGCTTTTTACTAACTAAGCTCCTTCCTGCCATTAGCTCTCCCTAGCCTGAGAGCACCAAGAGAAGTAGCTTACCCCATGTGGCCATCTAGTGGCCACACACAGAATATATCATAAACCATATCTACAGTACACACAGTATTACCCAATACAAAAAGTAGAACTATAGGTCACAGCCAGTCTGCAAGTCTGGAGTGGGCTGAGCCCTGCACCCCCCTACAGAAACACAAACATGGGAAGGAGGATGAACCAGGATGGGTAAAGAACTGACATGAGCCGGAAGTCAGGGACTGGAACAGACGGATGAACGGGGGGAGGGTACAGGTCAGGGCACGGTAACAATGAGTCAGATCAAAACAGGAAATCTCACCAGAGCCAGTAACAGGCTGCAGAGCAAAACTATAAACAGCACAGGAATGCAAGTGCAGCGACCAAATATAGTGTCTCCTGAAACCTGAACGAGGCTGATGGGAGTTAACCCCTGACATGACCAGGCCGGGTCTGGAAAACTCTGGAGCGGAGAATACTGGTCCTGGATCATGACACACTCACTATGGTGGGAGGATGAAGGATCAGGGTTACAGTTATGTCCTGACTCTTAACTAGTAAGAATAGACCCTATGGAAGACAGCGTGGTGCTAGTGAACAGATTGGAAGCACTATCTTCCATCCAGCCCACAACTTGCTTGTACTGTTCTAGCTTCAACAGTGGTGTCCCATGTTCACTTGCAAAATGAGACAGGAAGCTAGGTCTAGATGATAAGTATGTTTGCTGTGCTATCTCAGCAGGCCCAGTTTGCCCTGGCTCATGGCCACAGCCTCTGCATTCACCACCATCAGTGGGACATCCACTTCAACGTCCCTTACTGCAGGTCTTCCGCATTTAAAATTATGTATGCAGCTAATAGCGGTAATATTAGAGAATAAAATAGATTTTTAGCTAGCAGCAGCACGATCTGTAAGGCTAGAATACCTGCATAGAGGTCTGGAATATCCAATGCTTACTCCAGAATGTGATCTGACGCTAATTGCAAACTCAGAGCGGTTATTGTAGAATAGAATAGATTTTTTAGCTAGTAGCAGCATTGTCTGTAAGGCAATAATTCCTGCCTACAGGCCTGTAATATACAATCCCTACTCCAGCAACTTGCCCTACACTATATTGTAGTGAAGACAAAATATATAAAATTTTGAGGTATCAGCAGCACAGTGTGAAAGGCTAAAATCACTGCCTACAGGCCTGTAATGCACCTCGACTGCAGAAGCTGATCCTACACTGAATGCAGCTAAGAGCAGTATTATTAAACAATAGATTTAAATTTTAGGTATCAGTATCACATTGTGTAAGGCTAGAATCACTGCCTACAGGCCTGTAATACATGATCCCAACTCCAGAAAAATCATGCTACACTAAATGCACCATAAGAGAAGTATTATTATAGCATAGATTTCAGTTCACCCTGAAAAGAAATGTTTTTTCACTGTTGGACCAGAGGGTAGTCATGCTATAACACACTGTCCCTTCTCCACCAGAATCTCTCCCTAGTCCTTACACTATTTCTACTATATAAACCTGATGATGCTATGTGTTCAACCAATTACACTAATGCCAGTAACCAACAAGGCTACAGTATTGCCATGATTGGCAGGTAATCCCTGCATGTTTAGTGGCTGAAAAAGAAGCTCGAAAAAAGCAGAGTAGGGAGTAGAGCATAGCGCCCAAGTACAAGAATACTTGATCAAGTATCCCGAGCATCCGAACAGTGCCACACACGCTCACCCATCGCTAATAAGGACTTGAAAGATGTTCTCACTGAGAAGCCAATATATACCCTATTTTTCGCTTTATAAGACGCACCGGATTATAAGACGCATCCCAAACTTAGACATAAAAAAGGTAAAAAAAGAAAAATGGGGTCCATCTTATAATCCGGTGTTCTCTTACCGGAGGGGGGCAGCAGTGGTGGTGAAGCGGGGTCACAGGAGGCAGCGGATTTGCTGGCAGGCACGGCGGGTCAGTGGCAGCGGCGTCCGGGGTGGCAGGAGCCGGGGGATCCATGGTGGTAGGAGCCGCGGGGCACACAACACCCGGCCGCTACCCGCACACAACACCCGGCCGCTACCCGCACACAACACCCGGCCGCTGCCCGCACACAACACCCGGCCGCTGCCCGCACACAGCCGTCGACCGCCGCCTGCACACAGCCGCCGACCGCCGCCTGGACACAGCCGCCGCCTGCACACATCACCCGGCCGCCGACCGCCGCCTGGACACAGCCGCCGCCTGCACACATCACCCGGCCGCCGACCGCCGCCTGGACACAGCCGCCGCCTGGACACAGCACCCGGCCGCCGACCGCCGCCTGTACACAGCACCCAGCCGCCGACCGCCGCCTGGACACAGCCGCCGCCCGCACACAGCACCAGGCCGCCGACCGCTGCCTGGACACAGCCGCCGCCTGCACACAGCACCCAGCCGCCGACCGCCGCCTGGACACAGCCGCCGCCCGCACACAGCGCCCGGCCGCCGACCGCCGCCTGGAAACAGCCGCCGCCTGGACACAGCACCCGGCCGCCGGCCGCCGCCTGGACACAGCCGCCGCCCGCACACAGCACCCGGCCGCCTACCGCCGCCTGGACACAGCCGCCGCCTGGACACAGCACCCGGCCGCCGACCGCCGCCTGGACACAGCCGCCGCCCGCACACAGCCGCCGCCCGCACACAGCACCAGACCGCCACCTGGACACAGTCGCCGCCCGCACACAGCACCTGGCCGCCGACCGCCGCCTGGAAACAGCCACCGCCTGGACACAGCACCCGGCCGCCGACCGCCGCCTGCACACAGCACCCAGCCGCCGACCGCCGCCTGGACACAGCCACCGCCCGCACACAGCACCCGGCCGCCAACAGCCGCCGCCCGCACACAGCACCAGGCCGCCGACCGCCGCCTGGACACAGCCGCCGCCCGCACACAGCACCCGGCCGCTGACCGCCGCCTGGAAACAGCCGCCGCCTGGACACAGCACCCGGCCGCCGACCGCCGCCTGCACACAGCACCCAGCCGCCGACCGCCGCCTGGACACAGCCGCCGCCCGCACACAGCACCCGGCCGCCGACCGCCGCCTGGACACAGCCGCCGCTCGCACACAGCACCCGACCGCCGCCTGGACACAGCCACCGCCTGCACACAGCACCCGGCCGCCGACCGCTGCCTGGACACAGCCGCCGCCCGCACACAGCACCCGGCCGCTGACCGCCGCCTGCACACAGCACACAGCCGCCGCCCACACACAGCACCCGGCCGCTGCCCGCACACAGACGCCGCCCGCCGCCCGCACACAGCACCCGACTGCCACCCGCACACAGCCACGGGTACCCGGCTGCCACCGCACGCAAGCACAGGTACCCGGCCGCTTGCACGCAGCCACAGGCACCCGGCCGCCCGATCACCGCACAGACAGGACCCCCAGGTACTGCTATATTCGCTTTATAAGACGCACCCCCCATTTTCCTCTCAAATTTTTGGGAGGAAAAGTGCGTCTTATAAAGCGAAAAATACGGTACTTATCATAGGGAAGAAACCTTACGGATCACCTAGTCCATAGCCATTTTGTTCTCCCAAGGGATTCCAACGTTATGTGGCTTTGACAGCAGACTAAAGGCACTTATAAGTGTGTTGGTTGCAAGGCTTGCAAATATGTTACTAAATCCACTGGTTGTATTTTTAAGACTCATGAATTTTCAAACTGTAAAACAAGGAGGGTTGTTTATATGGCCACATGTGGTGGTCCACGTAATTATGTGGACAAGGCAACTAGAGAATTTAGATTTCAAGTACTAGATCACATTGGCTATATTAGAAGGGCAGAGAACATTACCCTGCCTAGACATATGTTTGAGACTTGCAAAGACAATACCCATGTTATTTCTTAGCAAGTCATTGAGGTGATACACCCCATTTTTAGTGGTGGCATTTGTGATAGGCTGCGTTTGCAGAAGGAGTGTAGATGGATACATCGAATATGAGTTATGCAGCTTTAAAGTTAAAAATTGTGCTTCACATCATTTATTGCTACCTGAAGTTTAAATAAAGTTATTTATTTTTGTGGACCATGGCATTTTTGGGAACTATAAACATCATATTTCATATCCCTTTTTGAAATATGATTCTTTTTAAAGTTTGTTGGTAGATGCTTCAGTGCAGCTATTATTTTTAGACTTTGTCTTAAGATTTGAACTTGTCATCTACTAATCTAGTCTGATTAGGTGGTAATCAATGTGGTTATGTGACGCCCCTGGACTATCAGGTCATCACAGGGTACTGCACAAACTGCCCTTCCGTGCAGTATTCCAAGTCCCTCATGGTTCTAAGTCCCTATCTTACGGTGTTGCCTCCAACAGCAAATCAAATCCTAGATACACACTGCACCACACCCACCAGGCACACCAGTAGACGGCTTGAGTGGAATAGAGTCGGCCACCGGGGGGTCAGGGAGGGGAGGTGAGGAGTGTAGTCAGTTGAGTTAGTAGTTGGTCAGTGAGAGGAGGTTGGGAGTGGTGGCTCCCAGGAGAAGCTGTGTAGGTTGCAGACGGTGGTCTGGACCTAGAGGAGTCGGACCCCCGGTTGCAGGGGATTGCGGCTAGGTGCCTGGACCTGTCAAGGAGGATGGTCAGCAGCCTGGCACTGTCACCGGTCCGGTATCGAAGGCACGGCGGGGTACACAGAACCTAGGTCGGGGAGAAGCTTCAGGCAACCCGGCAATTAACCTGAGGAGAACGGAGCCTTTATGATCTGTTCCCACCTGCTCCAAAATCGGTGCACTAGCGCAATGAGGAGGATCGGGCCTTCCAAATAAACGGTCCAAGAAAATCCCAAGCATGAGCCCTGAGAGCAGGCTCCCACACTTAGCCACAGTAGGGAGCGGGACCCGGCAAGTTTCAGACTACTGAGCCACTACGTTGAAGTTAAACTTAGTGTCAGGAGGCAGGATCACGGATCACCAGGCAACACTGTAGAGGACGGGACCCAGACAAGCTCCTCTCAAGCAGCAGCGATACCCCGAGATTTGGTTTACCCAGTTGTCAGCGTCTGCTTATTGACTGAGTGAGTACATGAGTGATCCCTGCACCCTATGGCACCCCACCGAGTCCTGGGACCTTCCCCTACCCGTGGAAGGCAACGACACCTTGCTGCCCCACTCCATCACCCCGGGTAATCCCATCAGCAGTGGCGGTATCCCTTCATTACCGTACATCACGGGTAGCGTCACAAACTATACCTCCCCTGTAATTAACTCCCCCCCTTTACGTTTAGAAGTGGCCCCAGGTCCCCGAGCCACAAGTCATCACACGGATCTGAGTGGTTCGATCCGCTGCAGGGGCGGCACAGTTATATGTCAAAGATTGTTATGTCATATTTAAAATTGTGAATATGATAGGTATGTATATGATATATACAGTATATACTACTTACAATACATTAGGGACATAGGCAGTGGCATAACTAGAGTTTGATGGGCCCTGGGGCAATGTTTTGACCTGGGCCCAACAACCGTACACCAACACTCTGGGTACGGGATAATGGTGATAACACTCGGGGTATGGAATAAAGACGCTGACACCCGGGGTATGGGATTGTGTGGTTGACGCTTCGCTCTTTCCCTCAGCAAAACCAAACACAAAATGAAGGAAAGAGGTATATAATTAAAACACCAAATCAAGAAAAACCTCTAAAAACCAATACTGTATTAATTTAGTTAAAATACATGAATTTAATGAACCATGCAGTTGTCGCGGCGGGCGGGGAGGATGCCACTGCGCTGCGCTCGCTAACGCTCGGGTCCGGCACTGCTGCGATGGCTGCTCGGTGGCTCGAGTGGTGGGCCGGATCCGGGGACTCGAGCGGCGCTCCTCGCCCGTGAGTGAAAGGGGTGGTTGGTTTGGGCAATTTAGTTCGTGACGCCACCCACGGGTCGTGGTGAAGATAGGCACCACCGCTGCTGGAGACGGGGATCCCGGGAGCGATGGTAGGGAGCAGCTGGGATGTTGTTTTCCCCCTCCGTGGGTAGGGGCCGGTGGTCCCGGGGCCCGATGATGTGACGGGGAGGCAGGGTCAGTGAGGTGCAGGGTTGCAGGGGCAGCGCGGCGCGGTGCCGGATGGCACGGGTGTACTCACTCAGCAAGAAAGGTACAAAGTCCTCGGTAAACCAAACGGCTGGATGGACGGGTCCCGCATCCGGCTGCAGTGTCTCTCCCCAGGCAGGTGATGGCGGCTGTCTTTCCCTGCACCTTGATGTTCTTCTTCTGACTACTATGGATTCCCAACGGTAGTCCGCTCCCCGGTGTATGGGTACCGGAGGAGCCCGTTTGCCCGCAGGCACTGGCCCTTTGGTCTCTAGCCTTAGGCGATAGCTGTATACCCTCACGGTGTGGGCGGTTGCCTTCAATCGGGACTTTTGCTGTTGTCAAACCCCTGGGGTTCCAGTCACATTCGGAACTGACTATTTTCGGCGGCTCCAAGCCTGGTCGGGGTCCGATGGCCCTGCCTGTGTGTGCTGGCTTCACTTCGCTCCCCGGTCGGTACCGGCGGGCCGTCGCCCGTCCCCGGTCCTATTGTTCTGCGTTGCTCCACCACTCCTGCAGACGGCCACCACCGTCTGCCAACCTTGCTGTCAGTGCCTGGGCCACAAACCCAGACACCCAAGTGTTTACTCCTCTCCCTTCAAACTCCTCACTCTATCTCTGAAACTTTTCCCGCCTCCAGGCCTGTGAACTCCTCGGTGGGTGGAGCCAACTGCTTAGCTCCGCCCCACCTGGTGTGGACATCAGACACTGGAGGGAGGCAACAAGGATTTTTGTTTGGCTGTTGTCCCTGTCTGATGGGGGTGGGGGTGTTTGTATGTTATCTGTGATGACCTGGCTAGGCCAGGGCGCCACAAAGACACACTGGACATGGACACATTAGACCAACTCAAATAGTAAGGTGCAAGTGAACACATATTCCTAACAGTGGAGTGTAGAGAAATTTCAAACTCAGATTTTGGCTTATTAGATATCTGACAGCGGAGGGTACCTTAATTTTTTGGATAGCCCCCATTCAACGATGGCTAGCCCTGTATAACCCTTAGCTCCACTAGTAGGAGATATAACCACCACTACTTACCAAAATGCCTAAAGGTGACTAAACAACAGGACAAACATACAACATAAAAGGTCAATAAACCATTCTATTTTCTGGACACGGTCCTTCTCAGGACAAAATAGCCAGCCTTACTGCCACTTAGTGATATAGGAGGAAACCTTAATAATGTATACACTTCCCATTTTTTAAAATGGACAGGAACAGATCTGGCTTTCAACTCAATACTGTATGAATTTGTTAGGTCCAATCAGAGTGGTGAACTGACCTCAGAACACTCCCTGCTAATCCAACGCATTTCACCCCCCTAATAAAATATGTGGGGGATCATCAGGGGAATGCTTATAGAGTAACAGACTAGTTGCTTGGCACAATAAAGGGAAATAATGTTGTACTATGCTTTCCAACAATGACAGCGAATCATGCTTAAATGTAGACCAGCAATCGGAAGGCTGAAAACCTTAAGCACCAGCCATCCCAAGACAGATTGTTCAAGCAGTTAAAGATGGCTTAAGAAGCATTACCGAGGGAAATATATCCCCATACCCTTGAAGCTCTGTACAATGTATCAGGCCACATATCAGGGAATGATATCCCTATACACTTAACAGTGGTGCAGTGCGGCTGCGCAACATAGGACATGTTGAAAAGACTCCTCACCTGGTTCCCTACTTTTTGCTCCCTGCTTCCAGAGCATTTACTTATCTGGAAATCTTGGGCTGGAGCCCAGCGAGTTGAGCCTGGGTGACAGTGGACCATTTCAGCAAGATGATTCATTTGGTTCCTCTTCAGAGATTGCCATTGGCTAAGAGTCTAAATTATTGCATATTGTGAAATTACATGGAATGCCTAACATTATTTCTGATAGAGTGGTTCAGTTTTTAGCTAGCTTTTGGGACAGTTTTTGCTCCAGATTAGGTATTAAACTTTTAATCTCTTCAAGTTATAATCCATAGACCAATGAACATATACTCCTGGATATACCTGTCATAGGACCTCTCTATTTTTGTTTTTTGTACTGATAAGGATCCTACCAATTTTTGAACTAGAGGCAGGCCCTATGACGTTTATATCCAGGAGTATATATACCAGCTCATCCCGCCTTTGTGTACACTATCCTTGTCATTACTATACTGTCCTGAAGAAGGGGGCAGAGACCCCTGAAATGCATTGACCTGTATATGTGCTTACAGTAAACAACTTGGATTAATATTTGCGACTTGCTTTGGTGATAAGCACGTGTAATGCCTGATAGGAGCCACAGACTCAGACTGGCTGTAAGGGGAATCTAGAGAAAAGCCACTCACAAAGCAGGACCCCAAGAACTCTGCAACCCTTTAACCCCTATACAGGGATTTGGAATTACACAGAGCCTCAGAGATCGCTACCTGTGGTAGACTGTAGTCCGTGGTCGTCAGGCAGGGTCAAAATCCAGGAGAAGCAAAACAGGAACAGAATCAGCAGGCAAGGGCATAGTGAGGAGACAAAGCAGGGGTCAAATCCGGAACTGGCAGCAAGGTACAAAAACGACAGGCAGGAGGGTAGTCAAACAAGCAAAGGTCAGCGCACAGGAATCACAATACAAACAGCACATGAGCCAGGAGAACAGAACTATCACTGGCAGTGGTCATGTGACAGGAGGGGGAATAAGAAGGGTGGGGTGTCTTCCCATAGGCTGCATGGGAATGTTGGTCACTTCAGCCGGGAAACACACGCCACCTACATTCAGCCAGTGGTACTGCAGGTTCCAGGGAAACCCTGCCTAGTGGTTGAGCGGAGCCTGTGCTCCGCAGAACCTCGGGCACCGACTCCTCTCCCATCACCAGCACTATCCATGGTGGGAACATGGCGTCATCTGGTGATCGGAGCAGAAGTCGCAGGAGCGGACTCCGGTGGGGACGTGACAGCACGGTGGTGATCCCCGTTTTTTCTCCAAAACATTCATCTAATTCCTGTGGGGCTGAAGCTATCTCCACCCACGATTACGTGGATTTAGGTGTTATGACTTCTCCCAACTCCTATAGGTGAGTGCACCTTATATATATTTTTTTGGTTTTTATCTAGTAAGACCATATGCGCCTTTATTTCCACAGTCCTTGAAACCTCTCTGACACAGGAAGGAGAGATGGAAAATTCTCCTTGTAGCATTGAGAATGGTGAACAAGTAATCAGTGTTGGCCAAAATGCATATAATGCAGGGCTCACGAGAAAGACAGCAGGGCATAAAGTTAGCCAAGTTTGACAGTCTCCCAACAGGTAAGATTTTTAAGTCACCATGACTCTCTATCTCCTCCTCTTCCCTATCCTCCAATTGCACCTCCTCTTCAGGTCACCAATGCTGAACAGATGGGATGAAACTGGTTTGGGTAATAACCTCTGTAGTGCAGGCAACATCTTCTCTTCCTCCTCTTCTTCTTCCTCAACCTACTCCTCGTTATTACCCAATCCGTGCTGAGATGATGTGATGAGGATGGGCTGTGTAGTATAACCCTGTGTAGATTCTTCTCCCATCTCCACCTGGTTCACATGCAAAGCTTCCTCTTTAATTGTGAGAAACAAGCATTTGAGTAGACACAGAAGTGGGATGATTACGCTGCTTATGGCGTCATCACTGCTCACCATCTTGCTTGAGTCCTCAAAATTTTGAAAAACCTAACAGATGTTAGAAATCTATGCCCACTTGTTGGTTCTTATGTGCACAGGCTGCCCAGAATACCGACGGGCATATTGAAGCTGGTATTCAATGCCCACTGTTGGCCACAAAACCTTGCTAACATTTGTAATGTGGAGTTCCAGTGAGTGGAAATGCGCACACCAGTTGGTGATCTAGCACTTGCTGCAGCACTGCCAGGCCGGTGGCAGCTGTAGCTGACTTGCGAAAATGGGCACCCATGCAATATACCTTCACAAGTAGCTCAGGCAAATCTAGGAAGGTTTTTGGAAATCACTGAAGCACTAATTTGAGCACGTCGGCCAGGCTAGGTAAGTGTGTAAGCTGGCAAAGCTTTAGAGGCAACACCTGATTACTGTCATTATCAAACACTACCATGCCTGGTTGTAGTTTCATGTAGTTTTAGCGGTGAGAACCATAGATCTCTCTGGTCTGTTAGACATTTCAACAACTCTCTGGTGGTGTGCTGTTTGTTACCTAAAATATTACAGTGACAAGCAAAAGGGTAACAATGTTTTGAACTTTTGATTTTTAGGCTCTACATCTCACTATCTACTACAGCTTTCAGTGTGAGATTTGCTTCATTTTATAGACAATCATCTTGACTATCTTGTACATAAATTTGACTTGCAAATATTTAGCAATTGATTCTTGTCATGATACTGCATTTTTACTATTTTGCTCCTGGTGTTTGAATTTTTCTTTCTTCCTGTATACTACAAATTACAACCTGTTCTCACATTCCCTAATAGCTCAGTGCTTTACTAGGTTGATTCCCTAGTGAAATGTCACTGGTTCAATTCAAGGAGCAGCCCTGAAAAAGATTTCCCAAGAAAAGAGAAACAGCATCATCCAGTACTTAGATTGCAGTCTCTCGGCCCAAAAAAATGTCAAACTGCATCCAGTGAGTGCCATGACAGAGAATACAAACTAACTCTTTCCATTTATACAAAAGCCAAAAGGTGGATGTCCAGGCAAAATATTTTAGACAACAAGTTGGCTCATCACAATGTCTATCAGTTCTGACACAGCGCGCATGGCAGTGGAGGTGACTCATATGCTTCATAATAATACAAGTAAAATATATCTTTGTACCGTGTTAGCCAGTAGAGATAAAAAAAATTGTTTAAAAGAACTGAAGTATCAACCACTGAGGACTTCAGTTCTTTTAAACAATTTTTTTATGCTTCATAATAGTGAGATCACAGATATCTATGCAAGCACTGTGCGACGCACGTAACACAAGTATGGAATTGTGGCATGAAAAAGTTGAAGGAACTTTGACTTAAAATGTCATCATATGAAGCATTGACTCAAGTTTACAAAGAAGTACAAATAGTGGACAGCAAAAGATTGGAAATGGGTGATTTGGAGTGATGAGACAATCAATACTCAATAGACTAGGCTCTGATGGGTGCAAATGGGTCTGGAAGAAACAAGGGGAAAGGGGGCTAACAAATAAAAAATTTGAAATATTGTTCGTTTGAAAAACTTTTGTAAAAATTATATCTATCCCCATGATTTTGATGTTTTTTTAACAAAGGTAACATCGTGTTTTTTGTTGATAGATATTATAAGTATACTTCTCTGTTATTTTTCCATAAATCTTGCATGAAATGGAATACAAAATGGTAAAAAAGCAATTTTCTTCAATTTCTTGGGAAACCAAATATGCTAGTGTATGGTTTTTTAGTATGCCGATTTAAATGTATTTTAAATTTAAAACAAAAACTTGGAAACTATGGCCATTCATTACTTAGTAGATCATAGCATAAATCATAAATACAGAATAATAAACTCATCTAAACCACATTTGATTGGTCTAATTACCCTCAGGTCATTGTCCTATCTCTCCCGTGCATGATGGTACCTCTGGTTTCTACTAGGTACTTTGCATGGCCTAGAACAAAAGGTACTTCCTTGCCCTAAGGATGACTCTGTTTTGAATGCTGATTTTCAGGCATCATATTATCTTTGCTGACTCCCCATGGTGTAAGATCATAATAATACCATGAGAAAAGGGGTAATCCAGCTCACCGTACTGCCTTGCTGGTGTGTTCCAGATCCTGCTCACGGATTTGACTTGGCAGTCAATCAATAATAGAAAAGGAAGAGAGTTCCAGCGCCAGGAATGAGAAAATTAAAAATCCATTTTATTATGCCAATGCATATTAAAATTCCAGCAGGTACAGCATATCAGTCGGATGGCAGCAGAACAACGCGTTTCGACGCCTCAGGTCTTAATCATGTTCAGAACATGATTAAGACCTGAGGCGTCAAAACGCGTTGTTCTGCTGCCATCCGACTGATATGCTGTACCTGCTGGAATTTTAATATGCATTGGCACAATAAAATGGATTTTTAATTTTTCCATTCCTGGCGCTGGAACTCTCTTCCTTTTCTATCATAATAATACCCTTGCAATGTTAACACTTGGGAAAAAAGACAGGTAATTTCTTAAGCCTATAGTTTGTATTTTGATACTCTAAACTTTTTGTAAACTTTTTTTTTGAGATTATTGAGACAAGGGGAAGAGAAAGTAGTCGGCATGTGATTGTAAGCACAGTATGCAGATTGCATGTGTATATTGAACTGATGAGCACTGGGAATGTAGAACCAGAAGTATCCTAACAGTGAGGACATCACACACTGTTAGGATTTCATATGTTACAGTCCCTAGAAAATGTGTCCTTGACAACCATTTTAACTTAGACAAAATGACCTAGAGTATATAAATAAGAAATATTTGAAAATAAAATCTGTTTAAAATCATATTTATTTTTAACCAATTTTGTGATATCAGTTTTCTAGTGAGATTTTTGCATTAAAGCTCTCTTATAATTTCTTTGTTTGCAGGTATTACTACTGTCTTTCTCTCTTATCATTTTCCCATCGTTGAGCCACTTTACAAAAAACAAAGCCCAAGAGGGGAATGATTTCCAACCAGTGAGAGGTAAATTATTTAAATTTTTCTTGTTGTTTCCTTTCAATGACATCTATACGACGAATCATCTGACGAATAAAACAACATCTGCTCCGATACTTTCATTTTCATTTCTGACTTCCTGGCGCCTGTTTTCCAGCCAATGAACACATCTGATGTTGCTTGCTCTCACAGTAATGTCGTAGCCATCTTTGTTGTGGTGTTACTGTGATTGGCTTGGCCGCACAGCGTCATCTAAATACACGTTGCCACAGCTTCCGGGGACGATACATATGTGCCGCCCCCGTGCCAGCAGCTGGGCTGCTCGGATCCGGATCCGCAGGGTGGCTCGAGGGATCTTCCGGACCCGGGGGTCATGCGAACACTTCGAATAAAAAGTGATGTAATTGTATGGGATTTACCGTAATCACTGTGAGACGCCACCCACGGTGTGTGGTGAGTTGTGGCACCACCGCTACTGTTATGGGGTACCCGGGAGCGATGGGATGGCAGCTGGATATTAACCCCTCTGTAGGTAGGCATGGATGCCGCGGGGCCCAGTGTCTCTGTGCTGAGGATGGTGATTGCAGGGGCCGGCGCGCCCGGTCAGACCGGGGAATATTGGTGTACTCACAGTCAATGAATCACACAAGTTCAATCGGTAAACCAAGGTGTTAGTGGCCAGCCGCGGGGGCCGGGTGTACTCTGGTCCCTCGCCGGGGATGATGGTCTGTGTCACTTTCCTCTGCATTGTTTTTGGTGTTTGTGGACTTCCTGATATGGAACACGGGAGTCCGCTCCCGGTACTTTTGTTGGGAGCCTTGCCCGCTGACACTGGCCCTTGGGATCTACCGGGCCCTGCGGGTGACCTATCCCCCGCAGTGGGCTGTTGTCTGCTTTTGGGACTTTGGTTGGGACAGGACCTAAAATCCTGCCCTCAATTGGCTAATTAGCTAGGCCGTTGGTTCCGGTCCTGGCTTCAGGGTCCAAACACCCCCTCTGTTCACGGTTTCCGAATCGGTTCTCCGGTGTCGGTACCAGCCGGCTCCTACCCTGTCCCGGTCCACCTCGGATCTCCGGCAGCCATCTTCCCATCTCCTGACAGACACGGACCACCGTCTGCCACCTAGCCAGTACGCCGGGGCTCCAAACCCGACGCCTTTCTTTTCTCTCTGACTCTCCACTCTCTGAGCTCTCACTTTGAGCTCCACTCCTCTCCACTCCAAACTTAGCTCAACTGAACTCCAAATTGACTCTTTTCCTGCCCCGGGTTCTCCAGGCCCCTAGATGGCCGTTCTCCATCCGCCCACTGGTGTGCCTTTCCTTCCCTTGGGGGGTGACTAGGGTTTTTGTTGGCATGATGTTACCTGGTGAGGGATGGTGTTATGCAGGGGCCTTTTCTATGTGTGACCACCTGGCGGCACCAGGGCATCACACATATACAGTCCTGGCTGCTCTGGCTTCCAGCAAGAGAGAGACAGAGATCATCCCTACAAATTACTTAAGATAACATAAAATAAAAAAATAATAAAAAATAATATTCTTGGACCAGAAGGCGAAGGTCCAAGTGGAGAAGGAGATTGAGGAGGAGGAGATAGATGTGATGGTGTAGGTGGAGTAGGAGGAGGTAGCAAACACTGTTTTTGTGTAGAGAAGGGCAGACCCATGGAAGGTCTTCAGGTTTGGCTGGAGTTTAAATAAAAGTTTAGTTGAGGGCCTGGACTTGACTTGAACTTAACTGAAGCTACTCATAACCAATAGACAACACCAGAAGCGTCTTACCTGGGCCAAGGAGAAAAAGAACTGCATTGTTGCTCAGTGGTCCAAGGTGTTGTTTTCAGATGAAAGTAAATTTTGCATTGTAAATCAAGGTCCCAGAGTTTGGAGGAAGAGTGGAGATGCCACAATCCAAGCTGCTTGAGGTCTAGTGTGAAGTTTCCACAGTCAGTGATGGTTTGGGGAGCCATGTCAACTGCTGGTGTAGGTCCACTGTGTTTTATCAAAACCAAAGTCAGCGCAGCCGTCTACCAGGAAATTTTAGAGCACTTCATGCTACCCTCTGCCAACAAGTTTTTTGCCAAAAGTATCTATATATGGTTTAATAAACACAGTATCATTGTGCTTGATTGGCCAGCAAACTCGCCTGACCTAAACCCCATAGAGAATCTTGTCAAGAAGAAGATGAGAGACACCAGACCCAACAATGCAGATGAGCTGAAGGCTGCTATCAAAGCAAAATGGGCTTCCATAACACCTCAGCAGTGCCACAGGCTGATCGCCTCCATGCCACGCCGCATTGAAGCAGTAATTCAAGAAAAAGCAGCCCTGACCAAGTATTGAGTGCATTTACTGTACATATGTTCAGTAAGCCAACATTTTTGGGTTTAAAATCATTTTTTCAGTTGGTCTTATACACTGAGATCAATATAGTAAAAATTATATCCAAGATGCAAAATGGCACAAAATAGCATTGAAATATGCAGACAAGTGCCTAGTTAATTAATACAGTGGTAAAGGTTAAAATGGTTGAATACCTATTCACCTTAAAATGTGGCAAAATTAGGGCAACATCAAGATAGCATCTAAACAAAGTGCTAATGTGCAATATAACATGAGCTATATCCAAAAGAGCAGTGTGACAGTTCACCTAACTACATATCATAAGTAAAGGGGCAGCATCAAGACTATACCTTAGAAAGTGCTAGGGGGCGATGTCATGCTCCAGCGTCCCCCAGCCCCATCGCGTGTTTAGTTGTCCTTCCTCAGGGAGCATGTGAGAGAGGGGCGTGTTTGGCTGGTTTAAATACATTGGTGGGCAGCTGGGAGAAATCGCCGTCTGGTTCCCATACCTGTAGTATGGTGGCGCACGCGCATTAGACTCTTCACCTCAAGTGAGGACTTCCTGCTTCTGAACAGTAACATGCAGGCCAGGAGCGCGACTTAGGCAATTGTGCGTGTCGGCGGCCATGGGTGCCGGGACACAGAGAAGTCAGAGGGGAGAATAAGTGTACCAGAGTAAGCGGAGGGCATAGATAACATATAGGATAATAAGGGTGGATATTGCAAACATGAAGTGAATGGGAGTTTAAAGATTTGCATAAACTGTGCGCACCTCAAACGTGGTGCACAGAAAAAATGTTTAAAAAAAGGGAAATAATGCAACGATAATGTGAATGAGAAGCAAGGCTGTGCATAAAATGTCAATAAAAATTAATTAATATCATAGTAAAGGGATACTATCAATGTGAATAGACATTAAGCTGTAAAGAATCAAACGTGTAGGCAATATATTACTATATACACACTGAAGATATATGTATAAATACAATTAATGAGAAAATACAAATAATGAAAATTAGAACAATGAATTATCATTGTAACAAAAATAAATACAGGTATGCAAATATTAATTGGGTCCCAAGATTGTGTAATAAGATGGATCAAGCTCTGTGCCAATGAACAAAGGGTTCACAAATAGAGGTGAGTGAACTTTTGGAAGTTTGGTTCGCCAGGTACATTCGAACCTTAAAAAAGTTTGTTTTTTGACCCCGACTTGATCCGACTTGATTGAGCGGCTCACATATGGGGTAAAATTAGCATGATCAGATGTAGTGTGCATATACAAACAAAAAAAAAAATTGAAAACCCTGCCCACCCTTCCCCAGAAATGTTCTACTTATAGCTAGCAGCATGTGGGTGGAGACACGAAATACCCAATTACTGCCTCCCATTGAGGTTTGAATCAAGTCAGAATCACAAACCAAACTTTTTTAAGGTTCAAATGTATCTGGCGAACCGAATTTCCAAAGGTTCGCTCATCTCTAGTTAAAACTACAGAAAAATAAAAACAAAACATTTAATATATAACAACCCTCCTGTAATGCTCACCGCTGGACATTGTGAAGCAGCGAGCTAAAGTGGACCCACTGGATCACAGGAGGACCCCGGGCTTACTTTTTAGTGGGAGGGGCTTGCTTAAGTGCCCACTGTGAGGTTGGACGCCAGGTGCTACTCCCAGGGCAGTGACTGGGATAGGCAGCTGACCCCCAGGGCAACGGCATATACAGGAGCAGACTGGCTGAGGCTGATGGTACAGCCAGGGTGGACAGGCATAAATTCTGGTATAACAAGAGCTACCTAGGTAGCTGAGGCTGGAGGCACAGCCGGGATGGACAGGCACGGTCTATGGTACAGCTGGGATAGACAGGCACAGACTATGGTATAGCAAGAGTCACTTGGGTAGCTGAGGCTGGAGACACAGCCAGGATGGACAGGCACAGTCTCTGGTATAGCAAGAGCCACCAGGATAGTTGAGGCTGGAGGCATGGCTGGGTTGGACAGGCACAGTATCTGGTATAGCAGGGACTACCGAGGTAGCTGAGGCTGGAGACACAGCTGACTTGAACAAGCACAGTCTCTGGTATAGCAAGAGCCACCATGTTAGCTGAGGCTGGAGGTACAGCCAGGTTGGACAGGCATAGTCTCTGGTATAGCAAGAGCTACTGGGGTAGCTGAAGTGGGAGGTATGGCCAGGATGGACAGGCACTGTCTAAGGTATAGCAAGGACTACTGGGGTAGCTGAGGCTGGATGCACAGCTGGGATGATGGACTGGCACAGTCTCTGGTGTGGCAAGAGCCACCGGCGTAGCTGAGGCTGGAGGCACAGCTGAGTTGGACAGACAGGCACAGTCTCTGGTATAGCAAGGACTACTGCGATAGTTGAGTCTGAAGGTACGGCAGGGACGAGCAGATAGGGACGCAGTACACTGAAACAAAAGCACAGATAACAAGGGGACCTGACAGCTTGCTGGCTAGGGCAGGCGCAGAACCACTACCCAACTAAACACATTGATCAGGCACCTCCCCTAGTGGAAGAGTGCATTATACCCAGTACCTCTCAGTGATAGGCAGAAAGGCACTTCCTGGGAGTGACGCGCTGGCCCTTTAAGAAAAAGGCAATGGTGTGTGCGCACTCCTGGAGGACCTGTGCAGTGTGCACAGACCCCGAAAGAAGGAAGCAGGGATCGCACACGTGAAGGAGCGCAGAGACGCTGGGACACAAGTTGAGAGACGGCCACGGTGGTGCGTCAGCGCATGTCCCTGAGGGGGGAAAGAGGAGAGTGCAGGAACGCCAGTCCTACACCTCCCTACCCTGATACGCACTAAACTCAAAGTTATCATTAAGTCCCTGCGGTGTAATACTACCCAGCCTATAGATCCACTTGCTCACCACCTCGCTAAGTAACTTGCCAAGCTCACTCCCACTGACACCCATTGTTACCATTTCAATACCTTTCATATTCAGCAAACTGGGATTATTCCTTTGGTGAAGAAAAAAATGCCTGGGGAGAGTGTTGAGCAGGTTTGGATCCTTCTGTACTTGTACCACCCCTGCAGCAGTTAGACTGCTCGAATCCGAGGTTGCCGTGGCTCGAGGGTCTCCGGATCCAGGGGCTTGGGGTCACCCGAAAGTGAAAGGGGGCTATTTACAGGGGATTAATGTTTGTGAAATCCACCCGTGGTTCGCGGTAAGGGGAGTACCTCCGCTGCCGATTAGAGTACCCGGGGAAGATGGAGTGGGGCAGCCAGATGACATTCCCTCCACGAGTAGGGGAGGCCATGGGACTCTGGATGGTGGAGGTGTAGGGGAGGGTGGTGCAGGCCAGGCAGGGAGATTCAGGGGAAAGCAGCATACTCACTCAGGCCGTATGGATGTTGGTGCGACCATTAAGCAGACTCTGACACAGAAGTAAACCAAGTCTCTGGGTGCCGCTGATGCTTTGGGGGGAGCTCGTTTGGGAATCCGTCCACGTAAGTATTGCTGATGGTTCTGGAGCTGTGCTCACGATGGCTGACACTTGGGATCTCGGTGGACCGCATAAGCTGGAAAGCCCTATCCCCCTCGCTGTGTTGATACCTTCGATCTCTGAGCTCTTGGGGAAAGTTCATAAAGAGACTATCCTCCACAGGTTAATTATCAGGTTGCGTGAAACTACTCCCTGATCTAGGGTCCAGTACCCTGCCATGCTCGGTACCAGTTCAATTACTAGATTTTCCGGTGCCGACCGTTCTCCAAAACTAAGTCTGGCACGCATCTCTAATATACTGTGACCGGGTTTCCGTCTCCTCCGATCCCAGACCACCGTCTATGACCTAGCCAACGTCTCCCAGGGAGCTCCAACTCCCTCCAGCTCCTCACTCTCTGAGGGCTACCACTCAACTGACTCAGCCCCTCCCACCAGTCTGCCTGACCCCTAGGCGGGTGGCCCTGTTCCAGCTAGACCACCCACTGGTGTGCCTGACAGGGTGTGGTGTGAGGTGTGGCTAGGATTTAAATGCTGATGGAGCAATACCAAAGGTTAGGATCCCAGAAGCATGGGGGGTTGAGCTCTGCACCAGAAGAGAAAGGAGTGCAGTACCCTGTGACACCCTGACTAGTTCAGAGGCGTCACATACTTCCTTTCTCAATGTCATGGACATGTTTCCTGGTCCTAATTCCTAATTCTCTGGTCGTCAGTCCGACATAATTTTTTTTTGCATGGGCATACCGCATAATACACAACAGTTCTAGAGGTGCAAGTGATGTAATGTCTTATCGTGAAGGTCTTGTCCCCCTTCTAATTAGTGAAAGAGATACTTTTAACCATAATGAGGTAGCCTTGCAATGTCCACAAGGATAAAATACCTTTAATTTAAGCCACTTTCCAATATTATTATTAGAAGGGTCAAAATGACTCCATACCAGGATGTCCTTCAAATGTTTTGACATGCATGTAGTCACAGCCGGAACCAAGGGTAGACACTTGCTAAGCACGAGATCACTATTGGATAATTCCCCAATGTTTGTTGATGATGCTCACAACCCCTTTCCATTGTTTATGTGCCACCCCAGCAGCGGATCGAACCGCTCGGATCCGGGGGTAGTGTCCGTTCATGGTTCGGGGGTCTCCGGACCCGGGGGCTTAGGGGCCACAATCTAAAGTAAAAGGGGGATATTTACAGGGGAGTTATAGTTCGTGACGCCACCAGTGGTGTGCGGTAACTGGGAGTACCGTCGCTGCCGTTGGGAGTACCCGGGGTGATGGAATGGGGAAGATAGGTGTCGTTACCCTCCACGGGTATGGGTATGTCCCGGGACTCTGGATGATGATACTGGGTACCGTGACAGGGAGATCACTCATGTACTCACTCAGTTCATAAGCAGACGCTGACACTCAAAGGGAAGCTCGTCCGGGTCCCGTCCCCTGCAGTGCTGCCTAGTAATCCGTGACCTGCCTCCTGGCACAAAGTTTAAATTCACCGTAGTGGCCCGGTAGTCTGAAACGTGCCGGGCCCCGCTCCCCACTATGGCTAAGTGTGGGAGCCTGCTCTCAGGGCTCACGCTTGGTATTTTAGTGGGCTGCTTGTATGGAAGGCCCTATCCCCCTCGTTGTGCTAGTGCCCCAATTCTGGAGCTAGTGGGAACAGTCCATGAAGGCTCCGTTCTCCGCAGGTTAATTGCCGGGTTCCCTGAACTTCTCCCCTACCTAGGGTCCATGTACCTCACCGTGCCTTCGGTTCCGGACCGGTGATAGGACCAGGCTGCTGACCATCCTCCTTGACAGGTCCAGGCACTTTGCCTCAATCCCCTGCGACCGGGGTCCGACTCCTCTAGGTCCAGACCACCGACTGCAATCTATTCAGCTTCCCCTGGGAGCGACTTCTCCCAGCTCCTCTAAGCTCAAGGGCTACCTCCCTTCTCCTCGTCTGACACTTCTAACCTCCCCTTCCTGACCCCCTAGGTGGGTGACCCTATTCTGCTCAAGCCGCCCACTGGTGTGTATGGTAGGTGTGGTGCAGGGTGTATCTAGGATTTGATTTGCTGTTGGGGGCACTACCGCAAGTTGGGGACCCAGAACCATGAGGGATTTGAATACTGCACTAAAGAAAAAGAGCGTGCAGTACCCTGTGACGACCTGATAATCCAGGGGCGTCACATTCCCCCTTGGTTAAACATAGCTGGTCCTCGAGCTACAGGACATCCAGAGGTTTATTTCGTAACTAGGAAAAAGCAGAAAGAAATAACATTTTTATTAACAGGTTCACATGCTTCACAGGGGAAGTACTTCACATAAACGTTGCATTAACTCTTAGGGGTACTTTGCACACTACGATATCGCAGGTGCGATGTCGGTGGGGTCAAATCGAAAGTGACGCACATCCGGCATCGCTGTCGACATCGGAGTATGTGAATCCTTTTTACTACGATTAACAAGAGCGAAAGCGTCGAAATCGTATGATCGGTGTAGCGTCGGTCATTTCCATAATTTCGGAAGGACCGATGTTACGATGTTGTTCCTCGTTTCTGCGGCAGCACACATCACTGTGTGTAAAGCCGCAGGAGCGAGGAACTTCGCTAAATCTGTGTCCCGGCTGCAATGAGGAAGGAAGAAGGTGGGCGGGATGTTTACGTCCTGCTCATCTCCGCCCCCTGCGTCTATTGGCTGCCTGCCGTGTGACGTCACTGTGACGCCGCACAACCCGCCCTTTTAGGAAGGAGGCAGTTCGCCAGCCAGAGCGACGTCGCAGGGCAGGTAAGTGCATGTGAAGCTGCCGTAGCGATAATTTTCGCTACGGCAGCTATCACAAGATATCGCAGCTGCGACGGGGGGCGGGGACTATCGCGCTCGGCATTGCTACCATCAGCTAGCGATGTCGTAGTGTGCAAAGTACCCCTTAGAGTTCATCTTTACTAAATAACGACGGAACGCTACTGGTCATGTTAGCGGAGGCTCAACCTGCTCTGTTGCAGCCTCTTCCTGCGACAGTCCAGTCCCAATGTCCCGGATCCCATTAACCCGCCACCCAAATAACCTGAACCCCACTGGTTCCTAATTGGTTCCATGACAGGGTTAAAGTCCCAGATTTAAAAAGGATGACTCTGGTAGCAGTCCTGAACAACCTGGTAGCCGTTGCACTTTTGCGCCGACCCCCACCGGGGCCTCCTGGTGCCGTCTACCAGCACTGCACCGTCCAAGGCTCTGATGGTCTTTTTTTACCTATAACAAAGGGTGGAAAAGGGTTCAACAAGGAGGGTGCAGTCTAATTGCAGCATAACTTTCCTGTCACCTACCATCAGGGACCCTTCAGCCGATCCCCAACAGTTTCCTCCATTTAGAACACTGGAGAACGTTCAACAAAGGTGACAGTCCACACAAAACTGCTTAGAAACTTGCAGGTTCCGGTCCCCTTAACGTCGGGCACCTCCTGGACACACTCTAGCAAAGTGCCCGGGTAAACCACAGCGACGGCATATGGGCACAACCACATCAATGGTATTGGCTGGGATCTCCTCACCTGAAGTGAACTCTCCTTCCACCTCCATTATCTCCAATTCTTGTATTGTTCGTGATGACAGGGACATCCGATAGCTGTTTGCTTCAAAGCGTGGCACCCAGGCAGCCTCCAGAGTGCTGGAACCTGAAACACCTTCCTCCATCTCCTCTAGTTCCAAGTCTACGAGCACCGAGACAATCTGATCATAGGTTGCGACCTGGCCGTCTTCAGCGGGAGTTGAAGAATCCGCTGCCGGTGTTGCGGGCAGCGTCTCGGGGTCAGCTGTGGTTGGAGGTGAAGGTGACAGGGCGATGGCGGTGGCTGCGGGCACACCGGACTCCGAGGCCGCATTGGCCGGGTCAACCGGAGCTGGGTTTCTGCTTACCTGCTCTACACACATGGCTTCTTGAGACCGCACAGCCATGGTGGCCCTCCGTATCTCGATCCGGGCAGCTGCACCGATATCAACATCCTCGGCTGAGCAGTCACGCTTCTCCGACATCTTGCCTCTGTGGTGCCCAGGAACGTTATCGCAGAGTCCTGGTGTCCCTGCTTCACTTCCACTGTTACATGCCATCACGCCCCCTCGGTTTTCGCCAGCCACTCACTGCTGTGCTGGAGCCCTCTGGGAGCTTCCGGATCTGGGCAAACTCTCAGAACTAGGGGCGGGGCTTCGGCTTTGCGTGCTTTTGGTCGAGAAGACGGCGTTTTGGCGCCAAAGATGGCGAAAAAGGGCGGGAACGGGACTTTTTACATGCAGTTTTCGGATTTTAAGGCGCACGTCACCCAGGTTAGTGGGTCCTGTCTGAATCCTGTTCGTGACGCCAATTTTTAGAGGGTGTGCTGCCCCAGCAGCGGATCCAACCGCTCGGATCCGAGGGTAGTGTCCATTCGTGGCTCGAGGATCTCCGGACCCGGGGGCTTAGGGGACACAATCTAAAGTTAAAGGGGGATATTTACAGAGGAGACAGGGAGATCACTCATGTATTCACTCAGCCAGTAAGCAGACGCTGACAACCGGGTAAACCAAGTCTCTGGGTGCTGCTGCCACTCAAAGGGGAGCTTGTCCGGGTCCCGTCCCCTGCAGTGCTGCCTGGTGATCCATGACCTGCCTCCTTTCACAAAGTTTAAATTCACCGTAGTGGCCCGGTAGTCTGAAACAGTCTCCCCACTATGGCTAAGTGTGGGATCCTGTTCTCAGAGCTCACGCTTGGGATTTTAGTGGGCTGCTTGTATGGTAGGCCCTATCCCCCTCGTTGCACTAGTGCCCCGATTCTGAAGCTAGTGGGAACAGTCCATGAAGGCTCCATTCTCCACAGGTTACTTGCCGGATTGCCTGATGCTTCTCCCCGACTTAGGGTCTGTGTATTCCGCTGTGCCTTCAGTCCCGGACCGCTGATAGGACCAGGCTGCTTACTGTCCTCCTTGACAGGCCCAGGCACCTTGCCTCAATCCTCTGCGACCGAGGATCTGACTCCTCTAGGTACAGACCACCGTCTTCAACCTAGTCAGCTTCCCCTGGGAGCTACTATTCCCAGCTTCCTCTGAGCTCCTCTCAGCTGGAGGGCTACCTCCCTTCTCCTCTCCCGACATTCCTCACCTCCCCTTCCTGACCCCTAGGTGGGCGACCCTATTTCGCTCAAGCCGCCCACTGGTGTGTCTGGTGGGTGTGGTACAGTGTGTATCTAGGATTTGATTTGCTGTTGGGGGCAGCACCGCAAGATGGGGACCCAGAACCATGAGGGATTTGAATACTGCACTAAAGAGAAAGAGCATGCAGTACCCTGTGACGACCTGATAGTCCAGGGGCGTCATATTTATATGTGTAAATAAGCTGCAGTTGTACTGGATCGCTACCATTTTTTCAGGCAGCTCTGCACCACCAAATGCAGCACATTCACCAGTCAAGAAGGGATGTACATCAAACTAGCTAGGCCCAGAGCTGCTACTAGATTTCACATGTTATCGCACACCACCAGGCAAGGTTCAGCTGCACCAACCACTCATCGATCTGTTGTTTGATCCCCTTCCACAGCTACTGCGCACTGTTGTATTTTTTCCCCCAAACAGATGAATTTCATACAGCCTATTGTTGTTCCTCTCTGGCTGTACTGAAGTTGGTTGTGCAGGTGTTACGTGACCGGATGGGGATGAGGTGGTGGAGGAGCTGGAGTAGGAGGAGGAGGCAACACAGGCAGAGAAGCATCCAGCAATTCTCAGTGGTGGTAGGACATGCGCTAGAATGCCTTCCGCCACAGGCCCAACTGCCACTACATTTACCCATTGGGCAGTTAGGGATATAATGTCCCTGCCCATGCCTACTGGTCCACGTATCAGTGGTTATATGGACTTTGCTATGTTTGAGCAAGGCAGGGATGGCCCACCTGGAAAAGTAGTAGTAGCTGGAAACGAAGTACTATAGGACAGCCACTGCCATAAGTTTTTCAAAAGTGTCCATCTCCACCTGCTGGAATGGCAGCATTTCAAAGGCCAGGAATTTGGAAATGTCATACACGACCAGGGCTCGTGAGTTGGTAGGTGGATAATTTCTTTTTCTCTCCAGTGTTTGAGGGATGGACAGCTGAACACTTCCATGGGATGATGTGGAGATGCTTGGTGACACTTCTGGTGGTGCACAATGCAGAAAGCCGCAGCAGTTGACACCTGCACAATGCAGAAAGCCGCAGCAGTTGACACCTGTCTTTCATCATAATCAGAGATGTGCCACGGTGGTCCGTTGACCATGTGCACTAGCGCTCGCACATACTTCACAATTGGTTGAGCATCGGTGCACTTAATCTCTTCCACTTCTGGGGCAGAGCCAGGTTGATAGCCCACAGAACCCCAACCAGCGGAGTTATCAACAAGCTAAAGTGACTGCTGCATGACTTGGGGATCAGATTGGCTGGCTGATTTGCAAGGGGGTAAGGTGAAAAACAGATGCTCATGGGCTGCATTTGCAAACTCTACCCTTTCAGTAGGGGACTGGGTGGAAGACAGGGATGTACATAGGAATCATGGCATAGCAATATTTCCTATTACCCCCACCAAAAAAAATAAAATAAAAAAATAAGAATATTTGTTTGGGTCACTAAAAAAGCATATTTCACAACTTTAAAGCCCTTGCAAAGTAATTTTCCTGCTATTGAAGCCCCTAGATTCCCTTTTCATTGCAGCCATAAATTATCATGACAACACAAGTGCCCCACAAACACTGTATGAATCCCCCTACAGTGAATTCCTCCACCACAGTACCCGCCACATAGTATGATGACCCTATTGTGCCCTCTTGAACTAACCTGGCAATGAATGGGAAACCTAACACAGTAAGATCCCCAACTGCGACCCCCCCTCCCAAACAGCTCTCCATGCAGTATAATGGACCTACATACTTTGTGGTTTAGCAGTTTCTGAAACCCTACCCAGATTTGCCTGAGCTGCTTGTGAAGGTACATGAAAATTGCGAACATTTTGAGCAAGGGCTGCCTGATGTCCTTCTAAAGATTTTGAGCAAGGGTCACCTTATGACCTTCTAAAAACTTTGAGCAAAAGCAACCTGATAACCATCTAAAAAGTTTGAACAAGGACCACCTGATAACTCTCTCAGTATTTTGAGCAAGGGCTGCCTGATGACTTTTTAAAAATTTTGAGCAAGGGTCACCTGATTACCCTCAAAAGATTTGGAGCAAGGTCCATCTAAAGACCCTGTAGAGATTTTGAGCAAGGGCCGCCTGATTAACTCCAAGTTGGGTCACCATGTTGTGTGTTGCCTGTATTGACAGGGGTCTCAGAGCACTAGGCCTACACCTGTCACTCATCAACCTTACTGATCAATGTTTAAGGTAGAAATACTGTGCCATTATATTATTTTTACTTAGGGGCAATTGATGCCACTTTAGTGGTGTCTGCCCTAAATTTTTTGAAATGTGGAGACTTCAAGTTGGGTGTCCATGTTATGTGTCTCCTGTAGTTGCAGGGGTACTCTTAACTCCTTAAGAATGAAGCCAATTTTGTACGTAATGACCAGGCCAATTTTTGCAATTCTGACCAGTGCCACATTCACAAGTAATAACTCTAGAATGTTTCAACGGATCCCGATGATTCGGACATTGTCTTTTTTGTGACATATTGTAGTTCAGCATAGTTATAAGATTAGGATGATATTTTTTGCTTTTATTTGAGAAAGAAATCAGAAATTTGATGAAAATTTGGAAAATTTTGCAATTTTCAAAATTTTCATTTTTATGCCCTTAAACCAGAGAGTTATGTCACACAAAATAGGTAATAAATTACATTTCCCACATGTTTTTGTCGCTCCCCAGGGCAGCCGAGCTGCGTGGCTCGAGGGGTCCCGGACCCAGGGCACCGTCGAACAGTTTTAAATGAAAATAAAAATAAAGTCTGACTACGCCACTTGCGGTTTGCGGCCAGGGATAGTAGGGCCGCTGCTGTGGGTTCCCACTGGGGATGATGGATGGGGGCAGCATGAATGGTGGAGCCCTCCACGACCAGGGCTTTTCCCCAGGGGTTGGTGATGGGTTAATGTGGAGGCACAGTGGAGGCACAGCGCAATGAAGCAGTCCAGACGGAGAGTGCAATTTGATTGTCTTTACTTACTGGCTTCACGTCCTGGGGACGTACTGGATCCCAGGTGCGCCCGTGTCCCTGATGCCTGTGCCTGCCAACCTGGTGCCACTCTACCTCCGATGCACTGTGGTGTATGTGGATCCTCCCTGGCGTGGAGCACTTGGAGGTCTTCCTGGTGTCTGGGTCCTGCCGCAGGCAGCTTGGACTGTTTAAGGGATTATGTCCTGGTCCCCTCTTTGCTGCTGATGCCTCAGACGTTAGTGGTGGCAGATGAGTCCTGGAAACCCACCCGCCTGGCAGAGTTAACAGATGGCTTGAAGTCCTGGTCTGTTCTGGGATCTGCAACCCGTGCGTGCAAAGTACTGTGAGCCCTGGATGTCCCCCCACAGGATCCCTCTCTCCTTGGAGCTTGCTCTCTCTCCAGCTACTTTCCTCCTCTGAGTGGCTGATCTTTCTACTCAGGTCTTTGAAGATTCTTTACTGCTTTCCATGTGTCTCAAGAGTCTGTGGTCTGTCTTGACACCTTTCTTACTACTCTCCTCAACTCACAACTCGTTCCTCTTTCACTTCCTTTCTCCGACTGACTAGCCACACTCCCCAGGTCACTTTCTCCTCCCCCAGGTCTGGTCTCTTTCCTCCCAGTTAGCTGCCTGTTATCTAATAGTGCCCAGACCTGTCATCTGGCTAGGTGAGGCTCCCAGCCGGGTACAGCGAGTGTAAATGTCCTGGTGGGCTAGTGTGTGTGTAGTGACTGGCACAGTCATGTTGGACCCGAGCTGTTACCTTGTTGTTACCTTATTTTTGTGACACCTGGTTACCGCAGGAGCGTCACATTTACTTTACATCAGTGCAATTTTTGAAACAAAATTTTTTGGGGTTAGGACGTTAAAAGGGTTCAAAGTTCATCAGCCATTTCCCATTTTTTCAACAAAATTTACAAAACCATTTTTTTAGGGACCACATCACATTTGAAGAGACTTTGAGAGGTCAAGGTGACAGAAAATACCCAAAATGACACCATTCTAAAAACTGCACCCCTCAAAGTACTCAAAACTACATCCAAGAAGTTTATTAACCCTTCAGGGGCTTCACAGGAACTAAAGCCATGTGGAATTAAAAAAAACCAAAAATTATCATTTTACCAAATGTGACGAAATCACACAACAAAATGGAACCCAAAATTTGCTACCCAACTTCTTCTGAGTGCACTATACCCCACATGTGGTCAGAAACCTCTGTTTGTCAAATGGGTGGGTCCAAAAGAAAAGGCACAATATTTGAATTTTGGAACACAAATTTGGCTGACATAGATTGTGGGCACCATGTTGCAATTGCCGGGCCCTTACGGTACCTAAACAGCAGAAACCTAAAAACAAGTGCCCCCATTTTGGAAACTAGACCCCTGAAGGATTTTATCTATGGTGAGCATTTTGAACCCACAGGTACTTCATTATTTTTTTCACATAAATGTTGCTTTATCACCTAATTTCTCACTTTTTCAAGAAAACCCTTTGTTATCCACTTTCATATAAGCGCAGTGATACCCCACATGTAGTCAGAAACCTCTGTATGGACAAATGGGAGGGCTAGGAACGGAAGGAGCAATATTTGGATTTTGGAAAGCAAATTTGGCTGAAAAAGATTGCGAGTAAGGTACCTAAACAGCAGAAACCCCCCACAAGTGACCTCATTTTGGAAATTAGACCCTCAAGGAATTTATCTAGATTTTTGGTGAGTATTCAGATACTTCATATGTGGTGGAAATCAACTGTTTGCATGTATGGCAAGGCTCAAAAAGGAAGGAGCGTCTTTTGACTGCAAAATTGGCTGGAATCATTAACCGACGCCATGTTGCGTTTGGAGAGCCCCTGAGGTGCCTAAACAGTAGAGCTCCCCAACATGTGACCCCATTTTGGAAACTAGACCCCTCAATGAATTTATCTAGATGTTTGGTGAGTACCCTGAACTCCCAGGGGCTTCACATAATTTTATAACGTTGAGCCATGAAAATAAAAAAATACATTTTTACCAAAAAATTGTTACTTCAACCAGAGTTGTTTTTTTTCCACAATGGTAGCAGGAAAAAACGCGCCATGCAATTTACTCTCCTGAGTTTGCCGATACCTCATATGTGGTGGAAATCAACTGTTTGGGCGCACGGCAGGGCTCGGAAGGGAAGGACTGTCATTTGACTGCAAAATTAGCTGGAGTCATTAACGAACGCAATGTCGCAATGGAGAGCTCCTGAGGTGCCTAAAAAGTGGAGCTCCCCACAAGTGATCATTTTTAAAACACGGGTACTTCAAAGAATTTGATAACTTTAGGTCCTCATATTGAAAAATTTCATTTTTTTCACAAATATGCTGCTTTAGCACCAAATTTCTCCCTTTTTCAAGAGGAAATAGCAAAATGTGGACCTCAAAGTTTGTTATCCAATTTCTTATGAGAGCAGGATTACCCCACATGTGGCCAAAAACCTCTTTTTGTACAAACACTAGGGCTCAGAATGGAAAAAGCACCATTTGAATTTTGGAAAAGTTGAAATAAATTGCGGGCACCATGTTGCATTTGTAGGGCCCCTAGGGTACCTATACAGCAGAAACCCAACAAGTGACTCCATTTTAGAAACTAGACTCTTCAAGGATTTTATTCAGGGGTATAGTGAGCATTTTGAACCCTCAGGTACTTTCCAAAAAATGTTGCCCTAGAACCAAATGTCTCACTTTTCGGCTATGTGCCTGCGATCTGGTAACATTGCATCTAGGACACAGTGCCAGCCCTCCTGTAAAGATGCAAGTGTTGTTCATGGGAGAACGCAGCTGCCCATGCCTACGATCCGAGTTCAGGCTGCTACAGATTTTAGCTCTATGCTCCCCATGGAGAACACTCTCATCTCTGCAGCATAAATTGACATGCTGAGGCTCAGGAAGCCATGTCGCCGGTTAGTTTATGCTGCAGAGAAAAGAAGCACAGTGGTCAGGAAATTTCTAAAAATCCTTCTACTGCACTTTTACTGCACAATGCAGCATTATGGATGCACCAAAAACACTCTGTGTCGTAAATGGTGCAAACCCTGATCGTGGGCACACAGCCTAACAAGCTAGGATGGATGGATGGATTGATGGATGATTAGATGTCAAACACATATATTATGTCCCACCCCCTGCTTATTCTAAGTTGGCACCCTTTAGTGACTTTCATGTGGCACTAAAGGGTGCTTAGCCTTGTAATTGCCCCCCCCAAAAAATAATTAAAAAAAAAACACGACATGGCGTGCCCAGGTTCAAGGACCTGAATCACATGACACAGCAGCTGATTGTATAAACGGCTTTTATACAATCAGCTGATGCATCAGTGAAAAAAAAAAAAAAGACAAACTACACACTTCTGTGCAGACTCCTATCCGACAGCAGCAGCTGATAGTTTAGCCGGCCGGGCAGTAAAAAGCCGGCCTCACCACTCGACTTATAGTGTCAGCTGATGCCGTCAGGTGACCGCATCAGTGAAGTCTCCAGTAACAGTGCGGCTCACTTCAGTTGCTGCGTGGATCTGACACAGAGCGCTCGTGTTCTACGGCGCTCCCAGTCCGCTTGATGTAGCAGAGCTGAAAGCGTTGTGTGGATTACTTCGGACCTGGATTGTTGTTTGGGGATTAATAAAGAGGTAAATGATGGGTTTTTTTGTCTTTTATTTCAAATAAAGAATTTTTCGTTGTGTGTGTTTACTTACTTTTACTTACACGTTAATCATAGAAGGTATCTCGGGGAGACGCCTGCCATAATTAACCACTTATTACCCTGATTGCCACCACACCAGGGCAATTCGGAATGAGCCGGGTAGAGTCCCGGGACTGTCGCATCTAATGAATGCGGCAATTCCTGGAGACTGCTGGCTGATATTGTTAGGGTGGTGGGCTCCCCATAACGTGGTGCTCCCCATCCTTGCAATACCAGCTTCCAGCCATGTGCCTTTATCTTGGCTGGTATCAAAATTGGGGGGGAACCGCAGGTTTTTTTTTGTTTTTTATTTATTTATTTTACTGCACGATATAGACATGCCCACCGGCGGCTGTGATTGGTTGCAGTGAGACAGCTGTCACTCATCGTGGGGGCGTGTCTGACTGCAACCAATCATGGGCGCCGGTGGGCGGGGAAAGCAGGGAATACCAGATTGAATAATGAGCGGCAGCCATTTTCAAAAGAGGAAAAGCCGCCGGAGCTTTGTGACAGCCGTGCAGGGAGGCGCCCATGATCGGTGAGTAGGAAAGAGAGAGGGATTGTGCTGGGAATGCAGGACGCATGCAGATATGCAATGTGTCCACATAGCCTTACTGTGAAAAGCCACGCTTTTGGTGATCGAACGGTAACTCGAACTGCTGAACTTGAAGCAAATCGTTCGAGTTCGTCGAATGACTCGAACGCCCAAAATCACTCGAATTTGAAATTGGCGAACAGTTCGAATCGAACATCGCTCATCTCTAGTTAACACCCATCATGAGTCAAAGGATTTGTTGCAATGTGTCATGCAATTGACTCATTTGTTGTAATTTGCATGTGGATTTAATTCCAAATTATTTAATCTGTTTTATGAAATATTGTCTCTCTTTTGTATCTAAATCTTGTAACAATTCCTTTGTTGAAGATTTTACTTCTCCAGATGCCGACCCTTTCCTTTTCTGCATTTACTTGTGGGTCAACAGATGGTTGGTGTATGGATGCCTTTGGGAGCAGATTGATTTGCATGGCTAGCGTTTTTTGCTGAGCTGCACTATTAGGCTATGTGCACACTAGGAAAGTGATTTTACTCAAGAAAATTTCTTGAGAAACTTCTGGGAGTTGAAGATTACCGCACCTGCAATAAAAAAAAGCACCAAAACTGCGGGAAAAACGCATGCGTTTTTGCTGCGATTTTGCCGCGTTTTTTCCGCAGGTTGGTCCCTGCATTTTTTTATGCTGAACTGCAATAAATAATATAGATAATAGATAGATAATCGATAGATAGACAGATAATGGATAGAGGGAAAGATGAATAGATGGATAGATAGATGAGAAAGACCTATATAATGTCCCACCCCCCTGCATATTCTAAGCTGGCACCCTTTAGTGACTTTCATGTGGCACTAAAGGGTGCCTAGCCTTGTATTTAGCTAAAAAATAAATAAATAATTTAAAAAAAAATGATGTGAGGTCCCCCCATCTTTTGTAGCCAGCTAGGGTAAAGCAGACGGCTGCAGCCTGCAGACTACAGCTGGTAGCTTCACCTTGGCTGGTAATCCAAAACAGAGGGCACCCCACGGTGTTATTTTACATTAAATAAATAATTTAAAACAAAAAACGTGGGGTCCCCCCCCCCAAATTGGATCACCAGCCAAGGTAAAGCGGACAGCTGGGGACTGATATTCTCAGACTAGGGAGGTCCACTGTTATTGGACACTCCCCAGCCTAAAAATCGCAGGCTTTAGCTGCCCCAGAAGTGGCGCATCCATTAGACGTGCCAATCCTGGCGCTTTGCCCCAACTCATCCCGTTGCCCTGGTGCGGTGGCAAACGGGGTAATATATGGGGTTGATGCCAGATGTGTAATGTCACCTGGCATCAGGCCCTGGGGTTAGTGATGTCACGCGTCTATCAGATACCCGACATCACCAACCCAGTCAGTAAGAAATAAAAAATAGACAACAAAAAAAGTTTTATTTGAAAAAACACTCCCCACATTCCCTCTTTCACCAATTTATTGACAAGAACAATCAAATCCTGGTCCGGCGTAATCCAATAAGGGGGTCCCACGGCGATCCATACCATAGTCACTGTCCCAGTCAATGAAGAACAGAATGATCACCATTGGCTGGGAGAGTAATGCAGTGACTTGAGCTAACATCAATAGGTCAGCCCAGGTCACTGCATGGCATGACAAGTGCTGCTGTCAGGAGGTTAGATGAGATCATTACCTGCTGTGATGATCTCCTGCAGTCCTGCCATCAGCGCTGTCACTGCCTTCTATGCCCACCACGTTCTCAGCAGTATCACGAGAGCCTGTGACGTCACCGCTAGTGACAGTCTCGGGCTGCGGGCATAGACGGCAGTGACAGCGGTGACGTCAGGAGGCAGGAGATCATCACGGCAGGTAATTATCTCATCTCACCTCCTGACAGCAGCGATCGTCATCCCCGCGGCTGCACGCACTGCAGGGTGACAAGCTGCTGATACTGCGAGCAGACACTGACACTGCTGTGCTGTCAGCTGCGGGGCTGCAGCAGGACAGAGACTGCACGGGCACCTGGAGGTAACACGGAAGTGCTTCTGTGCTGCGTCCAGGGAGTGTGATCTGTGTGTTTACTCTGCTCCGCTTCCTCTTCTGTCATAAGGACATCACTTCCTGCAAAGCCGCAGGCAGCGATGAGCATTACCGCAGGTAAATCGCGGCTATACTGAGGGTATACCGCACATCATTTGCTACCTGCGGTATACCCCCGGTATTTTGCGATTACATTACAGTGAATGGAGTGAAATACCGCAGCTACCTGCGGAAAAGAAGTGACATGCACATTTTCTCAAGAAATTTTCTCAAGAAAATCTTCAGAAAGAATTTTCTTGAGAAAAAAACGCAGTGTGCGCACAGCTATTTTTTTTTCCCATAGGTTTTGCTGGGAAATGTCTGCAGGAAGATTACAAACATTTCTCAAGAAATTTCTGCAGCAAAGCCGCGGGTAAAAACTCCTAGTGCACACAGGGCCTTATACTATTTGTACTCTGTGGCAATTGATGCCACTTTACCAGTGTCTGCCCCTAATTTTTTTGAAATGTGGAGACTCCAAGTTGGGTTTCCATGTTGTGTGTTGCATGCAGTGGCAGGTGTCTCAGAGCACCAGGCTTACACCTGTCACTCATTCACCTGTAACTGATCAATGTTTAATGTAGGAATGCTAGGCCGAACCATGTCTCAGACCCTGTACCATGCATACATGCTGCGCCATTATACTAATTGTAATCTGGGGCAATTGATGCCACTTTAGTGATGTCTGCTCCTGATTTTGGGAAATGGAAATGGGGACTCCACGTTGGGTCTCCTAGTTGCATGTTGCCTGGAGCAGTAGGGCTCATAGACAGGCAGGCATGCACCTCCCTTTCACTCATGTTCTTCTCTTACTATTCTTAAATATACCTAGCAATACCAGTCTATGAAGCGAATATTGTTAGGGTTTACCGGAAAAATGAGTTTCCCATTGAATTCCATTATGCTTGTTACTCGAGATGAGCACTCAAGCATTATAAATTATTCAACTCGAGTAACAAGCACCCAAGAATCTTAGTGCTCGCTTATCACTACACAGCTAAATTTAGGGGCATAAATGGTTTGATTTCTTTGCCTGTGTAGATTGGATGGATTTTTACCATTAATTCATGTTAATACTATGTTTAGAAATATATTTACTTAGACAATTAGTGACATGTTCAATAGTTTTATTACCCACTGTATATAGATTTAAAATATTTTTTAAATCTGTTTCATATTTTTTTTATAAACAAGAACCTGTGATGATGGGTAAATATGTATAATACCATATTTTTCAGATTATAAGACGCACTCTTTTTCCCCAAAAAATTGGGAGGAAAATATGGGTGCATCATATAATCCACATGTAGCTTACTGGGGGCGCAGCTTTAAGAATTCGGTGACGGCATGGCATTCTGTGAGGAGAGGGCATCGCGGCGACGGGATCTCTGGTCAGTGGACAAGATGTGCTTGAGGATAATAGCTACAGAAGCAGCACAGGCGCAAATTGAAATCTCAAAGAGCCGAGATCTTAATCTGCACATTCACCACTACACTTGTTTTCAATAGAATTTAGACCCAAACTCATTCCTAGCCACTGAAAAACTCTCCATCACTTTGTTTCCATCGATTTCTGGGTGCTTCTTGAAATATGTTTAGGGTAATTGTCCTGCTGAAAGGCCTATGAGCTAGGACGCAAACCCAGCTTTTTCACACAGGACACTATATTACACACCAAAATGCCTTAGTAATCTTCAGATTTCATGATGTCTTGCACACAGTCAAGCAACAAAGTGACAGAACCGGCAAAACAACTCATCTTTGAACCTCCAACAAATTTGACTGTAGGTACTGTGTTTTTTCTTTGTTGGTTTAATTCCGTTTTTGGTAAACAGTAGAATGATGTGTTTTACCAAAAAGCTCTATCTTTGTCTCATCTGTCCACTAGACACTTTCCCAGAGGGATTTTGTTTTATATACATTTTGGCTATCTGCAGTCTATTTTTTTTTATGTTTCTGTGTCAGCAGTGGGGTGCTCTTGGGCCTCCTGATATAGCGTTTAATTTCATTCAAATGTCGACCGATTGTTTGCACTTACAATGATGCACCCTGAGCCTGCAGGACAGCTTGTATTTCTTTGGTACTTGATTGGAGCTACTTATCCACCATACGGACTATTCTGCAATGCAACATTTCATCAATTGTTCTTTGCTGTCCACATCCAAGGAGATTAGCTACAGTGCCATGGGTTGTAAACTTCTTGATTATGTTTCCAACCATGGACAAAGCTACATCAAGATCTCTAGACATTAACTTGTAACCTTGAGATGGTTGATGTCTTTCAACAATTTTGGTTCTCAAGTCTTTAAACAGTTCTTTTCTTCTCTTTCTGTTCTCCATGCTTAATGTGGCATACACAGACACAATGCAATGATTGAGCCAACCTCTCCCCTTTTTATCTGCTTTCAGTTGTGATTTCCACATTGCAGGCACCTGTTACTTCCCACAGGGGAGATTGAATGAGCATCACATGCTTAAAACAAAGTTGCTTACCCACAATTTTGGAAAGGTGCCAACAATTTTGTCCAGCCCATTTTTAGAGTTGTGTAAAATTATGTCCAATTTTCCTTTTTTTCCCCTCAATTTTTTGTGTTGTTCCAATACATACAAAGGAAATAAACATGTGTATGACAAAACATTTACGATTGCAATAATTTTCTGTGAGAAATACTTCATTTTCTGAAACACTTTCAAGGGTGTCAACACTTTCGGCAATGACTGTATATATAAATAAATTGACGAGGAGGCTAACAATGTTTTGAACTTTTGACTTTCAGCCTCCATACCATCCACTATAGCTTTGAGTGTGAGACTACCTTCATTTTATAGGCAATCATCTTGGCTATCTCATACATATATTTGACTTGCAACTATTTACCATATGATTAGTTATGCAGATTTTTGTCATGTCACCGCATTGTTACTGTTTTGCTCCTTGTGGTGAAAAACATATTTTCCTTCTTCTACAAATTGCAACCTATTCTCCCATGCCCTAATAGCTCAGTGTTTTATTAGGTTAATTTCCAAGTGCAAGTTCACTGGTTCGAATTGAGGAGCAGCCATGAAGATTTTGCAAGAAAGTAGAAACAGCATCGTACAGTCCATCGATAGTGGTCTCTTGGCCAAGAAAATTTCCAAAATGCATCATGTGAGTGCCATGACAGTTAGAAGAATGCAACATTAAGTCCATCAATCTATTCAAAAGCCAAGAGGTGGACGTCCAGGCAAAATATCAGAGTCAACAAGTCAGATCATGACAAAGTCTATCATTTTCTGCTGCAACAAACACGGCAATGGGGTTGCCTTCTATGCTTTGTAATAGTGAGATCATAGATGTCCATGCAAGCACCATGCAACATACGTGTAATGCTCAAGGGTCTGAGTGGGGAGTGGACCCACTGGGTTGCAGCACACAGTACACCTGACTATGGGGCACAGCAGGTTTTCACCAGAGCCTCTGGTTGTGGAAGTGGATTTGGCTTCAAGTAGCAACCAAGTGCCATTCAGGGAGACATGGTGCTGCCCCAGCTGACCCCAGCGATATGGACACTGACATTCTCTTATGAGGCAGATGCAGCTGGGTTGGCTGATACAGCAGGCTCATCCAGTATGAAACGATGCAGCAGAAGAGGCAGGTACAGCAGGTTTGTCCAATATGGAATGATGCAGCAGCCAGTACTACAAAACAGACAGGTATAAGTATCACAGCAGCACATGGGAAAGGGACCTGAACAACTAGCTACACATTTCTAGGAATAACCCACCTTACCCAGGCACCCCCCCCATAAAGGGAGGGTGCCTTATTATCTAGTGTCTCAGCCATAGGCTTCCACTTTCAGGTTAGGTCATACTGGCCCTATAAGAATGGGTTTCGCCCGTGAGCACTCTCTAAGTATGGTCCCAGGAGACCTGTGTGGTGTGTGCAGGCCCTGGGAGCTGGCAGCAGGGACCAGAGATGGAGTAGCCACCACTGAGAGGTCGGGAGGGTGAGTGTGCCAGCATGCCCGCCGGGGGAGGGGGGTAGAACAGTACCAACACTCTGGAGGTGGCATTAATGTACATTATACAAATCTGGAATAGTAGGCCAAAAAAAGGTGAAGAAGCCTCAACTTTAATATTGTCATAAGAAGCTTCGGCATGAGTTTGCAGAAAAGTACAAAAAGTGGACAGTACAAGATTGGAAACGGGTGATTTGGAGCGATGAGAAGAAAGTTCAATAGACTAGGCTATCATTGATGCAAATGGGTCTGGAAGAAACAAGGGAAGAAGGGGCTAATGGATCAAGGAATTGAAGGAACTGTCATATTTGATGGAAGAAGCTTGAATATATGGGGCTGTTTCACAACCAAAGTCACTGGATACTTGACAAGGATCAATGGTGGTCTCAATGCTGAGGTATATATCTAATATATAAAGCTGAATGTGTGTATGTATGTGTGTGTGTATGTACAGTGCCTACAAGTAGTATTCAACCCCCTGCAGATTTAGCAGGTTTACACATTCGGAATTAACTTGGCATTGTGACATTTGGACTGTAGATCAGCCTGGAAGTGTAAAATGCACTGCAGCAAAAAAGAATGTTATTTCTTTTTTTATTTTCTTTTTTAAATTGTGAAAAGTGTATTCAGAGGGTCATTTATTATTCAACCCCTCAAACCACAAGAATTCTGTTTGGTTCCCCAAAGTATTAAGAAGTATTTCAGGCACAAAGAACAATGAGTTTCACATGTTTGGATTAATTATCTCTTTTTCCAGACTTTTCTGACTAATTAAGACCCTCCCCAAACTTGTGAACAGCACTCATACTTGGTCAACATGGGAAAGACAAAGGAGCATTCCAAGGCCATCAGAGACAAGATCGTGGAGGGTCAGAAGGCTGGCAAGGGGTACAAAACCCTTTCCAAGGAGTTGGGCCTACCTGTCTCCACTGTTGGGAGCATCATCCGGAAGTGGAAGGCTTATGGAACTACTGTTAGCCTTCCACGGCCTGGACAGCCTTTGAAAGTTTCCACCCGTGCCGAGGCCAGGCTTGTCCGAAGAGTCAAGGCTCACCCAAGGACAACAAGGAAGGAGCTCCGGGAAGATCTCATGGCAGTGGGGACATTGGTTTCAGTCAATACCATAAGTAACGTACTCCACCGCAATGGTCTCCGTTCCAGACGAGCCCGTAAGGTACCTTTACTTTCAAAGCGTCATGTCAAGGCTCGTCTACAGTTTGCTCATGATCACTTGGAGGACTCTGAGACAGACTGGTTCAAGGTTCTCTGGTCTGATGAGACCAAGATCGAGATCTTTGGTGCCAACCACACACGTGACGTTTGGAGACTGGATGGCACTGCATACGACCCCAAGAATACCATCCCTACAGTCAAGCATGGTGGTGGCAGCATCATGCTGTGGGGCTGTTTCTCAGCCAAGGGGCCTGGCCATCTGGTCCGCATCCATGGGAAGATGGATAGCACGGCCTACCTGGAGATTTTGGCCAAGAACCTCCGCTTCTCCATCAAGGATCTTAAGATGGGTCGTCATTTCATCTTCCAACAAGACAATGACCCAAAGCACACAGCCAAGAAAACCAAGGCCTGGTTCAAGAGGGAAAAAATCAAGGTGTTGCAGTGGCCTAGTCAGTCTCCTGACCTTAACCCAATTGAAAACTTGTGGAAGGAGCTCAAGATTAAAGTCCACATGAGACACCCAAAGAACTTAGATAACTTGGAGAAGATCTGCATGGAGGAGTGGGCCAAGATAACTCCAGAGACCTGTGCCGGCCTGATCAGGTCCTATAAAAGACGATTATTAGCTGTAATTGCAAACAAGGGTTATTCCACAAAATATTAAACCTAGGGGTTGAATAATAATTGATTCACACTTTTATGTTGAAAATTTATTAAAATTTAACTGAGCAACATAACTTGTTGGTTTGTAAGATTTATGCATCTGTTAATAAATCCTGCTCTTGTTTGAAGTTTGCAGGCTCTAACTTATTTGCATCTTATCAAACCTGCTAAATCTGCAGGGGGTTGAATACTACTTGTAGGCACTGTATGTGTGTGTGTGTGTGTGTATGTCCGGGATTGGCATCTGCACCGTCGCAGCTACAGCCACAAAATTTTGCACACTCACACGTCTGGACCCCGAGAGCGTCATAGGCTTTGTTTTGAGGGGAAATTTTAACCCCGCGCTTTATAGTTATTCGTCAAAAAACCTGCCTCCATTAAAGCGAATGGAGCTGGAAGCCACAGTGCAGCCAGAACTTCAGAAGAATGCGCAGCCACGCCCTTATATGGAATGTTGGAGAGTCAGAATCAGCCATGGAAAGAGACAGACACAAACAGGGAAGGGGCAGACACAGACAGGGTAAGAAACAGACATAGACAGGGTAAGGCCTCTGCCACACTCACGTGAAATTCACGCACGTGCTGAGAGACACGTATTTCCCCTGCGTGTTGCGTGCAGGTAAGTTCGTGTCTCTGGAACGTGCGGGCCACGTGTGTTCTACGTGTGCTATCCGCGATAGCACACGTAGAACCGGTAATTTACATACTCACCTGGTCCTTCCTGCTGTCCGCGCTGCTGTCCGTGGTGCTGATCCTCGGTCTCCAGCACTCCCATCTCCCCGCTGCTGCTGCTGCCAGGCAGTGAAGTGAATATTCAATGAAAATAATGAGCTGTGGTCGGCAGCAAGAGGCAGCAGCGGCAGAGACAGGAGGGCTGGAGAAGGTGAGTTAATGTTTTGGGGTTTTTTTCACTGACACGTGTGTTTTCTCCGGCGTGTGTCACACGGGACCGCATCCACACTACACCCGTGTGGTACGGGTGTGGTCCGTGTGACACCCGTGCTGCCGGAGAAAACACTGACATGTCAGCGCTTTGAAAAACGCACACACGTACAAACGCACACGGACACACGTTCCGTGTGGTTTTACGTGTGTGTGCCTGCTAAAATAGGGTAGCATTGCTTAACGTGTCTCCGTGCCGCCGGTACGTGTAAAAAATGACAAATACGTGCCGGCGGCACGGATGTGTGTCGCAGGCCTAAGAGACAGACACAAAGAGACAGACACAGACAAAGAAACAGACTGACAGGGAAAGAGACAGACAGGGAAAGAGAGGGAAAGAGAGAGACAGGTTAAGAGACAGACAGGGAAAGAGACAGACAGAGAGACAGAGACAGACACAGGGAAACAGACAGAAAGGGAAAGAGAGGGAAAGAGACAGACAGGGTAAGAGACAGACAAAGACAGGTAAAGAGACAGACACAGGGAAAGAGACTAAGGGAAAGAGGGAAAGAGACAGACAGGAAAAGAGAGGGAAAGAGACAGACAGGGAAAGAGACAGACAGGGAAAGTGACAGAGATAGATAGACAGACAGGGAAAGAGATTGAGACAGACGGAGAAAGAGACAGAGACAGTCAGTGACAGACAGGGAAAGAGACAGACATAGAGATAGAGAGACAGAGAGACATATACAGAGGGGGAGACAGACAGAGAAAGGGAGAGAAACAGAGAGACAGTTACTATCCCGGGCGTTAATACATTCTATTTATACATTCTATCCCGGGAATCTTAGTACATTCTATTTTGTTAACAATAGTTATTAACCCAGGCGAAGCCGGGTAGTACAGCTAGTCTAATGTATAAAGCTGTGTGTGTGTGTGTGTGTGTGTGTGTGTGTGTGTATGTCCAGGATTGGCATCTGCATCGTCGCAGCTACAGCCACAAAATTTTGCACACTCACACATCTGGACCCCGAGAGCGTCATAGGGTATGCTTGTGAGGAAAAATTTTAACCCCGCGCATTCCAATTTACCAATCAATTTTGCCCCTATGTACATAATGGGGAAAAAGTGAAACGAAAAGTATATCCGCACCGCCGCATTTACAATCACGAGATTTTGCACAGACACCACATGTGACCCAGGGAACATTGTAGACTATGTTTTCACAGGAAAATGTAACCCTGCGCTTTACAGTTACTGTCCAAAAAACATGCCTCCATTAAAGTAAATGGAGCTGGGAACTACAGGTTATTAGTAGGAGCTGTGATTGGTTGCTATAGGAACAAAGGACATTCACAGTATAAGAAGCTTATATGTGAGGTGATATGATGTCAGTGGGGAGATGGATAGAGAGAGAGAGAAAGAGAGACAGACAGGGAAAGAGACAGAGAAATAGAGACAGACAGGGAAAAAGACAGAGAAAAAGTGAAAGAGACAGACGGTGAAAGAGACAGACAGAGACAGATGGGGAAAGAGACAGACAGAGCAGACCTGGAAAGAGACAGACCTGGAAAGAGACAGACCTGGAAAGAGACAAACGGGGAAAGAGACAGACCTGGAAAGAGACAGACGGGGAAAGAGACAGAGAGATAGAGATAAACAGTGAAAGAGACAGACAGACAGTGAAAGAGACAGACCTGGAAAGAGACAGATGGGGAAAGAGACAGACAGACATGCAGACAGAGACAGGCAGACAGGAAAGGAGGAGACAGCCAGAGAGACAAACAAAGATAGATGGGGAAAGACACAGACCTTGATAGAGACAGATGGGGAAAGAGACAGAGAAATAGAGACAGGCAGACAGAAAAAGAGACAGATAGGAAAAGACACAGACAAAGAGACGGGGAGACAGACTGGGAAAGAGACAGACCTGGGAAAGAGATAGACCTGGAAAGAGACAGATGGGGAAAGAAAGAGAGAGATAGAGACAGACAAAGACAGGCGGATGGGGAAAGAGACAGACAGAGAAAGAGACAGACGAGGAAAAAGACAGACGGAGAAAGAGGCAGACCAGGAAAGAGACAGATGGGGAAAGAGAAAGAGACAGACGGGGAAAGAGGCAGACCTGGAAAGAGACAGACAGAGAAAGAGACAGGGAAAGAGACAGACGGGGAAAGAGACAGACGGGGAAAGAGACAGACCTGGAAAGAGACAGACCTGGAAAGAGACAGACGGAGCACATTACTTGGCCAATTTAGTTAAATCTGTGTGGAATATCTGTGGGGTTGAAATATATGTTGTGAAATTCTTCTATTAGCTTAGTTTTTGCCTTTTAAACACATATCTATCTATTTGTTTTGTGGTTTTTGTGTGCAGAATACATTTTTGTTAATACATTCTATTTTGCTAACATCAGTTATTAACCCGGGCGAAGCCGGGTAGTACAGCTAGTATATATATATATAGTATATATATATATATATATATATATATAGGTGTGTGTGTGTGTGTGTGTGTGTGTGTCCTACAAGACGAGATACTTCTTACTCTTGGGTACTATGGGTATGAAAAGGATGACATAATGTTCCAGCAAGACAATGACCCAAAGCATATGTAGAGATTGACAAAGAAATGGATCACTGAAATTGAAGTAGAGTTGCTTAATTGGCCCGCAACATTTCCCAGACCTCAAGCCAACAAGCCAACCTCAAGGAACACTTGTGAATAAAGTTGAAGAAAATGCTGTATACATACCCAAGTGAGTTAACCAGTATACACCAACATAGGGAACATATTGAACACAAGAGGAAAAGAGTAATTTGTGCAAAAAAACAGACAATTTTATTGATTACACAAACAAGCACTACGTAAAAAAATCTAAAAACAACCACAGGAGAGTGGGAAAGGAGGGACAAATAGCCAATTCATAGGAAAAAGGTTTCCAGATAATAAATGATATGGTCAAGTAATGTAAAGTATGGTAAATATGAAGGAAACAATTCCCAAATTAAAAATGCCATACCAAAAGGGGAGGATAAAGACATGTATGCCAATACTTGATTAAGGAAACCATATTTACCTAAATTGCTAGTGCATATAAGTGAGGTGCTGCAGAGGAAAGTTCCTAGGCGATAAAGTACCTCCGGACCAGATCAAAGGACTGCCACATGCTCCCTGATATGTACACGCAACTCACGTGAGGTGAGTCCCACGTAAATCAGGGAGCATGGGCAAGTCGCATAATAGACAACGTAGGCAGTATTACAAGCAATATACCTACGTATGTCAATCGTCCGGATGCCATTAGATGTCTTAAAAGTATTAGTGCGCAAGACATTGGGACATGCCAAACATCATCCACAGGGAAAATATCCCTGCAGAGGACTACGAGTTCCGAATGGGTTAGAAAGGAGGGGGTATGTAGTGACTCCTTACCAAGACGTCACAAAGATTGCGAACACGTCAGGCCGTCATGAGAGGAGTAGGAGGGAGTGCATCAGCCAAGGCAGGATCAGAGCAAAGAACATGCCAGTATCTATCCAGGATATTTCGCATGGTGTTCCAATGGTGGTTAAAAGATCCTATAAAGCAAACAGGTGGATCAGATTGTTCTTTTTTTGGGATATAATTAATTGTATACGGGGAGTCCTCTTTACCCATAAGTATCCCTTTTTGATACAGCGCTTGCTGTATCCACGGTCCTGGAAACGGCGTATGACACCAGCCGACTGTGTTTCAAAAGACAGATCTGAGGAACAGATCCGCCTTGTCCTCAAAAACTGACCAGTCAGGATGGAGCGTATTGTTGCTGGTGTATGGGCCGACGAAGCATGCAGCAGGGCATTGACTCATGTGGATTTTCGATGGACGTTAGTTGAATAACAGAATTGGAGTCCACCTCAATATTTATATCAAGAAAGTCAATGCACCAGCTGCTATGCTTATAAGTAAGTTTGATGTTATAATTATTAGCATTTAATTGGCCCATAAATATCTCCAACTGCTCCGCCGTGCCCTGCCACAAAAACAAAATATCAATGTATCTGAGCCAGCACTGCACTTGGGAACTGGCCGCTGTGCCCCCATCGCCAAAAACCAACCTCTCCCACATTTCGAGGAAGAGGTTGGCATACGAGGGGGCACAAGCCGCCCCCATGGCAGTGCCGCGCTGCTGCAGATAAAATTGGTCTTTAAACACAAAAAATTGTAGGTAAGGGCAAAGCGGAGCAGTTCGAGAATAAGTTGGTTAAGTTTGCCATCCCAACCGTTCATGTCGAGGAAAAAGCGGACCGCCTCCAATCCGTCACTATGGGAAATACAGGTGTAGAGGCTCTCCACATCAGCAGTCATAATAAGCGTGTCATCATCCATAAAGATGCCGTCAATCCGCCTGATGACATCCGTCGTGTCACGAACATACGATGGCAAGGTTTACAGTATACATATATACATGTATACATATATATGTATATATTTATAGGCATGTGTGTGTGTGTCCTACAAGACGAGATACTTCTTACTCTTGGGTACTATGGGTATGAAAAGGATGACATAATGTTCCAGCAAGACAATGACCCAAAGCATATGTAGAGATTGACAAAGAAATGGATCACTGAAATTGAAGTAGAGTTGCTTAGTTGGCCCCCAACAGTTCCCAGACCTCAAGCCAATTGAACACTTGTGAATAAAGTTGAAGAAAATGCTGTATACATACCCAAGTGAGTTAACCAGTATACACCAACATTGGGAACATGTAGAAGAGATCTGGGATCAGATTTCAGTCGAGACATGCTTGAATCTGATCAATAGAATGCCCAGAAGGATTCAGGCAGTGCTAAAAGCCAAAGATGGATTTTCAAAATACTAATAAAATAATTAAAAATGACATTTCGATTTTAGGATCAAAACAGTAGCAATGCAGTGACATGACAAGAATCCGCATAACTTATCATATGTGAAATAATAACAAGTCAAATTTATATATGAGATGGCCAAGATGACGTTCTATAAAATGAAGGTAGTCACACACACTCAAAGCTGTAGTGGATGGTGAGATATTGCGCCTGAAAGTCAAAAGTTCAAAACCACTGTTGCACTTTTGCTTGTCAGTGTATATATTTGTGAATATATATATATATATATATATATATATATATATATATATATATATATATATATATATTAAATCACTTTCCTTTTTCCCAAAATGTGAATAGTGAAATCTAAAACTTAAAAAGGTACATATTTGCTATCACTGTATTCATAGTTTTCAGAATATAAATTATTACTACCATTGCCATTTTGACCAGGAAAACAAAGTTAACAGTTCATTGTTAAGTTATTGTCACAAAAACAAAACCTAAAAAAAACAATGACTTGCTGGTTATATTCTCAATTCCGCACCACCTTTTTTTTTACTATTTCAAATGCATCTGGTATGGTAAAAACAAAAATGGCTGTGTAGCCAAGGGTGCTTGAGTGAGCTTTGATTCTGTCCATGTATTTACCCTTTTATGACTGTCTTTTTAATGTGGGCAGCGTTGGTCATCATTCTGCGGTTGTCTTTTGATGTCACGACATTGATACTTCTGCAGTCTAACTCTGTCAGGTCTCTGAATAAATACATTGACTTGTCATTAAGGCCCTTTCAGTTCTGATCTTTATGGAATTAAACTTAAAATGTCACACAATCCATCTAACATTTCTTGCTTTTCCTAGTATTTTCCAGGTCCTTGCATAATGCAGCTTCGTCAAGAGTATTACATTTTCAACATGAGACCCGAGAGGCTGCACATTGGGGTGGTCCAGGAAGCCAGACACATAAAGAAATGGGACCTCTTCGAAAGTATCTGGATAAAACCCTACCTATTAAAGCACCTCATTTAACTGAGGAGCAATCACTTGAAGTAAAGAATCTGACAAGGCAGCTAAATAATGAGCATGTCCCATTGATGGATGACAGTAGAGAAGAAATCTTACATGATTTCAGGGATGACCAAGTGGCATCACAACTGATGAAACATGTGTCTTGGAAAGAACCCTTGAAACAAGAAAGTGAGCTGTAAAGTTTCAACAAGGATATAAAAATGTCATTAAACAAAGGACAACATATTAAAACATGCAAATCTGGTCACAATCTAGGGAATGGACATCATTCGCGTTTGCTCAAATGTGGCAGAAAAGCTATCATAAGGTTTTTTAATTACAGTAGATTATAAAAATATTTGTAGAGAAAAAAAAGGGATATCTAATATGGATAAAGCTTGCCATAGACAATAGATTGAAATTCTATCCTGTCAGCTGATTGACTGTTTGTACCACTAACTTTAGACCGTAACTGCCCAGCCTTAATGTTCACTTTTCATATAAATTTGCATTTACATGATTTATAGAGGCTTTCCCATTTCAACTCCTTTACACTAATTCGATCAAGCCATATTTAAAATAATAAAATTCGATAGTAGTCATCCTCTTTGGGTCCATCGCAATATCTCCTCCAATCAGAGTACAAGCTCCGAGCCCAGGGATTGGTGGAGAGATAGTGATCTAATATCACTGCTGCACCTTGTATCAAATTACCTAGGCAGCGGCAGAGATGCAGTGCTGGGCCCAAAGAGAATGAATAACAGCTGATTTTATTAATTTAATAAAGTAAGGATGAAATTAGTAAAAAAAAAAAAAAAGTTGAAAGGAGAAATCCTCTTTGACAATTGTAAACCTACAAGTGGAAGTTAAAGTAAGTTCTTTAGTTGTTTCCATATTTTTTTACATCACCATTTTATATTGAATTGATTATCTCTAGTCTATTGTTCAACACAATGATTCTCTTAAAATTATCTATAGCCTGAAAGAATAATTCTTGAATGGATTTCTTCTTTGGAAAAAGTTGTAAATCTGACATCACCATATTTAGGTTGTATGCTTCATAATGTCCTAAAACTGCCTTTACATATACGGATACACACATTCTAAGTACCCTTCTGCTCCCCCTCCCCCTGCCCAAAGCCAAGGGCTCTTCACCATCTGCCAACACACAAAGCCTGTGGGGCTTTAAATTGATCTTAGCGCGAGGCTAAACCCAAGAACCTGCCCCTACTTCTTTGCACCTATTTTTGCAAATATTGATTTTGGGAGGACAGATAAGTTTCTGCCACGTTGATATATATTATGTTGGTTTCTGACTAGGCCAACAAGGACGAGATTTTGAGTGGGTCCCCATCCTTCCAGGGTGTAACTAGGTTTCCATATTATAAAGGGAAAGACTTCTTTCCTTCCCACCTTTTCTACTACCTCATAGGGCCACTGCCATTTGGTAAGGAAGGTGCTCCCCACCGTTGGGACTAACACAAGTACGTAATTACAAGGCCTAAACTGTCTCACTTGAGCCAACTGACCATATTCCTTGGATTTTCCCTCTTGTGCCTTGCAGAGGCACTTTGTTACCTGTCCTTTCACTTTGGTAACAAAGTGCCTCTCCACTTGTGGAAAATGATTATTGGCTCCAGGGGCTCCCAGGCAACATCATTTAATACACGTACATTTTCCAAAGTACATTTAACCGCAAAATCCCTGAACTGGGAAGCCTCAAAGTTGTCTTGGGACTCCTCCAGGTTATGGATATTGGCTCCACGGAAAGCTTCCTCATCCTCCTCTCTAGACAGTAAAATTCACAGTTTTCATCATGTTACCTTTTTACCATAGCCGACTCCTGGTGGCATACTAGACTACTGGGCGCTACAGCTTTAGCCCATAAGTCCCAGAACAAAAGAAAATCTCGACCGATAACAAAAGCATGCAACAAATCCTTGACTACTTCCACTTTGTGGGACACATAACCACGGTCTGTGCATATACATCGACACGGGCCATGGAATAGTTATTGGTATCTTCATGGATACACCTTACCCCTACGCCCTTCCCAGGGACTACAACATGCAGACGTGTGGCCCTTACTAAGCTCACAAAACTTTCAGGAGTCCAGTCACAGTAACATCGTTCACTGTCACCTGGCACAGTTGAGGTCCCTCAACAGGTCGTGGTATGGCACTGCACGCGGGATGGGAAAAATATTAGATACATCGACATATGGGGTAGTCTATTGATTCTGATACCAGTGAACAATGGGATGATATATGACCCGGTATATTACACCTCCAACAGACAATGGAATGAAATGTACCCTTTGATCCTGGCTCTGATCCCTCCTGGGGTATTTGGGCTTCTCTTAGATGTTGTCTTGGGCCCCTTATTTTGCATATTCCAGAAAGATGACATCAGGCTCCCTTGGTTGCTCAGAGTGTTCTCAGCCAAATATCTTTCCATGAAGCTCACAAGGTCTTCTGCATTCTAGGGATCTCCTTGGGCAACACAGCTTTGCAAGTATTTAGGTAGTAAGTAGATAAATTGGTCCACTACCACTCTTTCCACCATCTGTCTGGAGAGCAAGTCTCAGACTGCAGCCATTTTTGCACCAGAAGTCGAACATCTGGGACAAAGGAGGCTTATCCCTCTGGTATTGCCAGAGGTGCACCCGTTGTGCTCACACTTTCAAGGTTACTCCCAAACATGCCATAATTTCCTCCTTCAGCTTGCCATACTCCTTGTCACCCTGCATTGCCATGTCATAGTATGCGTTCTTCAGTTCCCCAGTAAGATATGGAGCTAGGATATCTGCCAATTGCTGTGGGACAGTTTCTGTCTGCCTGCCACCCTCTTAAAGACAATAAGGAAAACCTCTACATTGTCCTCCTTAGTCATTTTCTACCAAACCTCCTATACTTTTCACCTCACACAGATGCCCTCACTTTGGCTGGCTTTAGTTGCTGTCTTTCTGGCCCTGTCAGTCTCTGTCAGGAAAGCCATCTGCTGCTGAAACAGCTAGATTAGGAATTTGTTGGTTTCCTATTGGGCCAGCTGCTGCTGCTAGTAAAGCTCCTGTTGCTGTAGTTGTTGCTGGTTGGCCTGGAGCATTTGCTTAACAAGCTTCCAGATTGTGGGACACTCCAGGTTCTCTCACCTCCGTTCCCCCTGACTGCTGTGCCCTGTTAAGGTCAATACATAGTTTATTTGTCTCACGTAGTAACCTCTTCCTCCTCCTCTATGACGCGTTTATCCCTCCTACATCTACTTCCTTAAATACCTTTGCCTTTTCCTGTTCCGGCCTCTCCTTCTTGCGAGACCCGGAGTTCATCTCCCACCCTTTTGCTCTTCTGCCTTATGTTTTATTATTGTGCCTCTCCAAGTCACAGCGGTTTCTAGGTTAAACACGAAGACGTTTGTGCACCGGGAGTCCGGTCGGAGCACACCGCTTCGTTGGTGATGTTTTTTCCAGGCCGGTTGCCTGATGTCGAGAGCTGTGACCGACCTCATCCACAAAATATGAGAGTGTTTTTGTTTGATCTACCTCTCCAGTAAAGAGTTATGTTTAAAGTTACACAGGTGTGGTTATTACGTGGGACCTTGATTTGGGCTGTTTGGGTCGCAGCAGTCTGTGTTTGCAATGCTGTAGCTGTATTTACCCATGAAATTCAGTCTTTAACCTGTAATCATCTGTGCTCTTTTGGACTTCTGGCCCACAATCAAACACCAATTGTAGGGATTCATGCTCTCAGGTAGTCACTAGGTAGCGTTCACACAGGGAATGCAGTTTGCTCCAATCATGTGCAGTTATAACAGCAAACAAACAGATCATTCAGCAGACCCATACATTATATGTCAGTGCAGGCTCACCCGAACAGATTACAGAAACTATCCAAAAACTTCAATGGATTCTAGGGAAACAAGAATTGTGAAAGGGATATTAAAGAAGTTGGATCGTTAAGATGTTTTTGGTTAGAAAAGCTTTTTTTTTCAGTAAACGTGATTCATACTGAAAATTCAACAAATGACCATTTTCCTTACAATCTATATAAAATGTTTGAAAACTGTTGTGCATAATAAATTGGAACATTTTGAGTTGTTTTAGTTTTTTTTAAAAAATACTGTTATCATTTCGAGGTTTGTCCAATAAAATTGGATTCATATTCTAATATTTGATGATTTGAACATTATACTGAGTCATTTGCATAGACCATTTAGGAACATCAGAGAATAATAGCATTTGCATAATAATTTGGAACGCGGTGAAGTATGTGTCATGCTAAGTCACATGAATGCTGTGAGCCAAGGTTTCACATCAGAACATATCACAAAGCCATCACCAGGCATCACAGGCTACCTACGTCATGTAACTAAAGCTTAAAGGGAAGGTGTCATCCAAAAAAAAAAAATCAATAACTGAAAAAATATAAAGTATTAATGTTTTAATATTTTGTTTAAATATTATTATTTGTTTTTAATTGAGCAAAATATAACAAAAAAATTATTAAATTTGATATTTTCCACTCTTAATAACCAGGGGGAGCAGCTGCTGAAATCCTGCTGTAGAATTATTATCGAACTAGCTCACATTCCAACTGCAGTAAAAATGGGTGCAATCTGCTCTCCTATGTGTGATGTCACCTCCCCCCTCCCACCTCCTAATATGGGTGTTTCCATAAGGATAAAGGAAGATGAGGTTTAGGATCACAGTGCAGAGCCATTTTGATAGTGACCGCAACGTGATCCTAATATGCCTAAAGTGTCACCGAGGACAGCTGCATAGTGCTCCCCACATAGCGCTCTGCACGTTTCGGTCGAGCAAATCTCTGCTGCACGTACGTCCACTTGCAAAGCTCTTCTACATGCACGCCCGCCCGCAATGCTCTGCTGCTTGCATTCCCACCTGCAATGCTCTGCTGCATGCACGCCCACCCACAATGCTATGCTGCTTGCACGCCCGCCCGCAATGCTCTGCCTCATGCATGCCCACCAAGCTCTGCTGCATACACGCTCACCTGCAATGCTCTGCCGCATGCACGCACGCCTGCAATGCTCTGCTGCCTGCATGCCCGCCCGCAATGCTCTGTCACATCCACGCACGCACACACGCAATGTTCTGCCGCACACATGCAATGCTCTGCCACATGCAAGAACACCCGCATGCAATGCTCTGCCGCACGCATGTCCCAATGCTCTGCCGCCCACACGCACGCACGCCCACAATGCTCTGCCGCAAACACGCATGCCCGCAATACTCTGCTGCACGCATGCCTGCAATGCTCTGCTGCACGCACGCCCACCCACAATGCTCTGACGCACGCACACCCGTAATGCTCTGCCACACGCATGCTAGGGTATACCGCGCTCCTTAGCATACTATGCTCTGCTGAGCTGAGGAGCGGGGGGAGTGTCGGGATCGGCAGAGAAGCGGAGGGGGAGGGCCCAATAACCGTGTCCAGGTCACAGCAGGGAGCTTTCCGTGTTACGTCTAAGGGTTGGATCATGATTATGAGATAAAATGCCCTGGGCGCTGCCATAAATGTGGTAACTGTTGTTACACGCAGCAAATCCAAGATGGCAGCCCCCAGTGCTTCAGTAACACTAGAATTAAATAGAAATTAAAAAAACAGTGAGTTTAATTTTGTATTAAAGATACTTGATTCCATAATCACTTTTATTATTACAAAAATAAAAAAATGCGACACTTTACCTTTAAATTAAACACCCTTCTATTGCTTGATAGTCCAGTTCTTCTGCTCATTTGCTCATATATATAGTAACTGTGTCTCTGTCTCTCTCCCAGTCTCTGTCTGTGTGTCGCTGTCTGTCTATCTCTCTGTCTGTCTCTTTTCTTGTCTGTCTGTGTCTATGTCTCTGTCTGTCTATTTCTATCTCTGTCTGTATTTGTATCCGTCTATCTGTCTCCATCTCTGTGTCTGTCTGACTCTCTCTATCTCAGTGTCTGTCTCTATGTGTCTATCTGTCTGTCTCTTTACCATCTGTCTTTGTCTCTTTCCAGGTATGTCTCTTTCTCGGTCTGTCTCTTTGCCCGGCTCTTTCCAGGTCTGTCTCTTTCCAGGTCTGTCTCTTTCCAGGTCTGTCTCTTTCCAAGTCTGTCTCTTTTTCCGTCTGTCTCTTTCTCCGTCTGTCTCTTTCTCCGTCTGTCTTTTTCCCCATCTGTCTCTTTCCCCATCTGTCTCTTTGTCCAGCTGACTTTTTCCAGGTCTGTCTCTTTTCAGGGTTGTCTCTTTCCCCGTCTGTCTCTTTCCCCGTCTGTCTCTTTCCAGGACACTCTCTTTCCAGGGCTCTCTTTTAGCCTTGCTGACTCTTTCCAGGTCTGTCTCTTTCCCCGCCTGTCTCTTTCTGTTGGCCTAATACATATTGATCTGTATGTATTGCAACAACTATTGTTTGTTTAATATGATGTGATTTTATGTCTGCATGCATATTGTTCAGATGTTAACAAAGTTAAAAAAAAAAAAAAAGGTCATCATTCACAGACAGGATGTTCCTCCTCCTCCCAGTGTGTGTATTCTAGTGTGGAGCTGGAAGCTGAAGGTCACAGCAGATTTTGCTCTTTCCCTCTCCCAGAAACCAGACTGATCCTATTCTCATGTTGTAAGCTGGATGTTCTTAATTCTCAATAAATGAATATTCTCTGTTGCTCGCTGTGGACATCATGCTGATTAACCCGCTGCTAAAAGGTTATGGGCCCAGAGTCAAAGCAGTCCCAGACCTCCAGAGCACAGAGATAGAAAGACAACAGCAAACTGAGAAGAAGTAAAGATGGCCACCAGCGGCAACTCAGCAAAGTTTACAGTGCCAAGCCTGAATAACCTGCACTACCAATCCTGGAAATTCAAGGTGAAGATGCTGCTGATAAGAGAAGGTACGTGGAAATACACTCAGGAGCCTAAGCCTGACCCAGTACCACAGGACTGGCTAGAGATGGATCAGAAAGCACAGAGCACCATATCACTCAGCATAGAGGATGATCAGATTGTGCATGTGTGTAAGTGTGAATCTGCAAAGGAAATGTGGGAGCAGCTGCAGAAAGTACATGAGAGGATAAATCTAAGTAATAAACTCTATCTAATGCGAAAGCTGTATCAGTCTAAGCTGCACAATGACCAGGACATGCAGGACTACATTAGAAACACTCTAGAGACCGTAGAGCGCCTGCGGGGCATTGGGGAAGATATGAAGGACTTCCATGTAGCAGCACTACTACTTAGTGGTCTCCCAGAAAGCTATGACACGCTTGTAACTGCACTAGATGCAAGCCCAGATGATGAGCTTACATTGGAGTACGTCAGAGGAAAGCTTGTAGATGAATATAAGAGAAAGGCAGAAAGTGTGAGCAGAAAGATATGAAACAAGGAAACTGCTTTACAAACACAGGATGTGCCCACCAGCAGAAACCACCCTAAAGAAACACGTGAATGTTCTGTATGCAAGAAGCCAGGTCATTTAAAAGCAGAATGCAGAGTCTGGAAAGCTAAAATGAATCAGCTGAAGAAGCAAAACAGTCAACAAAGAGTTAAGAGCGCTGTATCTGAAAATAATGATCCTGTAAATACTGAGGCTGCATTCACATCAGTCAATGCATTTAAATCAAAGCATGCGTGGTGTATAGATTCTGGTGCAACCAGTCACATGACTAATGACAGAGACTTCTTTACTAAGCTTATCCAAAGCAAGTCAGAGAAAGTGATAATGGCGAATGGTCAGTGTATGAACTCAGAAGGCATAGGAGATGGTTATATTGATTGTGACATCTCTGCAACACAAAGCAGAAGGATCCATGTAAAGGATGTGCTATATGTGCCTAGTCTTGAAAGTAATCTATTATCTGTGAAAAAGCTCACAAAACAAGGGAATGAAGTTACATTTAAGCACGATAGCTGCATCATCTCAAAGGAGGGTCACACACTAGCAAAAGGAAAAATCAAGAACTGCACAAGAACTGTATTCATGTATGGCACAGGCGGCTTGCGCATACAGACCCAGAAGCAATAAGAAAGTTATTTCAAGAACATTTAGCTGATGATATTACAATTGATCCATGTAACCAGACAATGAGGTGTACCAGCTGTATCAAAGGGAAAATGTCCAGAAAGGCCTTTCCTAAGAAAAGTACTACAAGAACAGAACGACCACTAGATTTTATACACACGGATATCTGTGGTCCAATGCGTACTCAGACCCCTGGAAAGAAGAGATATTTTCTTACATTTATTGATGACAATTTAAGATACACAGTTGTCTATCTACTTCACAGCAAAAATGAAGTTCCAGAGAAACTTGAAATATATCTAGCTGAAGTATATAACAAGTTTGGGAGAATGCCAAAAATTCTACGTGCAGATAATGTAACTGAATATACAAGTAATGAGACACAGAGCATTTTAAAGAAAAATGGAATCATATTTTAGACTACTGTACCATACAACCCTGAGCAAAATGGTGTAGCAGAAAGAAGGAACCGAACACTCTGTGAAAGCGGAAGGAGTATGTTATTTGATGCAAATCTGCCTACAGTATATTGGGGCGAAGCTATTATGACGGCTTGCTATCTTCAGAACAGACTACCAGGTAAAGCGACAGAGAAAACTCCATTTGAGCAATGGAATAGTACAAAGCCAAAACTACAACACATAAGTATTTTCGGAAGTAAAGCATTTGCACACATTCCCAAAGAAAAACGAACTAAGTGGGAATCTCACGCTAAGGAAGGCATCCTGGTAGACTACAGTGAAACCCAGAAAGGTTATAGAATTCTACACCCAGAGACAAACAAGGTCACAATAAGCAAAGATGTAGTGATTGATGAAAACTTCGTGTCACCCAAGTTTTATGACATTATGCCAGTAGTCCAGATGAAGCAACAACAACAATCTCAGTCACAATTACAACACAACGAAAGGGAGAATGTAGAAGTCTGGCTAGATTCTTCAACCACTGAAGGAACAACAAAAAGCCTAGAGATGGTGTCACACACAGCAACAACGACGTCGCTGCTACGTCACCATTTTCTGTGACGTTGCAGCGACGTCCCGTCGCTGTCGCTGTTTGTGACATCCAGCAACGAGCTGGCCCCTGCTGTGAGGTCGCCGCTCGTTGCTGAATGTCCAGCTTCATTTTTTGGTCGTCGCTCTCCCGCTGTGACGCACAGATCGCTGTGTGTGACAACGAGAGAGCGACGAAATGAAGAGAGCAGGAGCCGGCATCTGGCAGCTGCGGTAAGCTGTAACCAAGGTAAACATCGGGTAACCAAGGTGGTTACCCGATATTTACCTTCGTTACCAGCCTCCACACCGCTCTCGCTGCCAGCACCGGCTCCTGCTCTCAGCACATGTAGCTGCAGTACACATCGTGTAATTAACCCGATGTGTACTGTAGCTAGGAGAGCAAGGAGCCAGCGCTCAGTGTGTGCGGCTCCCTGCTCTCTGCACATGTAGCTGCAGTACACATCGTGTAATTAACCCAATGTGTACTGTAGCTAGGAGAGCAGGGAGCCAGCGCTCAGTGTGCGCGGCTCCCTGATCTCTTCACATGTTGCAGAACAGTGACGCGTGTCGTTATGATCGCTGCTTCGGCTGCTGTGTTTGACAGCTAAGCAGCGATCATAACAGCGACTTACAAGGTCGCTGCTACGTTACAGAAAATGGTGACGTAACAGTGACGTCGTTGTCGCTGTCGTTTAGTGTGACCCCAGCTTAAGTGAACCTGAAATCAAACGATCATCAAGATCAAACAAAGTAATACCAGCTAAACATCTATCCTACATTGTCAAGACACTACCTGAGTCAGAGCCACAGTCATGGGATGAAATGCAAAAACTACCTGCCCATGAAAGAACAAAGTGTATCAATGCCGCTAATGAAGAAATGAACTCGCTTCATCAACTTCAAACTTGGAAACTCACTGAGTTACCACAGGGTAAAAAGGCAATCAAGTGCAAGTGGGTATTTAAAACCAAATATGACTCTGAAGGTAAAGTCCACATATTCAAAGCGAGGTTGGTCGCAAAAGGATATTCTCAAAAGTATGGCGAAGACTATGATGCTACTTTTTCCCCAGTCGCCAAGCAGACAACATTTAGAGCCTTGATGGCCGTAGCTGCTGTACAAAAGATGTTTGTCAGACATTTGGATATCAAAACTGCATTTTTAAATGGTGACATTGAGGAGGACTTATACATGACTCAACCTGAAGGCTATATAAAGGAAGGTGAACAGAATCTTGTTTGCAAACTACAAAAATCTCTTTATGGTCTTAAGCAATCGGCAACAGCATGGAACACTAAAATGAACAAAGTCTTGTTAGAAGAAGGATTTAAAAGAGGTCAAGCGGATCCATGCTTATATACGAGATATACAGATGGAAAGTGGATGTATATTCTCTCATATGTGGACGATGTAATTGTAGTTCATCAAGAAGAAGCCGAATTTGGGAAAATTACTGAAATTTTGAACCAGCATTTTGAAACAAAAGACCTTGGAAATGTGACATATTATCTAGGAATCCATATCCAGAGAGAGGAAGATGGAAGTTTTCTTCTTAAATCAAAGTGCAAAAATTAATTCAATTCTGAATCAGTTTGGAATGACAGAAGCCAAAGGTGTATCAACGCCAATGGAATCATCCTACCTGAAACTGGAAGAAGCTGACCTGTTGCCTAACAATGAGAAATATCGACAGGCAGTGGGGGCATTTCTATACAATCGACTATGACTCGACCAGATATTACAACAGCAGTTGGAATATTGTGCAGATATGTGGAGAAACCGTGCCAAAAGGACTGGAATGCCGTTAAAAGAGTTCTCCGATATTTAAAAAAGACACAAGGTGTAAATTTAAAATTATCTGCAGCAGGAAATCTAAAACTCACCAGCTATGCTGACGCAGATTGAGCTGGTGATTCGCATGATCGTAAATCCACAAGCGGATACGTATTTAAACTTGGAGAAAGTTCAATCTCCTGGTCTAGTAGAAAACAAGTATCTGTTGCTTTGTCATCTGCAGAAGCTGAGTATGTCTCTGTCGCGGGCGGAGGAGGGGACGCTGCGCTCACCCACTGCTCGGGTCCGGCTGCTGCTATTGCTCGGTGGTGGCTCGAGCGGTGGGCCGGATCCCGGGGGCTCGAGTGGCGTTCCTCGCCCGTGAGTGAAAGGGGGGGTGGTGTGTGGTTTTGGGGATATTGTCCGTGACGCCACCCACGGTTGTGGTGAGATTGTTGACACCACCGCTGCTCTGGACGGGGATCCCGGGAGTGATGACAGGGAGCAGCTTGGATGTTGATTCTCCCCTCCATGGGTAGGGGGTTGGTTGTCCCGGGGCCCGTGAGGGAGGTAGGGATGTATGGCAGGCGGGTTACAGGGCCTGGTGAGGTGCAGGGTCGCGGGGGCAGCGCTGTGCCGCACAGCACGGTGGTACTCACTCAGCCAATGATGGATGCAAAGTCTCTGGTCAAACAAACGGCTGGATGGACGGGTCCCACAGACGGCTGCGGTGTTTCTCCTCCCGGCAGGTTGATGGTGACTGCCTTAAGAACATCCAGCTGACAACATGAGAATAGGATCAGTCTGGTTTCTGGGAGAGGGAGAGAGAAAAATCTGTTGTGACCTTCAGCTTCCAGCTCCACACTAGAATACACACACTGGGAGGAGGAGGAACATCCTGTCTGTGAATGAGGACCTTTTTTTTTTAACTTTGTTAACATCTGAACAATATGCATGCAGACATAAAATCACATCATATTAAAGAAACAATAGTTGTTGCAATATATACAGATCAATATGCATTAGGCCAACACCCCCACTCAACAACTACTTATTCTGTGAGTCCCATAGTGGTTCTCAATCCTTGGAACCTAGGTCGTGGCAATGGCTTGGTCAAAATGTCAGCTATCATTTTATCAGTCTCACAATAAACAAACTGAATTATGCCACGATCTATCAAATCACGTAGATGATGATATCTGACGTCGATGTGCTTAGTTCTAGCACTGATCTTTTCACTGCATGCAAGTTTAATGCTTCCTTGATTGTCCTCATATATCACCGTTGGCTGAGTTAACGGTTTACCAAGATCATCCATCAGTTGTCTTAGCCAAATGATCTCCTGACTTGCATAGGCTGCGGACATGTGGCGCCCTGGACAAGCCAGGTCGTCACAGAACTACACCAACACACCCCACACACCGGTTAGGCACACCGAAGCCAAACATAAAATCCTTGTTGCCTTCCTCCAGGGGCTGATGTCCACACCAGGGGGTTGGTCCCGCCCACCGAGGAGTTCACAGTCCTGGAGGCGGGAAAAGGACAGAGAGCAGATTAGTTTTTGAAGTGGAAGTGAGAGGAAGTAAAGTGGTAGAGGAGCAGTCTGAAGGCGGTCCGGGTGTGTGGCCCGGACAGAACAGCAAGGTTGGCAGACGGTGGTGACCGTCTGCAGGAGAGGCTAATTGGAGCAAACCATATGGACCGTGGACGGGGGTGGCCCGGCGGTACCGGATCGGAGAGTAAAGAGAAGCCAGCACCATCCGGCAGGGCTTACGGACCCCGACAAGGCTAGGAGTCGGCGTTCAATTTGTCAAATCTGTTAGCGAAGGGAACCTCCGGGGTTTCCCAGCAGCCGAGACCCGATTGAAGGCAACAGCTCACACCGTAGAGGGAAATACAGTCACCGCCAAGGCTACAGTTCCCAGGGCCAGAGCCTGCGGGCAAAAGGGGCTCCCTCAGCATCCATCTAAGCTGGGGAGCGGGTTACCGGTGGGAAGCCATTGGAACCGTAAACACAACACGGGTGCAGGGAAAGGCAGTCACCATCAACCTGCCAGAAGGAGAACAACCGCAGCCGCCTGTGGGACCCGTCCATCCAGCCGTTTGCTTGACCAGAGACTCTGTGTGGATTACTGGCTGAGTGAGTACCACCGTGCCGTGCGGCACAGCACTGCCCCCGCGACCCTGCACCTCACCAGGCCCCGTAACCCGCCTGTCATCCCCAAACCCTCACCGGGGCCCCGGGACAACAAACCCCCTACCCACGGAGGGGAGAACCAACATCCAAGCTGCTCCCTGTCATCGCTTCCAGGATCCCCGTCCAGAGCAGCGGTGGTGTCACACCTTCACCAGAACCGTGGGTGGCGTCACGGACAATAAATCCCCAAAACCATTCCCCTTTTCACTCACGGGCGAGGAACACCGCTCGAGTCCCCGGGATCCGGCCTACCGCTCGAGCCACCACCGAGCAGCAATAGCAGCAGCAGCCGGACCCGAGCAGTGGGTGAGCGCAGCGTCCCCTCCTCCGCCCGCAACATTTGCTGTACAGTAGTGTAAAAAAATAAATAAATAATTTAAAAAGAATAACGTAGGCTCCTGCCCTATTTTGATAGCCAGCGGGTGGCAATTGGCGTAATATAAGTGGTTAATGATAGCTGTGATTTCTCAGCTGTCGTCAAGCCCTAGAATAGTAATGGGGAGGGGTCTATGAGACGCCCTCCATTACTAATCCTGTAAGTGAAGAGAAATAAAACACAACAATAAAAAAATACTTTATTTGAAATAAAATACACCCTTTTTCACCACTTTATTAACCCCCAAATCACCCTTGGAGATCTGATGTAATGCACACGAAGTCCCATGATGACATGACCGCTCACTGTGGCGTCAAGCAAATGCTAAGTAGTAACGTCAGCTGTGAGTGGTGACGTCACTGAGTATACCTGCATTGTCCCATGTTACTCCACCTGTGACCGCAGGTAAACTCACCTCAGCTGAACTCATTGAATTCAGTGACCTCATTTCAGGTGAATGGTTCAATAAAACATGCATCTCCTGGCAGAAAACTACTTTTTTTAATCAAGAGATGCAGATTTGGTACTGGAATTTATACACCAACTTCCCGCACCAAACCTGCATTTACGGGATAAAAATACTCATCAAACACAATGTGATTTTGGTGTGTTTTTTTAGCCAGGAGATGCAGAAATTTAGTGTATAAATTTCAGCACCAAATCTGAATCTCCTGGCAGCAAATTGCACAAAAAACGCAGTTTTGATGCCGTTTTGGAGCGTTTTTTGCCAGAAGATGCAAATTTGGTGCAAAAATCTGCGGCAGACATTACTGCACCAAATCTGCATCTCTTGGGAGTAAATCACAACCACAACTGCATTTTTTGCCAGGAGATGCAGAAATTTATACACCAAATTCCTACACAAAATGTGCATCTTCTGGCAAAAAAGCACATTTAAACACGATGCGATTTTTATTCGATTTTAATACGTTTTTTTTGCCAGGATATGCAGATTTTGTTCAAGAATGTCTGCAACCAAATACTATGTGCACACATAGCTTAATCCGGTAACCTGGAATTCAGTTCAATGACTTTACCTTAGGCCCCCTTCACACGTCCGTGAAACACGTGCGTGTTAGTTCCGTTTCCGTATATACCGGAAATATAGCCAAATTAGTTAGTATATGATTGAGCTCACACGAGCGTGTTTTTAGATAGTCCGAGTGATCGTGTGCATTCCACGTATTTGCCTCCGTTTGGAAGTGACTCGCCCACCCCAGGGCTATGGGACACCCGGAGCTGGGCCGGACTAGTCTGGGGGTAGTCAGTGGTGTCAGGCCCGACTCCGTGACCCTGGTGGGGTCAATTAATATTGCTTCAGTGGGGGTGATTAAAGTTTATAATATTCGTGACGCCACCTGTGGTTTGCGGCTATTAAGCCGCCGCTGCTGTATGAGGCCTCCGGGGCTGGTGGAATGGCAGCTTGGATGGTCCTGCTCCCCACAGGTGGAGCGGTGCCCCGGGGACACTGTTGGTGCTTGTAAGTGTCGATGTAGTTGCGTTGTAGTGCAGGGCCAGCGGGGCGGTGAAAGGACCGGACACAAACAACAGTCTCTTTACCTTTTCCTCTTTTACTGGAGACCGTTACAGGTGGTAGAAGGCTCCGGCCGGCCTGGAAGTAACTGGGGTGCTCTTTTTGGCCAGCTGAATATGAGGCCTACTCCCTGTTCTTCCTTTGCTTTCATAGGACCCTGCACTCTGAGTTAGCAATGGCCGTCTTGCTGCTGGCGGTGGTACGTCACTCTCCCTGTGTGGTAGGCTGCGCAGGCCCTCTCTGGTGCTTCTCTGCTGAAGTCCACACCGGGCCCTGGTGATGCAGCTGTACTTTCAGGTTGCTTTGGGGGCCAGGAGACCTGCAGTCCTCCTGCCCTTCGGATTCGGCTACCAGGGAAGGGTTTTACACCCTGGCAACCACAGACTCCGATGTCTAATTCTCTTCTGTGCCTCTCTGCCAATCCTGCTTCACTGGGCCAAGCTATTCCAGCTCCAGGCCCCAGTCCACAGGACAGCATTACTCTGCGTCTTCACTCTCCAAACTTTCCTCTCAGACTGAACACTAACTCCTCCCTCAGGTCAGGCTTGAGGAATGCTCCCTGGAACTCCAGGTTCAGAGCTCTCTCTGCTGGCCTGAGGGAGAAACTGCGTTGGATGTTGGTACCTACTGGCCAATGATTTCCCCAATTACCTCCAGGCTCAGCATTAACCCTTTGGAGGGGCAATGCTGTTGTGGCGACCAGGTCCTGGGGCGCCGCACTCCCCCTTAGTTAAAACCAGTACTCCCGGACTGAGGAAACAAAAAAACAAGAATATTTGAACATTTCATCCCATGGTGGGAGGCACATTTTTTTAAACGTTGCAACTTACATAACAACTATAATGAGTCTAGTGTGGCTCCCTGCCGGGTGTCCATTACACTGCTCCATGGGGGACCCGCCGCGATAAAACCCCCAACGTAGGCTCTGGGCGTGCGTCAGAGCATTGATGACCCCACTCTATGCACGCCGGATGGGTTTTTCTTCAGGGGTGAAGAGCACATTGGTGCTAACTATAAACAATTAAAGTGTTGGCCACCCATCGTCCAGTGGCCCAATTGTCCATTTACTTAATCACCTAAAATAAAAAGCATTTTATACGAGACATTTTTAAATAACTATATACACTCTGTTAGGTATTCTATTTTCTATGTTCTATACCTTGGAGGGGGCTGTCCCCGAGTGCTACGTTGGGACCTGCGTAGCTCTGGTACCTGACTACTTGGAGTGTCTGCTACCTCAGTGCTACTGGTAGGTCTAACCCTGATAGGTATGCGTGATGGTTGCCTACGGAGTCTTAAGGCTACTTTACACACTGCGATATCGGTCCCGATATCGCAAGTGTGAGTACCCGCCCCCATCTGTTGCGCGACACGGACAAATCGCTGCCCGTGTCACACAACAGCCGTCACACCCGTCACACATACATACCTGTCCGGCGACGTCGCTGTGACGGGCGAACCGCCTCCTTTCTAAGGGGGCGGTCCGTCCGTGCGGCGTCACAGCGATGTCACTGAACCGCCGCCCAATAACAGCGGAGGGGCGGAGCTGAGCGGGACGTAACATCCCGCCCACCTCCTTCCTTCCTCATAGCGGCCGGGAGGCAGGTAAGGGGAGCTTCCTCGTTCCTGCGGCGTCACACGCAGCGATGTGTGCTGCCGCAGGAACGAGGAACAACCTCGTTACTGCTGCAGTAACGAGATTTGAGAATGAACCCCCGTGTCGCCGATTAGCGATTTTGCACGTTTTTGCAACGATGCAAAATCGCTTATCGGTGTCACACGCAACGGCATCGCTAATGCGGCCGGATGTGCGTCACGAATTCCGTGACCCCAACGACTCCGCATTAGCGATGTCGCAGCGTGTAAAGCCTGCTTTAGATTCGCCAAGGGTACCACAGGTTCACCACTGGCAGGGGGTTGATTCTCCTGTTCCACTGCTGGCGGGACATCTATTGTTGGGACCGACTTGTCTTCAGGTGGATCCGGGACCTCTTCTGCTGCTGGTTCGACCATTTGCGGGAATGTCAATACTGGTACCACTATAGCATTATTTATTTGGGTCCATGTTTTGGGGAATTTTCCAAGTATTGTTTGGATCATCTCTTCCTCTTTTTCTTGAATTTGGGGACTTTCTTGTACTTCTTCTACTTTCTTTTGGATTTTGCACTGTTCAGGGCACACTTTCAGGCGGTCTCTAGAAACTGCTTGATAGGTCTTGCCTTCGTCTTTGCTTATGAGACACACTTTACTATTGTCAAAATTGGATAATGGTGTAGGGTTCATTCTCCCACTGATCATCTAATTTATACGTTCTCCGCTTTTTCTTGAGGACCTGTTCTCCAGGTGCTAAAGGAGTTGCTGGGGCTGTTTGATTGTAGTTCTTTTCTTGTCTCATTCTGGCTTGGGACAGGTTCTTTTCCACGCATTCCTGAACTTTGCGGTACTGTTGTTGTCGCTCTGTATCCCAATCTTCTATCTCTTGAACCGCTTCAGGTGACACAGTTCCCATTTCAAAGTCTACAGGTAACTTGCCAGGTCTTGCTCGCATCAGGTAAGCAGGGCTGCAGTTGGTCGAATTTACTGGGATATTTTTGTACAAGTCTACTAGATCTGGTAACTTCTCTGGCCATTGGTTTCTTTCTTCCAGAGGTAGAATCTTGAGCAAATCAATAACCACATGGTTCATTTTCTCGCACAATCCATTGGTTTGGGGGTGGTACAGTGTTGTTCTTATTTTCTTACAGCCGTACATGTTACAGAACTCTTGGAACACTTCTGCCTCGAATGCAGGGCCTTGATCAGTCAGTACCCTCTCAGGATAACCGTGAGGTCGACAAAAGTATGCTTAAAATGCTCGAGCTGCTGTTCTGGCTGTCTGGTCTTTCACAGGCACTACTACCAGGAAACGAGAGTAATGGTCCACAATGGTGAGGGCGTAAACATAGCCTGACCGGCTTGGTGTTAGTTTCACATGGTCCAGGGCCACCAACTCTAGGGGCTGCTTCGTGACAATTGGCTGTAGGGGAGACCTCTGGCTGGTATCATCCTTCCGCCTCAGGTTACACGGACCACAATCTCGGCACCACTTCTCGACTGCCTTTCTCATGTGCACCCAGTAGAACCGATCGCGGAGTAGGATCTCCAACTTCTTCCACCCGAAGTGTCCTGCTCTATCATGGTAAGCTGCTAGGACCATTGGAGCATCCCTCTGTGGGACCACTATCTGCCAGACGAGTTCATTCGTTCGCCAGTTGACATATCTCTTGCATAGCTTGCCTTTGTAGAGAAACAGTTTTCCCCTCTCCTTTCACAGCTGTTGGGATTCTTGTGGAGCATCGGGACCAAGATTGGTTTCGGCTTGTGCCAGCTTTTCTTTAACTAATCGGACGGGCGGGTCGCTGTCCTGGGTTTCTTCCCATTTATGGTGGAGTAATGGGTTGATAGAAACCTCTTGCTGACTCGAGCGCTTTCTTCTTATAGCATGCTCACACTGGCAGACACCTTGTCCATAGAAAGCTGGTAACTCTATCTCTTCCAGTTCATCCAGGTCTTCCCCAGACTTGAGTAAGTGAGGCATTCTGGACAGCGAATCCGCATTGTTATTCTTCTTACCAGCCCGGTACTTGATGATAAAGTCAAAGTTGGACAGTCGAGCCATCAATCGCTGTTCTAGTGCACCTAGCTTAGCTGTTGCTAGGTGAGTCAACGGATTGTTGTCCGTGAAGATGGTAAACTTGGCCAACGCCAGATAGTGCTTGAAGCGTTCAGTCACTGCCCAGACAATAGCAAGGAACTCCAGCTTGAAGGAACTGTAGTTTTCTGGATTCCTTTCGGTGGGACGAAGCTTCCTACTGGCGTAAGCTATCACCTTCTCTCTGCGAGAGCCCTTTTCAGCCGGACAAAGGATGCTTCTATTTGGCTGTTCCATTCAAATGGAGGGCTTTGCTTCTTAGCCTTCTTTGGCTGGCCCACCAGGAGATCTTGAAGAGGCGCTGCTATCTTTGTGAAACCATCAATGAACCTTCAGTAGTAGCCCACCAGCCCAAGGAACTGCCGCACCTCGTTTACCGTGGTGGGTCTTGGCCAGTCCTTGATTACTGTGACCTTCTCTGGATCAGGTGCCACACCTTCTGCGCTGACCACATGACCCAGGTACTGTACCTTTGGCTTCAAGAGGTGACATTTGGACGGCTTTATCTTCAGGCCATACTCCGACAAGGACTCAAACACTTCTGCTAAGTGTCTCAGGTGGTCTTCATAGGTCTTGGAGTAGACTATGACGTCATCCAGGTACAATAGCACGGTTTCAAAGTTGTAATGGCCCAAGCAGCACTCCATCAATCTCTGAAATGTTCCTGGGGCGTTGCAGAGCCCGAACGGCATACAATTGAACTCGCAGAGACCCATTGGTGTCGTGAATGCAGTCTTCTCCTTGTCTGCCTCTGCCACGGGAACCTGCCAATACCCACTGGTGAGATCCAAGGTGGAGAAATAGTTAGCTAATTTTAAGGCTATGTGCACACGCTGCGTTTTTTTGACGCTGCGTTTTTGTGCGTTTTTGGCCGCTAAAAACGCACAAAAACGCACCTGCGTCGAAAAAACGCGGCAAAAAACGCACGCGTTTTGCCGCGATTTGGTGCGTTTTTTTTGCTGCGTTTTGCTGCGTTTTTGCTCACTGCGTTTTTTATCAGTGAACAAAAAAAAAAAAGGTCTGATCTCATTTCCTTCTTCAATGTGTTCTTCATTCTCCACTAGTGTATGCAGAAGAGCAGACAGCTGAAGAACTACAAGGCTCAGCATCCTCGATCCAATAGTGTATGCAGGACAGCAGACAGCAGCTGTCGAACTACAAGGCTCAGCATCCTCCATCCAATAGTGTATGCAGGAGAGCAGACAGCAGCTGTCGAACTACAAGGCTCAGCATCCTCCTTCCAGGACTGTATGCAGGATTTCTTTGCCCCCCCAAAAAAAAAAAATGACGTGGGCTTCGCCATATTTTTGTATGCTAGCCGGGTACAGCAGGCAGGTACGGGCTGCCCCCAACCCCCAGCTGCCTATTTGTACCCGGCTGGGAACCAAAAATATAGGGAAGCCCTTTTTTTTTAAATTATTTCATGAATTTCATGAAATAATTTTAAAAAAAAAATGACGTGAGCTTCGCCCCATTTTTGAGTCCAGCCGGGTACAACTAGGCAGCTGGGGATTGGAATCCACAGTGCAGGGTGCCCATGCTTTCTGGGCACCCCCGCTGTGAATTGCAGTCCCGCAGCCACCCCAGAAAATGGCGCTTTCATAGAAGCGCCATCTTCTGGCGCTGTATCCAACTCTTCCGGCTGCCCTGATGCCGGGTGGCTAGCCAGGTAATAATGGAGTTAGGGCTAGCTGTATATTATCAGCTAGCCCTAAGCCCGAAATTCATGGTGTCACGCCAATATTAGACATGGCCACCATGAATTTCTAGTAAAGATAAAAAAAAAACACAACACAGAAAAATATTTTTATTAGAAATAAAACACAACACAATTAGTGACTCCATCTTTATTGAAATAAACCCCCCTCCGCAGTAATCCTGGGTCAGGGTCCCGCGCCGTCCAATCAGGATCCAATATCATCTGATCGGTTTGCTGGAAGGCATACCGATCAGATGATGTGTCAGGTTCAAGGATGTGAATCCCATCACACATCAGCTGATTGTATAAAAGCCGATTATACAATCAGCTGATGCATCAGTAGAAAAAAAAATAAAATAATACTCACTTATGTGCTGAATTACCGGCAGCTCCCGGAGCGATGGGGCGGGAGTCTGATCCCGTCCGATCGCTGCAGCAGCTGCCGGTAATCAGGGATGAAGTCTCCTGACGCATCCGCTGATACCAGCCGGGCGCCCGCGTCAGCCCGAGACTCGATCAGCTGATGCGTCAGGTGACTGCATCAGGTGATCCATCGCCAGGTCCTGCAAGCAAGGTCCTGCCCCGGGGAGACTGCACACAGCCGGAGCGGGAGCGGCGATACCGTGACAGGAGCTGGGAGCGGGCATGGCACCGCGAGGCTGCAGACAGGTGAGTATAACTTTTTTTTTTTTTTATTCTACTGTTAACTTTTGTTTTCGCAGCCGCTTCCAACTTCCGCCCAGACATGGTGCCGCACGGCAGCATACATGCACAGGACGGGAGGTGGACGCGGCGGTGACGGTACCGGGAGGATTCATGCTTCTGTCTATACTGACAGAAGGAATCCTCTTCCTGTACACGTCACTTTACTACCCACCTCCTGCGCTTATAGCTGCGTTTTTGGTCTTATAAACGCACCAAAACGCAGCTATTTGCGTTTCTCATTGCGTCTTTCAACATCCCATTGAACTCAATGGATGAAAAGCGCAGTGAAAAACGCGGGAATAATTGACATGCTGCGTTTTTGTGGTCACCACAAAAACGCAGCTGAAAAAAAACGCTGTGTGGGGACAGCAAAAATGAAAACTCATAGACTTTGCTGGGGAAGCAAAGTCATGCAGTTTTGAGGCCAAAAACGCACCCGAAAAACGCGCAAAAACGCCGAGAAAAACGCACCGTGTGCACATAGCCTAAAGCTGCTAATGACTCTTCTATTCTGGGTAGTGGATAACCATCTTTATGTGTAATGCGGTTAATTTGCCTGTAGTCAACACACATTCTCATTGTGCCATCTTTTTTATTTACGAGCACTAGTGGAGCTGCCCAGGGGCTACAACTATCTTTGATCACCCTAGCCTCCTTCATTTCCCGTAACATTTTTTTGGCACGCTGATACTGTGCTGGGGGTACAGGGCAGTATCTCTCCTTAATGGGATGATGGTCACCAGTGGGGATTTGATGTTTAACCCCTTTTACCTGCCCAAAATCTAGGGGGTGTTTCCTGAAGACCCGCTCGTATTCCTGTGCCACCCGGTAAACCCCATGCTTTTGGTGTGAGGGGGTGGAGTCGGTGCCCACATGTAATTTTTGGCACCAGTCCTCCAGCTGTCCCTTGGAGCCATTGTCTTCCGCTTGGTCGGACGGGATCAAGGGTTCCACTGCTTTGATGGTATTGTTACTGACAGTGTACAGTTTTGCTACAGTGGCGTACCGGGGCAATTTGGCTTCCTCCTCCCCAAAATTCAGGATGCGGACGGGCACTCTTCCCTTGCGGACGTCTGCTACCCCTCTGGCTATCAGGACTCCAGGCCTACTGTCTGAATACACAGGTTCCACCAGGGCCTGGTAATTTTGACCCTTGAGGCCTATTGCTGCCCGACACCATATCAACATCTCACTTTTTGGGGGTATTGCAATGGGGAAGGGGTCACTTACCCTCACACTGCCAATTTCTCCTCCAGCCAGCTCTACCTGCTGCCTCCTCATCAGGGCTCTGATATCCCTCTGTAGGGCATGCTGCTGCCCGGAGCTGGCAGTTTCAGCCGCCTGCTGCAACAAAATTATCACTTCGGCAAGACAATTTTCCATTACATTTGTACCAATGGTTAGCAGTGGGTTAGATTCTTTGCGATCAATATCTACAATTATCATCCCTTGACATGGCAATTCTACCCGCCCCACTTTAATGGTTACTTCCTTATACCCAATTTGAGGCAAGGGCTGACTATTACTGGCCAGAATTGTTAAATCATCATCTGGGCCATGGTCAATGTCTGAATCAGCCCAATATCTTTTGTACAGTTTATAAGGGATGGTTGTTACCTGGGACCCCGTATCCAGGAGGGCAGTCAGAGGGATCCCATCCAGCACAATAGGAAGGACCGGTCGTCCTCCCACATACTTGCTGCGACTGGGAGTTGAGCCGGGCTTCCTTACACCTGGGGGTTGGCTCCTGGCCCCAGGTTCGGCCCATTTAAAGGACAGTGCCTTGCTAAGTGGCCCGCCTGGCTGCAGTGGCAGCAGATCGGTTGTCCAGCAGAATTATTTTCTGGGTCTTTTCCTCTGGTCGGTGGAATCCTCCTTTGTCGCATCCACGGGACGTCATCTGGACTGGAGGCCAACTCGATTCTCGCCGGTGGTGGGGTCATTTGTAGAGACTGCACTGTCTTTGCAAGGGCAGCCACAGTCTTTGTCAGTTCTTGGACCTGTTGTCTCAGCTCCGCAGCGGGAACTTTATCCAGGGTCTGCGCCTCAGCCCCTGCAGCGGCTCGTGTTGCAGGCACCACCTCTGGGTATGTGATAGCAAGAGGACGGAGGGGTACCGTGTCATTCGGTGTAGATTCTCTCAGTACCCGGATGGAAAGTCTATGCAAAGTCTAGAGCAGGGTTCTGCAGGACCATGATACGCAGCTGGGTCCTGTGGGCGTCTGACAGGAGCCCTTCTATGAACTGCTCAGTTAGGAGCTTGTCTTCTTCATGTACACTCTCTGGGTCCACCTGTTTAACTGCTCTCAGCGCCTCCTGCAAGTTTAAGGCATAGTCCCGTATGCTGTCTGTGGCCCGTTGCTTGCACCCAAAGAATCTAATTTTTATTTCTGCTGTGGTGCGGGTGTCAAAAGTACTCTTTAACTTAGCCAGTATCTGGGTTGCTGTCCCTTTATCTGTGTCAGGCCAGGACTTCACTTCACGCTGGGCCGTGCCGGCTAGCTGCCCCATTAATATGCCCACCTTCTGGCTCTCAGTCAAAGGATACGCTCTAAACAAGCTGTGCAGTCTTTCTCTGAAGTCGCTCAGGGTATGTGACTCCCCGGAGTACTGCGGTAGCCAGTCCGCTCCCGGAAGGTATGGCATGGTGAGCGGCATTACAGGCGCTGCAGCGGGGGCTGGGGCGACGGCGACTGGGATCACATTGGCCGGTACTGCTGCGTCTTTAGCTATCACAGCCACCTGTTCTCCCTCTGAATTGGACATCTTCCTTCCCCCTTAGTGGACCTTACCAGGCTCCGCTCCCTTTTCAAAATCTCTTCAGAGTCGCGCGGGGTTAACGGCTCTCCGCTCTGCTGGCGCGCTCTCTTCGCACCCTTTTTCGGGCACCCCCCCTTCTTCCCGCACTTTGCAAGCGGTAATGGCGGCGGCAGTTTTTCAACAGTAAAACACACAGTCTTTTCAAGCGCACAGTACCCGGTGGGTCCGGGCACGAAATCCTGTTCGTGACGCCAAAGTTGACTCGCCCACCCCAGGGCTATGAGACACCCGGTGCCGGGCCGGACTAGTCTGGGGGTAGTCAGTGGTGGCAGGCCCGACTCCGTGACCCTGGTGGGGTCAATTATTTTTGGCTTCAGTGGGGATGATTAAAGTTTATAATATTCGTGACCCCACCTGTGGTTTGCGGCTATTAAGCCGCCGCTGCTGTATGAGGCCTCCAGGGCTGGTGGAATGGCAGCTTGGATGGTCCTGCTTCCCACAGGTGGAGCGGTGCCCCGGGGACACTGTTGGTGCTTGTAAGTGTCGATGTAGTTGCGGTGTAGTGCAGGGCCAGCGGGGCGGTGAAAGGACCAGACACAAACAACAGTCTCTTTACCTTTTCCTCTTTTACTGGATAAACGGTTAGTCCTGGGAGACCGTTACAGGTGGTAGAAGGCTCCGGCAGGCCTGGGATAAACTGGGGTGCTCTTTATGGCCAGCTGAGTATGAGGCCTACTCCCTGTTCTTCCTTTGCTTTCATAGGACCCTGCACTCTGAGTTAGCAATGGCCCTCTTGCTGCTGGGACCAGTGGTACGTCACTCTCCCTGTGTGGTAGGCTGCGCAGGCCCTCTCTGGTGCTTCTCTGCTGGAGTCCACACCGGGCCCTGGTGATGCAGCTGTACCTTCAGGTTGGGGGCCAGGAGACCTGCAGTCCCCCTGCCCTTCGGATTCGGCTACCAGGGAAGGGTTTTACACCCTGGCAACCACAGATTCCGATGTCTAATTCTCTTCTGTGCCTCTCTGCCAATCCTGCTTCACTGGGCCAAGCTATTCCAGCTCCAGGTCCCAGTCCACAGGACAGCACTACTCTGCGTCTTCACTCTCCAAACTTTCCTCTCAGACTGAACACTAACTCCTCCCTCAGGTCAGGCTTGAGGAATGCTCCCTGGAACTCCAGGTTCAGAGCTCCCTCTGCTGGCCTGAGGGAGAAACTGCATTGGATGTTGGTACCTACTGGCCAATGATTTCCCCAATTACCTCCAGGCTCAGCATTAACCCTTTGGAGGGGCAATGCTGTTGTGGCGACCAGGTCCTGGGGCGCCACAGAAGCATGTCCGTTTTTGGAACGGATCACACAGATACAGACATAATGTTAGCCTATGGGCTTGTAAAAATAACGTCCTCTGCACGGATGTGTAGCTGTGTTGTCCGTGTGCGTGTTTTCAATAAAGATGTCCTTGCTTTCTTAATATAAAATCACGCTAATGGTATGAGTTGTGCAGGTGTTCAAATCTCCTTGCAGTCTTTCCTCATTATGAAAAGTTCTTACTGGCTGTTGGAACAAGTTTTGTCGAATGTGATATCCCTCCTGTTGAAAACTGGCTCCAAGAGTGGACACAGAGAGGATAATATCGGTGGTGGAGACTCATCCTGATTTGTGGGACACTAGGCTGGAAGGCTACCGTGATCGCTTGACAGTGGAGAGAGCATGGCTTTCTGTGGCCGAAGAATTATATCCTAATAATGGCTGGTCTCGATGTTCACCAGCCAAACATGATAAATTTGGTGAGTTTGTTATCAAATATCATGAAATCATTTGTCAAATTTAATTCACGATTTGATTTTGTACATTTTCTAACTTCTGATTAAGTATGCGGTTATTAGAATACCTTATGTTGTAGATCATTTTAGTTTGTTGTAATAGACTTTCATTGTTTCAAATTATATGTAAAAACGATTTTTTTCTGTGTGTTCTATCGTTACATTTTTAATTTTTATTTATTGAATATTTCAAATTTTAAATTTTTTTTTGATATATATAATTTTTTGTGGATCATAAAATATCTAATATTTAAAGAATTTATTGACTAAAATCAATATCTTGTCTGTTATTCAGTGGATCTTGTACGGCGCAGATGGCGGTCAGCACGAAACCAATATAGACGGGAGTTCAATCCTATACCATCAACATCTGCGATCCCAAGGAAACAAAGATATGTTTATTGTGAGAAATTGGATTTCCTAAGACCAATAATGGAGGTCACATGGTAAGTTCTTATTTTTTATTTATTTTTATTTTTTAAAATCAGATTAGATCTATTGCTATAAATTAAGAATTGTAACATCGATGTTAATCATGTTTCAAAATGGTATTTTATGCAATTATCTCAGAAAGATGTGATAACGTTGTTTCAAAAAAAGTTAATTTGTATATTTATTATTTTATAATTTTTTTTTTTTAAACAGAACAGACGACAATTTGGCCGAATCCGATGACCAACAATCGGCAGCTGTATCAGCGACTGCTACATCAGCATCAGAGGCTGAACATGCCGACCCTAGTGTAGCTGGCAGTGTGATCACAGAAATGCAATCTCCTCCACAGGTTTCCATAGAGCATATAGCAGACACATCATCATCACATACACATACTGTACCAGTACCTTGACTACCACACATACTGCGCCCCCCACA